>NW_022437091.1:1619240-1754368 GCF_009761245.1 Sapajus apella
AGCTGGGATTACAGGCACGCACCACCATGCCCAGCTAATTTTTTGTATTTTTAGTAGAGACGGGGTTTCACCATGTTGACCAGGATGGTCTCGATCTCTTGACCTCGTGATCCACCCGCCTCGGCCTCCCAAAGTGCTGGGATTACAGGTTTGAGCCACCGCGCCCGGCCTGGGAAGCTGATTTTTTAAAAAAATGTGTGTAGTTTTTGGAAGTGTCTCAAGTCATGAATTATTCCAGGATCCCTCTTTAAGTGACACATGTGGACAGTTACCAGAGTCTTCAGAGGCTACACAGTAATCGGTGCTCAAAAATGAATCAAAGCGAATTTTGAGAAATGAATCAAAAAGGCCAAGGAAGGATAAGTAAGAGGATGGCAACTCCTTTTAGCCTCACCCTTTCTTTGTCCTGGACATCCTTTTCTCAGGAGGGGTCACTTAGACGAGATCTGTCTGGGGTCAGAAGTGACAGTAGCACATGGTAGACTCTCAGGTCATGGGAGATTATCCTCATGGCATAGAGGTTATTACCTCTCTCTGCTTGCGAAAAAGACTTTTTTTTTTTTTCCCCACAATGGTAGCAGTGACATAATGATGCCTGATAATTTCTTTTGCAAGGCTGGTTCTGAAATGCCACATTGTTCATGCTCTGAAAAAGGTGGTCATTTTATCTGGTCGTTTTTCTGTTTTCAACTCTGGAACTTATCCTGAAGGTCACATTTGTACCTGTTCTTTGTTGTGGAAGCTCTAAAGTGGCCTTTAGCCAAAAGTCAATCAAAAGTTCTGAGCAAGATCCTAATATAGTTGATGACTCTGATGCAGCCCTTGAGCTGACAGCTGGTGTAGCATGGATGGCTGGATTCCTGATGTGAAAGCATGAGACCAGAAGCATCTGAAACGCCCAACTCTCTACTCTCATTCTGCTCTGTGCTGCTTCCCCTCCTCCCCACTGCAGGTCCCACACTAAGCCCATACTAATTTCCCAGTTTCTGCCTTTTCAGAGACCCACCGTGTGTTCTGGCCTATCAAAGGGAAAAGGTGGGATGGAAAAAAGGGAAGAAAAATATAAGGTAATTATTATGGCTCCTGACAGAGCTCTGTCAGTGGAATAAGGGCCTGAGATATGGAACCATCCTCTCTTGCAAACTGGGAGCATGCATGTGGAGGACCAAGGGTGGGAGGAAGGCTTGAAATCAAGAGAATGGAGGGTGAGAAAGGGAAGTGCAGGGAGTGGGGTCTACAGCCCCAAAGGTGATCCTCAAGAAGGCCTCGTCTCTCTAGGCAATGCCAAGAATCCTGGGACACAGAATATGAGGAGTGGTCTGGCTCCCAGCCCTTGTGTCCTTCTTCCCTCTCTCATGCTTCATTACACCTGCAGGGTCAGTCCCACCCCTGTCCCCAGATGCATGTGAGGACCCAGAAGGAGGACCTGCATGGGCTCTGGCCCACACTTGGAGTCTCAGCATCATCACCCTCACTGCTGTGCCCTAGTTCTAGAAAGTCAGCTTCTATCTTGTTCTTAAGACTTGGGCCCCACCCTGTGCCGCAGGCTGGTAACTGAGCTCTGGTTCCCTCTGCCAGAGGCCTTGCCTTGGTAACCCTCTTAGTTTTTCTGGTCCCTATCTACGTCTCAGGGATTAGATTTTTCTCTTAAGCCCTAGCCAAGAAGCTGGGGGCACTGTTTCCTGCTTATAGAAGGAGACAGCATATTTTGATAACTGAAAACATAGATTTTGGAGTCAGACGTAGGTTAAGAAATCCTGGCTCTACCACAAACCAGCTATGTGACCTAACTGAGTTATTTAACCTCTCTGAGAAAAACATGCAGTATCATGTGCAGTCTCATGATCCAAAATATAATCCGTAGACTGGCAGCATCAGCATCAGCATCAGTGGGAGTTTTTCAGAATTGCAGAACCTTAGGCTCCAGCCTAGATCTATTAAGACATTAGCATTTTAACAAGACCCCAAGCTGATTTCGTGCACATTCAAGTTTGAGAAGCACTAATGTAGAGGAAAGAGTATAGGCTTTGGAACCAAGAAGATCTTGCTCTGAATCCCAGCTCTAAACCTTAGTCTTATCTATAAAATGTGGATGGCAATAACTACTCCATATACTTATTTTGAGGATTACATATATGAAGTTATAGGCACAGGTTCTAACAAAGAGTGAATGCTTCCTAAGTGGTGTCTATGACTATCTATTGCCTGCTAGACTTTCCAAACCTGTTCCACTGCCCTCTTGTTAGAACATCTTCCTGAGTCTGACTGCTTTAATAGACTACCTCCTTTTATCTGCTGCCAGGCTGGTCTGGACATCCTTCCAGCCTCTGCAATGAGAATGTTCTCTGGGATCTGCCCCATCTCACTGGGCCCTGTCTGACTTCAGATCCCAGCTCCTTCCAGGCCGACTCTTCCACTGCAGTTAACGGGAACACAGCTTATCACACCCCAGGAATTTCATTCCACTAACATGGATTAGCACCAGCTTTGTGGCAGGCATAGTCTTGACTTTGGGAGCTCACAGAATAATGTTGTTAAAAAGATAAACTGAGGCACATAAGATTTGAAAGATTTTACTTGAGCAAACAGCTATTCATGAATCAGGCAGCTCCAAAGCAGGAGTGGCTGGGGGACTCCACTGAGGGTACACCCGTGGGAGGCTTTTACAGGAGGAACATGGAAGTAAGGCAAAGAAAACATTTGATTGGTTACAGTAATACAGCTGTCTTATTTGGTCTATGCTGTTGGAAAGTCCCTAGTCACACAATTATAAGTTTGTTGGTTGCTTCTGATTTCTTAAGCTTAAGTTCTTTTTTCTTTAATATAGGGATTTACAAAAAAATAGCCCAAGTTAAATTTCACTTATGTTTGAAAATCAAGGTTAAGATCACTTCTGAGGCCTAACTGGCTTTTCCTGCTCAGGGATTCCTCAGGCCCAGTGTCCATTTCAATGACTTTAACATGTAGAGGGGCAGACAAGCACAGAGGTGGTTACAATATAATGGAACAGGTACTATGATGGAGGAAGTACCAGGTGGTATGCAGGGCAAAGTACCAGATGCCATTGGATCATGAAGCAAGGCCACATGATTTGCACTGGAGATCAGGAGAAGGCTCTCTGGAAGAAATATCATTTTAGGTGAGACTTAAAGGATAAATTGGAATATGTATTCATTCATTCTAACATTGCTATAAAGAAATCCCTGAGACTGGGTAATTTATAAATAAAAGAAGTTCAATTGGCTCACAGTTCTGTAGGCTGTACAGGAAGCATAGTGGCATCTGCTTCTGGGGAGGCCTCAGGAAGCTTCCAATCATGGTGGAAGGTGAAGAGGGAGCAGGTAGGTTACATGGTGAAAACAGGAGCAAGAGAGAGGGGGAGGTGCTGCATAGTTTCAAATGACCAGATTGCACCAGAAGTCACTTGCTACCATGAGGACAGTACCAAGGGAAATGCAGCTAAACCATCCATAAGAAATCTGCTCCCATGATCCAGTCACCTCTCTCAGGCCCACCTTCAACATTGGGATTACATTTCAGCGTGAGATTTGGGTGGGGACACAGATCTAAATGATATCAGAATATGTCAAGAAAGAGCTGGGCAGAGAGGTCAGAATGTCCAAAGCCCTGAGAGAAACTGAAATTGATTCAGAATGGCTAAAGTATGGGAGTAATCAGGGGAATGTGACAAGAGAAGAGCCTAGAAGGCAGGTTCAGCTGCTCATGAAGTACCTTCTGAACCAACTTAAGGAAGTTTGGACTTTAACACAGGCACTTAGCACTGTTAATATGTTTTAAGAGAGATCACAATATTATCCGATTTTATAGAATAGGTGGCATAATTTGTCATTTTTGGAGAAAGCAATATTTAGTTTCTGATTTATTTGCATGAGAGATTCTAGATTTGTGGTCACAGGTAGAGAATGAAGAAAACTGCCCTGAGAAACTGGGAACTAGAGAAGAAAAAGGGGAAGGGATCCAGGAGAAAAGTGCTCAGTTACATTTATACTATTCTATAGAAATGTCCTGCCTCCTCCCTTCTTTCCCATTCTCTAAAAACGCTAGGCAAAATCCCTTTTCATGTCTGGATAATTGCAACAGCACCTTAACTAGTCTTCTAGCTGCTCATTTCACCAGATGACTAGCAGACTTGATTTTCTAAAGCACTACTTCTTACATAGCTGACATTCATAGAAACTTTCAGGGCTTCCTGTTGTCTTTAAGATGAAGCCTGGACTCCTCTGGCTGGCATTTAAGGGCGCTCCATAAACTGGCCCAATTGCCCCACCTTATGCCTTTCCAGTCTCCCCACAGGTCTGACTGGTCTACGGACAGCACCCTCACCCCAGGCTGGGCTTTCCCAGGCCCTGACCTTGTCGGGACATTTTCTGCCTGCCCTTCTAGGCACAGCTCAGTGGCTCTGCTATGAAAACACTTGCTGGTCCAACACAGCTACCCCTGAAACACACAAAACAAACTTTGTTGAAACTTTACAAGTACAAAAATGACACCCAAGATCTCCTACCCAATCACATTATTCTCTTTGTTCAGTTCTAAGAGGTGGGTATATGTGTATAATATATACTTTTTGTATGGCTGTTGTATGACTGTATACAATCTTATAAAATACCAATTAGCATTTCATATTTTTACAATCTTTGATTTTATAAATGGGGTTAATATTGCTAACCTATGGGTTTGCTGTCAGAATTAGATAACTTAGTACAGTGATATAGTTTTGATATGTGTCCCCCCAAATCTCATGTTGAAATGTAATCCTCAATGTTGGAGGTGGGGCCTGGTGGAGGTGCTTAGGTCCTGGGAGTAGATTTCTCATGAATGGTTTAGCTCCATCCCCTTGGTGCTGTCCTCACTATAGTGAGTATGTTCTCTCAAGATCTGGTTGTTTAAAAGTGTGTGGCACCCTCTCCCTCTCTTGCTCCTGCTCCTGCCATGTGACGTGCCTTCTCCCACTTTGCTTTCTGCCATGAGTAAAAGTTCCTTGAGACCTCCCCAGAAACTGCACAGATACTGGTGCTGTGCTTCCTGTAAAGCCTGCACAACCGTGAGCCAATTAAACCTCCTTTCTTTGTAAATTCTTCATAGCAATGCAAGAATGGCCCAATACATACAGAGATTCTCAAACTTGTTCATGCTGCAGAATCACACAGAAGCTTTGTTAGGACTCATTTTCTTGGCTGGGTGCAGTGACCCATGCCTGTAATCCCTGGAGATTGAGGCAGGCGGATCATTTGAGATCAGGAGTTAGAGACCAGCCTGACCAATATGGTGAAACCCCGTCTCTACTAAAAATACAAAAAAAAAAAAAAAATTAGCCAACGTGGTGTACAGTTTCCTAATTCCAGCTACTTAGGAAACTGAAGCAGGAGAATCACTTGAGCCTGGGAGGTGGAGGTTGCAGTAAGCCAAGATCATGCCACCGCACTCCAGCCTGGGATGCCTGAATTCGCATACTGGATGCTACCGGTTTGAGGGTTGCTCTTTGAGAACCACCGAATTAATGCATGTAAAGTGCTCAGAATAGTGCCTGGCATGTTATAAATGCCCAATAAATGGAGCTACAGAGATACTTATTTGCTATTTCTGAGTTAAAATATTAACATTTACTTGTTTGATATTTAGAGCGTTTGTAGTTTTAAATAACATCGTTATTGAGATATAATTCATATGCCATAGAAATTACCTTTTTACAATGTATAGCTTGGTAGTTTTTAGTATATTCAGAGTTGTGAGCATCACCACTATCAAATTTTTTAACATTTTCATTACCCCAGCAAAAATGCCATACCTATTAGCAGTTACTCCTCATTTCCACTGATTCTGTTTGTAGTTTTTTTTTAACTTATAAATAATGTATCTCTAAACATAAGTACACACGGCTTCTTCTTCTTTTGAATGATTTCAATAGAAAAATTCTAGGTGATGGATTCCTTAGTCAAAGATTATGAATACGTATACATACAGCCACTCTTTGAATGCATTAATTTACAAACATTCTGGGTTTTTTTCCTGCTGTTGCTTTTCATTGTTAGCATATTGCTTATTCTTAATGCTGCTTCAGTTTTCTTAAGTTTATGTCACCAGAATGTGAGGTCCTTGGGGCTGAGAACTGTAATATTTTCATCTTTGTGTCCCCCAGGGTTGCACTATTGAGTGTGGTAGTCACTAGCCCAACGTGGCCGTTGGGTACTTGAAATCTGTCTAGTGCAACAGACATGCTGAATTTTTCATTTAATTAAAATTTAAAACTAAGGCAGATCAATTTATTTTCAACAATGATTCCAAAGCAATTCATTGAGGAAATGGTGCTGGATATACACATGCAAAAAGATACATTTAGACCACACTCTACACTATACACAGCAATAGACTTACATGCAAGATCTAAAACTTACAATTTTTGGAAGAAAACATAGGAAAAGTCTTTGGTTGAGAAAAAAGTTCTTACATACAATGCCAAAAGCATAATTCATAAAAGGTAAAATTGATAAGTTGGACTTCATCAAAGTTGAAAGATTTTGTGCTTCAAAAGATACTATTAAGAAGATTAAAATTTTAAAAAGAAAATTAAAATCCAAGCCACAAACTGTAAGAAAATACTTGCAAATCATATTTCTAATAAAGGACTTGTGTTAAGAATAGATAAAGAATTATTACAAATCAATAATAAGACCACTGAATTTTCAAATAGTCAAAAGATTTATAGACTTAAAGTCCGCTAATTAGCAAGGTTAAAGAAAGAAAAGATTTATAGACATCTCAACAAAGATATGCAAATGTATAATAAGGACATGAAAATATCGCTCAATATCATCAATCCTTATAGAAATTCTAATTAAAACCTCAGTGAGATACCACTTCACACCCATTAGTGTGACTATAATAAAAAAGACAGCCAATAATAAGTTGTGGCTAAGATGTGGAGGAACCAAAACCCTCAAACATTGCTGGCGAGAATGTAAAATGGCACAGCTACTTTGGAAAATTGTTTGAACATTTCTTAAAAGCTTAACATACATGTGCCAAATGATTTAGCCATCTCAAACAAACAAAAGTGAGGGAATCTGTCACCAGTAGACCTGCCTCTCAAGAAATGCTAAAAGAAGATTACATAAATCAGAAACTTGCATCTACATAGAGAAAAAAAAGCAATAGAGAAGGCAAAAGATAAAGATAAAATAAATCTTTATTTTTCTTAATCCTATCTGATCTAATAGATAACTGTTCAAAGTAATAATAGCAAATGATTGGGTGATTAGAGCACAAGAACAAGTTGTTGGATGAATTATAGCGATGTTATTAGAGAAGGAGGGAGGAATTAGAAATACTCTGTTATAAGGTAACTGCATTAACCATGAGACAGAATATTATTTGAAAGTGGACCTAGATTCGTTGTAAATGTATATTGTAAACCCTAAGGCAACCACTAAAAAATTTTTGTAAGAAGTGTAATTGGGGCCAGGTGGGTTGGCTCACGCCTGTAATCCCAGCATTTTGGGAGGCTGAGGCAGGTGGATAACCTAAGGTCCGGAGTTCAAGACCAGCCTGGGCAACATGGAAAAACCCATCTCTACTAAAAAAACAAAAATTAGCTGGGCGTAGTGGCGCACGCCAGTAATCCCAGCTACTTGGGAGGCTGAGACAGGAGAACCGCTTGAACCTGGGAGGCAGAGGCTGCAGGGAGTCGAGACCACGCCATTGCACTCCAGCCTGGGAGACAAGAATGAAACTCCATCTCAACAAAGAAAGAAAGAAACAAAACCCAGAAGTATAAGTGATATAGTGATATGATAAGAAATATATATTTGGTCTTTATCCCTGGTTTCTGACACAGAGCTCCTAGTGTAATACAATAAATTAATATTTTATTTTTGTCCCCAGTTCCTCACAGAGTATCTCAGACCCTTGGAATATCCAGGGTGTTAGAGGTGGTAGCTACTATTATTCACAGCAAGCCCCTTACAACCATACTTGATCTTATGTTAATGAAGTGACCCTTGAAGGATGGGGGCTGACTGGCAGAGGAACCAACTATGTGATTAGAATGCTATGGTTTGAATGTATGTGTCCCTGCAAAATTCATGTGTTGGACTGTGGCTCCCACAAGATGACAGTAGTAAGAGTTGGGGATCTTGGGAGTGATCAGGCTACGAGAGCTCCTCCTTGTGGATGGGATTAGTACCCTTATAAAACAGCCTGAGGGAGAGAGTTCCTCCCTTCCACCCTTCTGCTCTTTCGCCAAGTGAGAAAACAAGGATGCGCCACAAAGCACCTTCTTGGAAGCAGAAAGCAAACACCAAGTTGGCTGGTGCCTTCATCTTGGACTTCCTAGCTTCCAAAACAGTGAGAAATAAATTTCTGTTATTTACAAATTACCCAGTCTGTGATGTTTTTGTTACAGTGGCAGAATGGACTAAACAGGTGGGAACTTTTAGTATCCACCCCTCTGCCCAACTTCCAGAGAGAGAAGAGGGGCTAGAGGTTGAATTAATCACAATGGACAATGATTTAATCAATCATGCCTATGTAATGGGACCTCCATAAAAACCTTAAATGATGGGGTTGAGAAAATTTCCACGTTGGTAAACACATCCATGTGCTGGGAGGATGGTGCAAGTCAACTCCATGGGGACTGAAGCTCCTGTGCACAGGACCTTTCCAGACCTTGCTCTGCATGCTTCAGTGATTCATCTGTATCCTTTATGATAGCCTTCATAATAAACTGATAAAATTAAATAAGAGTTTCTCTGCATTCTGTGAGCCATTATAACAAATTTCTGAGTCTGAGGAAGGAGTCATGGGAATCCTCAATTTGTAGTCCTGTGAGAGAGAAGTGTGGGTAACCTGGGGATTCGTTACTTGTAACTGGCATCTGATGTGGGAGTGGGGCAGTCTTGTGGGACTAAGTCTTTAACCTGAGGGGTTTGTGCTAACTCCGGGTGGTTAGTATCAGAATGGATTAAATTGTAGCACACTTAGCTTGGCATGGTGGCTCACACCAGTAATCCCAGCACTTTGGGAGGCCAAGGCAGAAGGATCACTTGAGGTTGAGGAGTTTGAGACCAGCCTAGGCAATATATTGCCTAGGCAATATAGCAAGACCCACGTCTCCACAAAAAATAAATAAATAAATAAAACAATTAGCTGTCATGGTGGTGCCTGCCTGTAGTCCTAACTACTCATGAGGCTAAGGCAGGAGAATTGCTTGAGCCCAGGAGTTCAAGGCTACAGTGAGCTATGATGGCATCACTGCACTCCAGCCTGAGTGACAAGAGTGAGACCCTGTCACAAAACAAACAACAATAAAAATAAATTGTAGCACACTCAGTTGGCATCTGCAGAGAACTGAGAAACAGTTTTCCTTTAGATATGCTGAGTGGAGAGAAAAATGGAATCCTATAAAATGGTCGATTAAAACCAGAGAAGGCAGAAAAAGAGGGAAGACTGGGTAATTGACTAAGTATGCAGCAACAGCATCCTGAGCTTCCATGCTGGGCCTGAAGCAGCAAATAAATGTCAGAGGAGCGGGGACTGAACACCTTCCTGCCTTCTTGAGTCCAGCAAGACCTAGATACCAAGTTTTCCCCACCCCAGCTGCCCAGATACGGGTGTGATTCTTAATTCCAAAAGACAGCTTCAAGTCAGGAGATCTGATTTCTAGACCCAGCTCTGCTGGACTGTTGTGGGCAAAAAATAAAGACCACCATTCATCCTTTTGGTGCTTTATTTCCTGAGGCATTCGATGGAAACAATGAGTATCCATCCAACCTACTGCACCAGCTGGTGAAAAACCAGAGTGAGCGGACACATCTGAAAGTACTGGGTAATGAGGCAGGCCAGCGAGCGGACACATCTGAAAGTACTGGGTAATGATGAGGCAGGCCATATTGAAACGTGCACTGCCTTAGGTTTGAACCAAGTTCTGCTGAAGACCTGTCACCAGGGGCAAGTCATGTAAATATGAACGGTTCTTCCACTTGTAAAACGTATTCTTTTTCATGTCTCCAAACTGGTAGGAGCGAAGAGTGTCGCGTTATTGGAGACGTTCCTCAGCGCCCCAAGAGGGCAGGTGTCTCAGTCGGTTTCTAAACTCTGGCTCTGGGATTCTCTGGCCCCGCTCTATTATTTACAGATGAAAAAGGCTCAGAGACCGAGTGACTTGTCCACGGTCACACAAGGAGTACTGTCACAGTATCGATCCTACGACCACGGGGTCTGTGAGGAATTTGGCGTGGTCGGCGTTGGATTAGCAGCCAGCGATGGCGGCTTTACAACGTCAGCACCGCAAAGCGAAGACGAGGCCCGTCAACTAGCGGCCGGTTTAGGCACTACAAGAAAAGCGCCGTGAAAAAGACACTGGGTTCTGCGGCAGGCGGGAGCCAATACGCACTAAGTTCGCTCTGCTAATTCCTTTTTTCTATTGGTATTTCTAACTGTCAAACAAACATCTTCCCGTCTCTTATTGGTTTGCCATCAATCATTTTATTCAGTCTACCAATCATACGCTCTTTGCCAAGTACTTGTTTTCGTCATGACATCTCTTTCGGAGGCTGACGAATTCAGCTGGTTCCTTTACTCCATTGGCCAGATGAAACTCCGGGGGCGGAAGTGAGAAAACCTTTATTCGTATTGGCTTAGATTTACAAGCGGTAGTTGTCTATCAAATCTATATAGGCGCCCTTGGCGCTCAGGAAGTACGAAACCGGAAGGGGTGGGCCATGCGAAGATGGCGGCACTGGTGAGTATAGTGTGGTTGCTTCCTCGCGTAGCTGTTATGGAGTTTTCCTTTCCCTTCAGCGGCTGAAGGCAAACTGTTGATACCAGGGAAGGGTGGTGATGAAAGTGCTTCAGGGAGGTTGCCTCGCTAGAGTTACTGTTCCTGTCTAGTAACCCAAGGGGCTGGCTTTAAGACGAGTCTGTGACCCGGAGTGTGAAGGCCCCAAGTCTGGGGTGTCTGGCGGAGAGAGAGCAGTTTTTCAACCTAGTCGTTCCGCCTTCTTATAATACTGAGAAATGATTTTTCTTACCTCATCTCCCTTCTGTAGGAGGTGCTGGAGTCAGACCTGCCAAGTGCCGTGACACTTCTGAAAAATCTCCAGGAGCAAGTGAGTAGTGTCGCCTCTGGAATAAATTAGTCATGGATTGGTTTTGACTTTACGTGTTTCACCCCAAACTTTGGTGGTTGAGATATATGAATGCTCCCCAAAACCATAGGAGGAAAATGATGTAATGAAAATCTTTTCAGGCCAAAATTCGAAGTAATTGATTCCGCACCTAAGAGAATACAAGAGACTCCAAAAAGAAATTATCTGAGTAGTTTTCCTTTATTCATGTAGTTAAGGAAACCAGTGCTTGGAATAGTAACATGATTTGCCCTTTGGGTGCCCAGGTAGTACACACTTATATACAGATAGATACTCCTCGACGTAACAATGGAGGTTATGGCCTGATAAACCCATTGTAATACGAAAATATCGTAAGTCGAAATTTAGGCTTGTTGCTGCTGCCCAGCATCATGAGAAAAGTACTACTGAATGCGTATTGAATGCATATTGCTTCTACTGAATGCATGTTGCTTTTGGACCCTCGTAAAGTGGAAATTCAAATCATAAGTCGGGGAGCTATGTAGTTCTGTTTATTGTAAGTTCAACCAGCACAGACAAAATTACAGCCCTCCCATCACTGCTGTCTCTGTCGTTTTCCCCTCCCTTTGGTTTAATAAAAGATAGTCTGCTCTTTAAGAAGTGTAAAGATTTTTTGTTGTTTTTTACTTTTGTTTTTTTTTACTTTACATTTGAAGAACCATCCCTCCCCAGAAGTGAGAAGATGGTATTTATACTTTAGACAGTGTTTCAGATAATTTTTAGGTGGCATTGTTTAGCTTTTACTCTTCACAATTTGCAGACATGATTTGATAAGTGTAGTCAGTTGTTTTATTTGTGCTAATTTCAGGTGATGGCTGTAACTGCACAGGTGCAATCACTGACAAAAAAAGTTCAAGCTGGTGCCTATCCTACAGAAAAGGTAAGATGTACTCAAACATTAAGCATCCCCTGACTTAATGGTCTCAGTAGTTCTTTCATTGTATGTTTATTGTGTTTTATATATCCTAAGTGCTCGAGCTTCAAACATAAATGAGATCCAGTTTCTGTGTTGAAGTCTAGTGTGAAGACAAAGCAAAGCAACAGATATGAGTATTAATAGTAGCAGTCACATTACAGAGTTATGAGGAGTCTCCAGGGATTAATTAACTGCCAGAAGAGCAGAGAGATTCAGGACAGGCTTCCCAGAGGAGGTGATAAGATTTTGAGGAATAAACAGGAGGAATGGAAAGAAGCAATGTGCAAAGGCACAAAGGCCTGAAAGCATGGTGATATTATGGGTAAGGAGGAAGTCATTTTTGTGGTTGGATGTACATTCTGTGTTATGTGTGGTGGGGGTAGAAAATAAGACTGGAAAGATAGTCTCTGAAGATTATTGTAGGCCATTTGAGGAGTTACTTTCAAATTTCATCTAATCTAAGACACTTATTAAATGGGACATACCACTTATTGTATATACAAAGAAAAAATGTTTGCAGGCTGGGTGTGATGGCTCATGCCTATAATCTGAGCACTTCAGGAGGCGGAGGCTGAGGCTGGAGGATTGCTTGAGCTAAGGAGTTTGGGACCAACCTGGGTAACATAGTGAGACCCTGTCTGTACAAAAATTAAAAATCAGCCGGGCATGATGGCATGTGTCTGTAGTCCCAACCACTTGGGAGGCTGAGGCTGGAGGATCACTTGAGCCTGGGAGGTTGAGGCTGCAGTGAGGTGTGATTGTGCCACTGCATTCAGCCTAGGTGACAGAATGAGCCCCTGTCTTATGACATAATACTAACATGCCAGGGACTGAAACATGCATCCTGATTTCAGAGATGTTAAAATATGAAAACGATGTGCATCTTAAACTTGAAATATGTCCCTGTAATCCCAGCACTTGGGGAGGCCAAAGTGGGAGAATTGCTTGAACCTATGTGTTTGAGACCAGCCTGGGCAACATGATGAGACCTGTCTCTACAAAAAATAAAAAATGAGCTAGGCTCAGTGGTGTGTGCCCATAATCCTACCTACTTGGGAGGCTGAGGTGAGTGGATCACTTGAACCCAGGAGATTGAGGCTATCATCAGCCACAGTTGCACCATTGCACTCCAGCCTGGGCTACAGACTGAGACAGTCTTAAGGCCAGGCTAGGAAGAAAGGTGGCTCACTCCTATAATCCTAGCACTTTGGGAGACTGTGGTGGACAGATCACCTGAGATCAGGAGTTCTGAGACCAGCCTGGTCAACATGGCAAAACCCCATCTCTACTAAAAATACAAAAATTAACCAGGCATTGTGGTACGTCCCTGTGTGTAACCCCAGTTATTCAGGAGGCTGAGGCAGGAGAATAGCTTGAACCCAGGAGGTGGAGGTTGCAATTAGCGGAAATTACGCCAGTGCACTTCACTCTGGGCCACAGACCAAGACTCCATCTCAGGAAAAAAAAAAACAAAAACAAAAACCAACAATTGAAATATGGTAGTTTTCAAATTAAGGTCTGGTAGAACCTTCTCAGGGATTATTGGTTGGGGGCAATATGGAAGAATAACTCTGGACCTCTCATGCCTACTTAACTGGAAAACTGATATTATATTCTTTTATATATTGAGCTTTTGTCCTAAGATATTTATGCCAAATATTCTATGGATAAACACAAGTATGAAAACCATTAAGAATCACTGAAGGATTTTTAAGCACAGGAGTTGCAGGAGATTTGTACTTACAGAAAGATGACTAACAGCATTTAAAATATATTCTTGCCTTTATCATTCATTTATGTTCTTATTGTCCATTTTTATTCAAAAAATTTTGAATCTTTGTTTTTCTCTTATGCTTGTAACTCAGTTTGAATTTGACAGTGCCCAAGCACGTCAGAAGAGCCTACTTCGCAAATTCTTACCTGTTTTCGTCCTGGGTACCATGGTTTTTTGTTTTGTTTGTTGAGACGATGTCTCACTCTGTCACCCAGGCTGGAGTGCAGTGGCATGATCTTGGCTCATTGCAACCTCCACTTCCTGGGTTCAAGTGATTTTCCTGCCTCTGCCTCCTGAGTGGCTAGGATTACAGGCACCTGCCGCCACGTCCAGCTAATTTCGTATTTTTAGTAGAGATGGGGTTTCACCATGTTAGCCAGGCTGATCTTGAACTCTCAACCTCAGGTGATCTGCCTTCCTCAGCCTTTCAAAGTACTGGGATTGCAGGTGTGAGCCACTGTGCCCAGCCCTGGGTACCATGCTTTGAATCATTTTACTGCCTTTTGGATATGGATGAGTTGCCAGCATCCTTCTTAGATCACTATATATTTGTTTGTTGAACAAATATATTAACTTATCTTTTATAAGACTGAGGTTGGCCAGGCACGGTGGCTCACACCTGTAATCCCAGCACTTTGGGAGGATGAGGCAGGCAGATCACGAGGTCAGGAATTCGAGACCAGCCTGGCCAACATGGTGAAACCCCGTCTCTACAAAAAATACAAAAAATTAGCCGGGTGTGGTGGCAGGCACCTGTAATCCCAGCTACTCAGGAGACTGAGGCAGGAGAATCGCTTGAACCTGGGAGGCAGAAGTTGCAGTGAGCCGAGACTGTGCCATTGCACTTTAGCCTGGGCAACACAGCGAGACTCCATCTCAAAAAAGGCGAGGCGTGGTAGTGCATACCTGTAATATCAGCATTTTGGGAGGCTGAGGTGGGTGGATTACCTAAGGTCAGGAGTTGGAGACCGGTTTGACCAGCATGGTGAAACTCCATCTCTGCTGAATACAAAAAATTAGCCAGGCATGGTGACGCATGCCTGTAATCTCAGCTACTTGGGAGGCTGAGACATGAGAATCACTTGAACCTGGGAGGCGGAGGTTGCAGTGAGCCGAGATTGTGCCATTGCATTCCAGCCTGGACAACAAGAGCGAAACTCCTTCTCAAAAAAAGAAGACAATGACTGAGGTCACAAGGTTAAATGACTTACTCAATATTTGACTACCAAATACGTAACTCAGAACTTAAACTGTTTTTCTGACTCTCAACCCTTTGCTTTCTTTCTGTACCACACTTGTGTTGATCTCAAGAGCTTAGCATGTTTGGCTTAAAGACATCCAAGGATTAGGTGTTAGAGTCACATTTCGTTTGAATCTTAGCTCTACTTGTATTACTGTGTAATCTTGGCCAAAGTACTTAGCGTCTCTGAAATAGGTTTTCTCAGGGTGTGAAGTTTGGAAGATACTTAAAAGCACAAAGAAAAAAATGAAAAATATGTGTAATCACCACTCAGATAACCACTGTGGTATATTTTTTTTGGAGATTTTTTAAATTATAAGAGTAATATATGCAACACTTTTTCGCAGTCTAAAATACACCATTTCTTCCTTTTCCTCATCTCTCCCTGGGGTAGCGGTTAATTGTGTGTTATCTTGTAGACAGTTTTCTATGTGTATAAAATGTATACATCATACTCCCTGCCCCCCCCACACACACACAGTTTCACAATTAAAGTCATATTATACTTTCTACAACTTGTGCTGACATGGATTTAATTCTATGCCATTTTATGTAAATCATTGTTTTTACCTATATCATATTCCATTGTATTGGGGGAAGTTGGTAATTGCTTTGATTAAATTCATTTAAAAATTGGCAGTGTATGGAGACATTTTTGATTGTTGCAGCTTGGAGGGGCCAAGAATGGGTAGAGGCCAAGAATGCTGCTGAAAACCTACAATGCCCAGGACAGCCCTTCACAAAAAATATTTTGGCCTCAAATGTCAACAGCTCTGAAATTGAGAAACCCTGTTATAGTTTTTTCTTGGGGGTAGTTTATTGATTTTCCTCTTCTCATTGTCTTTCATTAATTCTCTGAGTGATGTTTCTTTTGTATTACCATAATTTTCTCATTGGCCATCTTAGGCATAGCTACTTCTTGAGACTACTCCAGATACCTAATATGAACTGATTGGGAAGATCTTGAACTTGGAAGAACATCCTGTTTACCCTAGACTTTCTTCCTGGTTTTGTGGCTACAACCAAATCTGCATCTCTTTATGTTTTTTTCAACTCAGGGTCTCAGCTTCTTGGAAGTGAAAGACCAGCTGCTGCTCATGTACCTTATGGATTTGACACACCTCATTCTGGACAAAGCCTCAGGAGGGTCTCTTCAGGGACATGATGCAGTTTTGAGACTGGTGGAGATTCGCACGGTATGAAGCATTTGGCATCTTGGAGTTTTAGGTTTCTAAATCTTGAACTCCAAGGCTGTTACATAGTAACTCTCATTTAAATGAGTCTTCTCATGTTTAAGGAAAACAAATAAAAAAAAGGTATTTTTCTGTTCATTTGCTCTACTTTGTATATATTTTAGGTGACTTATGTGGCATCTTAATATAAAGACTTTGGTATGTGCTTCATTTTGGGAGGGGAATATAATCCTGTTTAACTACCATATTGTAGGTTTTGGAAAAGCTTCGTCCCTTGGACCAAAAACTGAAATATCAAATTGACAAACTGGTCAAGACTGCAGTGACAGGCACCCTTAGTAAGTGAGGAGACCATCATGAAGTTGTGGGAACCATTGTAAAGTTCCAAATTTTGTGAAATCCCTTGGGTTATTTATTTCAGGTGAGAATGACCCACTTCGTTTTAAGCCTCATCCCAGCAATATGATGAGCAAGGTAAGGGGTTATATTATTGGGTTGTATTATTCTGATTTTTTTCTGAAGGAGCTATACCTAGATGAGCCTCGTGGTGATCCTGGATCCCCTGGGATTCTCTTAGGACTTGATTTTATAACTTGTGTGTTAGAATGCTGAGTATGAGATTCCCTTTTCTCCCTTTTTATATTCCCACCTCCCCAGGGTACTCCAGCTTTGGGTTTTCTTCTCACTTATGAATGCTTCCTAAATTTGCAGACATTGTTTCTTTTTTAGTTGAATTCTGAGGATGAGGAGGATTATGAAGCAGAAGATGGCCAGTCTGAGGCGTCAGGGAAGAAATCTGTGAAAGGAGTGTCTAAGAAATATGTTCCGCCACGCTTGGTTCCAGTACATTATGGTATGTGTCTTGGCTGCTGCCTCCTCAGCATGAATGTTTCTCTTCTTTTCTCTGTTCTTGGATAACTTCTGCTTATTTTCATCATGTAGATGAAACAGAAGCTGAGCGGGAGAAGAAGCGTCTAGAACGAGCTAAGAGACGGGCATTGAGCAGCTCTGTCATTCGTGAACTTAAGGAGCAGTACTCAGATGCTCCAGAGGAAATCCATGATGCTCGGCATCCCCATGTTACCCGCCAGAGTCAGGAGGACCAGCACAGGTGTGAGCCCTTGCATTGGAAATTTATTCCTATGCTGGAGTCCTGTCCTCGTGCTTTAGACAATTGTGACTAAGTTTGATACCAAGAGAATTAACGTTATATAGAAAATATAGTGAAAAATTTGGGATGATAGTTTCTAAGAGTCAGGAGTTTGGAGTACAGGATAGGAAGTAGAATTTTTTTTTCCCTGTTTAGTCCAAAGCAAAAGCAGTACATTGCAACTCGACATGAGATTTGAGGGGGAAAAAAGAAAAAAAAGCAGTACAAAGAGGAATACATGCAGTTCCATATATTACAACTTTAAAATTCTGTGTTTTACTGTCACAGTTCTCACTTATGTGCAAAAAGCAATAAAGGCAGGCTTTTATTATTGTGAGTTAGATGAGTTCAGTCTAGGAAAGTAAAAAAGCAGTGTAATTGAATACAGACTCATCAACTTTGCTCAGGTGCAGTCTTCACAGTTGATGGATTTGCATGAAAAGACAAATTTAGGGAAACCTGTTTATAGAGCTGAGATGCTGAAATAAAAAAAATTTTTGGTATAATTTTAAATACTATTATGTATGGATAGGCTATGGACTCATATCTAGGATGAGGGAAGTTCTAGCATAGAGCACATTTCGTTGAGGAAGCTCAGTGTTGAGCATTCAATATGTCCTTACTAAATCCTGTGTTGATCTGCTCTGAAACTTCTTGAGAACTCCCTGAACAAGGGATGAGTAAATACTTGGGCCCAGGTTCTGGGCTGGAGCTTTCAATCTTCATGGTCTGAGCCTGCTGGAAACTGTCTTTCTCTGGCAGGATTAACTATGAGGAGAGCATGATGGTGCGTTTGAGCGTCAGTAAAAAAGAGAAAGGACGGCGAAAACGAGCAAATGTCATGAGCTCACAACTTCATTCCCTTACACACTTCAGTGACATCAGTGCTTTGACAGGAGGAACTGCTCATCTTGATGAGGTGAGGTTGAGATAACCATTGTAGGAGATGACTTTCATGCTTTCAGCCAAATGTATGTAGGGCTTATTACCATGAGGAACTTGGGAAGGGATGCTAGTTCTCAGAACCACAGTACCATTCCTTCGCTTCTCCATCTGTCTCCAGGATCAGAATCCTGCTAAAAAGCGGAAGAAGATATCTAAGAAAGGTCGGAAGAAAAAAGGTCAGTGAACTGCTAGGACTTAGGTGATCAGGTGCAAGGTGGGGAATACAAGTTGAGACTATTTGGATTTGCCATTCTGGGTCTCAACAACCCCTGTAGTATCTCTTCCATACTGGACAATAATCTCCTTAGATGGGCTTTTATTTTTTTCTTTCCTAAGCTGGATATCAGCATCATTCACAAAATGAATCTCTGGATTCCACATCTAAGGTTCCACAGGTCCTGTTCAGGCCATAAATAGAACTGTTAAAGTGTCACTTGAAGGAACCATTATCCCATTTCAATTTTATTCTGTCTTCTCGTCTTTCGTCCTGGGAAGATATGCAAAGTATTGCTAGGAGACCCTATCCCTGTGAGCCCTTCTCTCTAGATGTCCTCTTTTCCTGTCCCTTTAGCTTTTCCAACTGTCCTTTGCCTCATTCTTGGTTTCCCTTCCTTTCAGGTTTTCGGAGGCGGCGGTGATTATGAGTGTACATATTTGTATATTTTTTGTCATCCTGAGATACTTCTAATATCATTGTATATAGGTTGTTTTCCCTGGAATTTATTGTTTGTTTTGGACATGTGGAAAGAGCCTTACTAATAAAATTTATTTTACTTATGAATTAAAGCCCCTTTTGCACATGTATTGTGTGACTGGAGTCGCTGGGTTTGGGGTATTTTTGGTGAGTGGTTGGTGAAAAGGGAAAGATTTTTTTGGAAGTGTGAAACATTTGGCTATTTCCTTTGATAATATGTTTTTCCTGGAAACTAAAAATTGGTTGTTTCACAAAAAATACTGAGAGATGAGGGTGGAATAATCAACTCTTTCAACCCATGTTGCCCCAAGTTCCTGTATGATTTGTTGTAATGCAGTACAGATTTGAGATATCAATACATGAATTTTAGGTTTTATTATTGTTATCTGGGCTGGCCACCAGGTGGCATTTGTGGTTCAAGAAACTTGTGAAGCTTGGCTGTAATCAAAAGCAAGATAGAACCTTTCCACATCAGCAAGAATTATTCTTGTCTCAACCTCTCTGAATGTTTTTCATTTCTTTCTGAAATGGCATGAACATAGGGCTGATCTTTGGTCAGTTACTGAGATAGTTTGTAGAAAATAGTACAGTGAGTAAGAAGGCTGGAGTGAAGAGTCAGTATAGTTTTGTGTTTTTCAGTCTTTGACCTCCCTTCAACTGAGGGTTGTTTTACCAGAGTCAGTAAAGGCTAACCCTTCTCTAAAGAGCTTGCCCCTCCTCCCCCCGAAAAAAGCCAGCAGACAAGCAGAACAGTCCTAGCTTAACAGCCAAAGAAATGAAAATCCCACAGAAATAATCAGCCAAACTCAAATCAGGAGACTGGTGGCAGTTACACATCTGAGATCTTGTATTCTACTCTGTTAGTTAGATATCCCACAGGCCTTGGATAATACAGAAAGTGAAAAAAAGGATTAAAAAAAAGAAGTTGGGTCTGTAAAACTAATTCATTGGAGTTTTTTAAAAAGGCTTTGGGTCTCATGAACATTTGATTTTGTGTCTAGTATTCCTTGGTAGTATTGACAAATTAATTTGGGTTTTTATATGACTAAAACCTTGTTGATTCTGAATATATGAATCTGGATTTATACTATTCTGCCTGATTGGGCAGTCTTCTGTTAATTCTGTGATCTCGAGCAAATCACTTAACATCTCTGGCCTTTAAGTTTCCTCAGCTAAAAAATGAATGTATTACACTTCATTTCTGAGATTCCCTTTAAGTTAAAGCCTAGAGCTTTTGTCAATGACACTAAGTTGGGTTTATGTCTGGGGCCACTAACTTTTAGTCCCTGGTAGATCTGAGGAAGTCTGACATGCCCTGGGCTCTCATACTTCCATTTCCTCAAGGGAATCTAAACAAAGCCACAAGCACAGATTTAGAGACTTTTTTTCCCTTTATGGCTGAACTAACTAGATGAGTGATTTGGTTCAAAAATACTTTAGTTAAAACCACTTCATTTGCTGGTTAGGACCACTGTGTTTCTAATTTATTAAGATTTGTGGATTATGGGAACTGCCAGGGGAAGGGCAGTGCTCTTATAAAAAAAAAAAAAAAAAAACCAAAAAAAAAACAAAAAAAAAAAAAACCTACTTTCTGGCCACATGTGGTGGTTGACACCTGTAATCTGGGCACTTTGGGAGGCTGGGGCAGGAGGATTGTTTGAGGCCAGAAGTTTAACACCGGCATGTTTAACACAACAAGACCCTGTCTCTAAAAATTAGCCAGGTATAGTGGTATGCACCTATAGTCTCAGCTGCTCGGGAGGCTGAGGCAGGGTTTGCTTGAGCCCTGGAGTTTGAGGTTGCAGTGAACTATGATCTTACCACTGTATTCCAGACTGAATGACAGCAAGACTTATCTTAAAAAAAAAAAAATCTTGTGTTACATGCTGAGCTAAGTGCTTTATACTTAATCCTTATAAAATCTATGTTATTTCCATTTTACTAGTGAGGAAGCTGAGACACGTAGGGCAAGCAATTTTTCCTAAGTTGGAGAACCAATACTGGGGGAACACTGAGGATGGAGGACTTCAAGTATCCTATGTTTCATGAAAATCTTCAGGGTTAAAAAATCTTTTTTAATTTGTAGGTGGTTTTTAATCTGGCTCTCCTACCCTACTGCCCCATTTCTGTTAGAGGCCTCATCTTCAAAGAAACCCCAAGTTCCACGATTCTGGTCTCTTGGTGGTATACCAATGAACACAGCAGACAAAATCCCTGCCTTTGTGGATCTTATATTAATTCAATCAAGTCTTTAATCCCAGGACATTTTGTTTTCCCTGAACTTTAGGCATTATTTGAAAGAAGTTTCTGGTAAAAAGTTGAACTGTTTCTGAGAATAATTGTACCAGAGTCCTTAAACACTGTAGAGTGTATTGTTTGACAGAGTATTACATGGATTCTCAATATGTAAAACAAGAATAAGTGGGGTTACTTTGGTCGAAGTGGGGATGAGGAATCCTAAAGTTCCATGTTCTTATGACCCCTTTTCCCCAAGATTCCTGAGGATCCCCTAAGGAACCTTTAGAATTCTTTAGAATATTGTTTGAGAACAACTGTTAGGGTAGTAAAACAAGGGAACTAAGAATTAGAATTTTAGGATTTTGTTATAGCTGTTCACTTTTTTTCTTTCCCTTATTCCTACTCATAGATTCAGTTCTCTGATCAATTCCAGATCACATGAATATCAGATTTCCTCAGTGTATTGCTGACAACAGATCATTTCTGGTGTTCACTAAGTAATATCTGTCAATGCACACGTGAGCACCTTACCTGTTTGGTTTTATCATGTGATGGCTTTATTCTGTACAAGTAGTTTACATCTCTGCTTTGTTTTCATCTTAGGGTACAGGGAAAAGAGTTTGACCAAGGCCTGTCTTTGCCTTAAAAGCATTGTTTTGTTAGGATTTTATGAAGGCTTGCGAAAATGTCTATTGGTAATTCACAACAGTCTTTTTAGATACCTTATTAGGAAAAATGCATTTTATTTACAAGGGAGATTGTTAGTGTGTCAATTTTCAGCACTACGGAGAGTTCAAACTCTCCTCATTGCTTGGGTTGATGGACCATACATAGCTAAACCATAGAGCTATATGGTGTAGACCTGACCTTTTTCAGAGCTCAGTTTATCTGTCCAATCTCCAGTTCTGATTGGTACAGATTGGGTGAGAGTCAAACACTCCTGAGTGTCCCCCATCCTCCCTGGAATCTTTTAGGTCTATAAATCCCAGATTCGTGCCAAGGATTTGGCTAACTTGTTGGAAGTATGTGAGTGGAATCCTGCCTCCTGCTCCATTGGTAATATCATGTATATTATGGTACGTGAGATTTTTACCAGCCCTTAAGAAAAACTCTGTTCCCTACTCGTCTTTGCTTAGAGAACCTTGAGGGGACTTAAAGTTGCTTTTTCATTCCTTGGGCCTTGTTTTCTTCCTCTGCATGAGGAGAGGCATCAATGCTCTGGCTCTCTGCCCAGTCTTACTTTTGTATTTCTTTGATCTCATTGTTCAGAGGGTCTCAGAGAAGCCCCAAGAGCCATGCCTTTGCATGTTTAAGCTATTGATGCTTTTGAAATAACAGAGTGTTGCTGTGTAGGAGTGTATTAAAGGTCTATCTTAAACAAATTTGGGTCAATAGGTGGCAGTAGTCACCGAGTCCGGAGGCCCTGACACCCCCTAAACACAAACACATTTGATGGCCATTATATTTAAGGAAGGATGTGAGAAAGGAGGTCGCATTGAGATTAAAATGGGGAGAAAAGCAGTCCCTTTTGGTGGAATCCAGGAAATGCTGAAATGTGCTGGATTACATCTGTGGAAATGTTGTGTGGGGTGTGGGGGAAAGATAGCTGTCAGCTAATGAAGGACACTGATTGGAAAGAGGAGAGCCTCGGGATTGGGGGAGCAGATTCATTCATCTAAGATGTAGGTGCTAAGGCTTCTTCCAGCTAGTATACGGCTGTGTTAAATGAGGACCAGCACTGAAAGGATAGAGTGGGGTTGGAGGGAGTAGAGATAGAGGTGGGGGAGGAGGGGCAGAACTGTGTGAAGGAACCATGGAAAGGGTGGGCTGTGAACGGGAGAACTGCAGTTAGAGGGGGAGGGGGAGGCTGCTGCAATACTGAACCTATCTAATGGGGGAGGGGAGGGCGTGATATTGGTCTGTGCTGCAGCTGCATTGCTTCCCCTCCCCCACACTTCCCAAGGAGCCAGAGGAGTGCTGGCAAATCTGTCTTCATGTATTTATTATTATTAAAAATGTGACAGATCCTTCCTCCCTGGAAGCACAACAAATACTACTGATCACATTTCTCTCTCTCCTCCCTCTGCAGACCTTTTGCATTCTCTTTCATTCTACCCTGTCCTCCCCCACTTGGTCTGCTTGGTGGGGGGAACCCTTCCTTTCTTTCCTTCTTAGAGCTTGGTGGCTCCCTGGGGGTTTCTAATGGTGGTTGGGAGTTTTGAGGCAGTGCTGGGAGGAAAACCTGAGTGAGGGGCATTCATGGCCCAAGGGAGGCAACTGTATTCTCTTATATCCAGTGGGGAAAGGAAATCACTTGGAAATAAAATAAAGATAAAAATCCTCTTTCCAGGTAATGAAATATGCAGGTGCTCATATTCCTTTCAGTACCTTGTGTTCCTCCTTTTTCATATTCTTCTCTTTTCTATTGCCTGAGTTCTGAAGGGGAAACCCCCTTGCAATGGTAAAAGCCAGGAGTTCTCTGTCTTCCCTCCCTTACCTTGTTAAGTCCTTTTCTTTCCAGGAGAGCCATATACAATTTATTCTTCTAGCCTGCATGTTGTGTAACTGAGAGGTTTGAAGGGCAAAAGCCATGGCTTCTTCCTCCCCACCTGCACCCAGACTCCTGTGCCCAGGCAGTGACCTCTTTTGTTGCAGTCTGTAGCCCTTCATCATACCCATAGGTGGTGCTGCTGTTGCTCTGCAGACGGGGCCCTCCCCAACAGCATCATTCCTCCTCCCCCTTTCCCCAGCCCTCTACTGCCTGATTGTTATTCCACCAGCGTCTCCTCTACTGTTCCCTTCCTCAAATTAATTTTGTGGCGCTCTTTTTTCCGCAGTGCCATCTTCTTCCCCTCCCCCAGCTCCAGCCCTCTTGCTTTCTGTCTCTTTCTTACTCTCTGTCTGTCTGCAGGATCTCCATCTCACTCCCCTATCTGAAATCTACACTGTTCCTTACTCCCTTTCTTTTTCGTTGTCTGTTCTACCCTTGACATCTTACAGTTGACTCTCCCAGTGAAAAAGGGCTATAGATGAGAGTGGTTTAGAAGAGAACAGGGTGAGGAGAACTGAGGGGTCAGTACTGAAGACGGTGGGGATAATCATGAGGCTCTGTAAGGGAAACATGATGGGAGCGAGAAGATATCCTTTGCTGTCTGCCTCTATTCAGTTCCTGGATTTGGATAATGAGAGTTCAGTTGGCAAGGGATCGATCCTGCATTATCTGAATCTACAGATTTGGGTTCTACATGCTGGGAAAATGGGAGCTAGGGAATAGCAAGAATTCAGATAATAATGGCTTCATCCAGAGACTTTTGAATTAGATTGCTAAGATACCTCTACTTTTGTTATCCTATATTTTGAAGACGAGGAGATGTCCTGTTACTGATCTTTTGTGTCCTCACAAGGTTCTTGCCAGGACAGCTGTGACACTGAGCATCCTGGCTTTCTGGTCACTGCTGAGCACAATTTTGGCTGCAGGACCTTGGCTTACTCTTGTAGTCTGCTTCCTCTTTTTGTCATTCCATGCTTCTCCTTTGTCACAGCTGAATTTACATGGTTGCCTCATTTAGCCCACAGTGCTCTGTATTGTTTAACTTTTCCAGGATATAGCCCGAACTCTTTAGACTGTTATCTCAGCTCTCATTTTTTAACTTTATTTTGAAGACCTTTCACTGTGAGACCAGTACCCTAGAACCAGCTAATTCAGCAGTGCTTTTGATTATAAAGTTACCCAATTTCTAGGATGGCTGACTTTTCTCTTATTGGATTATTCTTTATGAATTAATAGCATCCTGGTTACTCCCTGAATAGTAGTGCTGAGTCTGACTTCTGTATATCCTAGGAATAGTCCACAATACGGACAGTATGGCCTCTTTCCTTGTTTCCCTGGTGAGAGGAGATCTTCCTTAGCGTAAGTGGTAGTCCTAGAATGGCTGGCTTCCTTTTTCTCAGCATGTGTCAGTCAAAACTGACTCCTGGATTATGGGGAGAGGCAGAGTTTGCCAGAGCCACAGTAAAAAGCAAGGACTAGAACACCACCCCCTCACCTTACTGTCCAAGCCATGTAAGTGCCTGTGGAGCCCTGTCTCCTCGCCCACCTCTCCTGCCTTCCTAAGGTGTATATATATACGTTGGTGGAGGCAGAGGCTGGTGACCTCTTCATTTTCTCAGCTGATTGTCCTGTTTCCTTTCTTAGAGATCTTTCTCACTCTATTCGGGGGACTCTAGTTAGGGTTGTGGTTTCATGTAAGGTAGACAGTGATCTCTGTTTAGGTCCCTCTTCTAAAAGCAAGGCCCAATAAATATTTGTTGCAGTGAACGGTAGAGACTTTTTTGTTTTAGCATCCTTTGGGTGAGTAATAAATGGAGGTTTAACTCTTTCTTTTCTAGGTACTTACATTGCTGTGGCTAAAATTGTTTGATTTTTGTTTTCTTTTGCTTACAGGCCCTATAGGGGAAAATGATTTATCTAAGACTATTCAAATAAATTACTAGCTGGGCTGGTATTAGAATCTGTTTTCTCTGACATTCAGGTCTAACTTTTCCCTTACTACCCCTTGGAAACCTATGTCTAATTCATCCCCTGACAGCCTTGAAGCTGTGGCCTGGTTTTGTGTCAAAAGCTGGCCTTGGTTGGCCTGCTAAGAGAGCATCAGCAGCAAGACAGCCAGGGTGTGTGGGCTTGGCTGACTGGTTGAGGGACCTCACTCTCTGGGAAGGAGTTAGCATTCCCACAGGCCTTACACAGGCTAGTCTACTACTACAGGAGCCTCCAGAGTACCCAGGTAGGGAATGGATTCCCATTCCAGATTTAATTTGACCTTAGCGCTGGCCAGTATACCCCTGCTGCTAAATAGCTTGGGTCTGGATGGCATTTGGTGGTGGATGCTCAAACTCTGGAAGCTCTATTCCTTCTGTGCTGCTCATTTGCAGCAAACTCATCAGTCCCAGGATCACTTAAGTAACAAAAGGCTCTATGGACCACTCCTTCCACTGGTGTGGATAACTAAATCTTAAGCATTTCTCTGTAATGTAAAACTGTCATGGTGGCTATATTAATACATTTTCTTATTTTTATTGTTAATTAAAGCTTAGCATAGAAAATTGGCTTAGAAAGCATTCATATGTACCACTTTAACTGAACCTATGGTACCTTACCTTAAGAACTGCCTTATTTCGTTTTCCAACCTTGGGTTTAGCCCCATGGGCGGGCTCTGGAGAACAGAAAGCCCCTGAGTTTCTACTTCCTCTCTCCCAATTTTGATTTACTCGCTGCTGACTCTTATAGGAAGCCCTAGGTGGTAAAGAGATCAAATCAGAATTCCTAACCAGGAAAACCCTGTCTCTTAGTTACAATGACCATTCTCTGTCACTGCATTCAACTCTGTGACAGTTAACACCAGAAAACCTGCATCTGGCTTTACACCTTCCTTCTTAGTTTCCTTCAGTCAAGTCTTATGTAATCTGTCACTAATGGCAGACTTCTTCTTACCCTTCTTAGGTAGTCCTCTCTAGGCTTCAAGCCTAAAAGCTTCCTAGATGCCTCCCACCAAAGTGTTGCATTCTGAACTTTCTCAGCCCTCATATACTCACATCAACCCCCTACTGGACACATTTCCCCTGAGAGTATCCGGGGACACTCCTGGAGAGCCACTAGGTACTGCTGCAAATCCCATTCCTCACCCATCTCCCTGCTGGAGCTCCTGGAATCAGATTTTGCAGTTTCCTGTCATTCTAGCCTCCTTTTCTGTTCATTTGGAAGATTTTCTCCATTGCCTTTGGTAAATTCCTGGTTTGGTAGAAATACCCAGTTTTTAGGAAGATCCTGTGGGTTGGGATCCCTGTCTCTGGCAGCTTGGTTGACCCTCAGAAAGATCTGCTCCTGTATTCTGCCTGCAGTGCTTCCATTGCCCTCTGCCTGGCCTAGGCTGTACGGGATCAGTATGTGGAGTCCTCTGCATAGACATTCCATCCCTCTTTATCCATCTTGGCAAACAAAGCATCACTGTGTTCCTAACTTCCTCCTCTTCCTTCTCCCCCATCATTTATTCTTCACTTTCCCTCACCTTCTCCCTTTTGTTCATGGACACCCTGCATTCCTCTTCCTTTAAATCTCCTTGTCCATTTGCTCCCCATTGCCCATCTGTGCCCACTCCCCCCGTCCTGTCTTTCATTTTGAATAGCTATCTTCCTCATCACCTGCTCCTGCTGAGCAAACAGCATGCTATGGGAAGAATGGCAGCAGAGTGGGTCCCTGGTTGCCAAAGCAAGCTATCCCTTTTCTCCAGAAGATCAGTGCCTATGTTTTCCCATCTTGTCCTCAGTGATCCTTAAAAGCCAGGGAACCCCAAGATGCTGGCTCTCTCTTGGAATGAACAAGCTCTTGGCTTCTTCCAGTGTTGAAGAGGAGAGGAATTATTCAGTTCAGATGCCCCATTCTTTGGCTTCTGAGTGTGGGTATGTCCATGTCTCTCCCTCCCTTTCTCTTGTTCTCTGTCTCTCCCCAGCACAAAGCAGCGGCAGGACTGAATGAGCTTGTCTAGAGACTCTGTCAGCCTATGCCCCTCACTTTTGTCCCTCTCCTCTTGTTGTACATGCAGTTGGCAGGGCAGGGGGCAAAGGAGGGGGTTTGGAGGGCAGTGGCATGGTGCCAGCCAACCCAGAACCATCTGCGGTGCCTTCTGCACTGAAGCAGGCTCTGTCTGTCCCGCCCTCCTCCTCTCCCACTCTTCCTCTCTCATTTTTAATTAGGTGCTGAATTAATTAAATCCCACATGCTAATTAACATTCCTACAGGGAAGAATGCCAGGTCAGAAAAATAGGGGGTGGTAAAACAAGGCTTTTGTCCATTTAGGAGAGGAGATTAAGGGATGGGAAAGTAGGGAGAAGAAGAATAGAGGTGAGGTAGAAAGAATAAGGGTGGAAAGAAACCTGAGATAGGTGTGAAGAGATGGAGAAGAGAAATATGGAACCTATTAAAAAAAGAAAAAAATGGGCCGGGCGCGGTGGCTCAAGCCTGTAATCCCAGCACTTTGGGAGGCCGAAGCGGGTGGATCACGAGGTCAAGAGATCGAGACCATCCTGGTCAGCATGGTGAAACCCCGTCTCTACTAAAAATACAAAAAATTAGCTGGGCATGGTGGCGTGTGCCTGTAATCCCAGCTACTCAGGAGGCTGAGGCAGGAGAATTGCCTGAACCCAGGAGGCGGAGGTTGCGGTGAGCCGAGATCGTGCCATTGCACTCCAGCCTGGGTAACAAGAGCGAAACTCCGTCTCAAAAAAAAAAAAAAAAAAAAAAAAAAGAATTATTAGCACTGGAGGAGTGAAAGTGTCTCGAAGTCTCTAAAGGTTAGGAAGTGGAGCTCTGAGTCTAAAGCGTTAGTATGAGTGAATAACTTGAAAAATAATGACACAGGATGCTAATTTGCTGCCTTGAATGTCTTCTAAAGAAATAAATTTCAATTTTAACAGGAGTACGTTAGGTTAGAAATGAAGGAGAACTTCCTTATTTCAAGGCAGTGGAACACTCTGCTAAAGCAACTCTAGAAGGTATGTTGTTATCTGTTCAGAATAGTTAAAGTTTGCCCAAAGCTGGGGGAGGTGATGCACTTTGAAGACTTTTTAAATACTAGTCCTGTAGTGTGTACTGTGTCCTGGAGAACCAAGAAAATCCAGGATGGGGAAATTCAGGATTCACTTTCAGTTCTCTTTTCTCATTGCATCCAGGGGGAACTTTGACCTTGTTCTCTGTGGTCCTATCAACTTTTTAGGGATGAACCTTCTCTTTAAATTAGATAATTGCTTCCCTGGGAGGTTTAGGGCACTGATTCCTAGTTGATTGAGTTAGCTGTCTGATGGCTACCATGAATTCTCTTCTTGGCTGAGGAGTTAACAGATAGGAGAATAGTTCTTTATGGGGCCAGAAGAAGTGGGGATGGGAGGGTATGGATTGATAAGGTTATCAGTCCACAGAGGACTCCCCTGTGAGGTGTGGCCTAGCCTGAGAAAAAGTAGGGACATCTTGCTTGTCATTGCTTTTTTCCTCTGAAAGGTAAAGAAAACTATGCTTAGTACAGATCTAAACTCTCCCTTGCCTCCCCTGCTCACTCACCAAGAAATGATGTCTGTAAGGTATCCAGCAGGTTAGCAGATCCTTCTGATGGCCCTTAACCCAACCTTTTTCAGTCTGAAATGCATCAGGGGCAAGTAGTATCTTATATCCGTCTTACCATCATTCATTTAATTAGATGGCATTGCCCACTACCATTATTCCTGCTATAATAATCAATTCACTCAAAATATTTGCATATTTAAGCACCCACTATCTGTCAGACATATTAAGTATTAGGGTTAGATACAAAAATAAGGAATGAGGTAGAACTACAACATCTGAGGGGTTTACAGTTTAGTGGGGTAGGGAAAAGATGTACACAGGGAAGTGCAGTAACTTGGCCAGGCATGGTGGCTCACACCTATAATTTCAGCATTCTGGGAGGCTGGGGTGTGAAGATTGCTTGAGCTTAGGAGTTTGAGACCAGCCTGGGCAACATAGGGAGACCCTGTCTCTGTTAAAAATTAAAAAAAAAAAAATTAGCCAGGCATGGTAGCATGCACCTATGATCTCTGCTACTTGTGAGGCTGAGGTTGGAGGATTGCTGAGTTCAGGAGGTTCGAGCCTGCAGTGAGCTATGGTTTGTGCCACTGCACTCCAGCCTGGGTAACAGAGTGAGACCCTGCCTTAAAAAACTCAACAAAGTGCAGTAACTCATTCTGCATATACATATGCATACAAATGTGAACTCCTGTAGCACTTAATATCTGTACTCCTTTTTTATATATTGTTACTTATTCTTTCTTATATATATGTGTCTTATCTGTCCACAGAGATGGGGCCCTTTTTGATGGAAGAAACACAGGTCTTTAGAGTGAGGTCCAAGTAGCACTAAAGTCTTACATGTTATCAGCTATTAAGTAAATGTGTTAATTAATATACAACCATTTATCAAGGTAGAATTGTGGCTTTAGAGTCTGTGACATTCCTAGTTGTGGCAGGTATTTGTCCTCAGAAGGGAGTTCTTATTTTTTGAAAGTTGCAAAAAGTATGATGGTAAGTAAGATATAATTATGTGATAAATAAGATAGGTAACTCAATAGGATAAATTGCGTAGGTTCCTAAATGGGAGTTGAAGCCAGCCTGCGTGGCTAAATAGGGGCAGGCCTGAAGAGACGCAGTGGAGAGTATAGAGAAAAGGGCATAGGCGGGCCAGGCGCGGTGGCTCACGCCTGTAATACCAGCACTTTGGGAGGCTGAAGTGGGTGGATCACGAGGTCAGGAGATTGAGACCATCCTGGCCAACATGATGAAACCCCATCTCTACTAAAATGCAAACATTAGCTGGACGTGGTGACACACACCTGTAGTCCCAGTTACTCGGGAGGCTGAGCAGGGGAATCTCTTGAACCTGGGAGGCAGAGGTTGCAGTGAGCCGAGATCACGCCACTGAACTCCAGCCTGGTGACAGAGCAGGATTCTGTCTCAAAAAAATTAAAAAAAAAAAAAAGGGCACAGGCTTGTGTTTGTATGTAAAATATTTCCTTTCATTTTTTCATAGGTATTTCCCACCACCTTCCTACTCCAAAATTACGATTAGGCAATTTATACACATTTATATTGTTTTGTTCCCTTAACATTGTGTCATATTTTCCTATACTATTAAAATATCATATTAAAAATATACTTGGCTAAGTGCAGTGGCTCACGCCTGTGATCCCAGCACTTTAGAAGGCTGAGACAGAAGGATTGCTTGAGCCCAGGAGTTCAATACCAGCCTGGCAACATAGGGAGAGTCCATCTCTACAGAAAAAAATACAAAAAATTAGGCATGGTGGCTTGTGCCTCTAGAGCCAGGTACTTGGGAGGCTTAGGTGGGAGGATCGCTTAAGCCCAGGAGATCAAGTCTGCAGTGAGCTGTGATTGTGCCACTGCATTCCAGCCTGGGCTATAGAGCGATATCCTGTCTCAAAACAAAAACATTCTTAATGAACATGTCATAGTCCATTGTGGATATACCAAAATTTGTAAAACCATTTCTTACTTGTTATATATTTAGAATGTTTCCAGGTTTTTGTTGTTTGGTTAGGTTTTCTTCCTTTTATGATGACACACACATCTTTATACATAAATCTCTGTGGTTTTTGGAAGAGGAATTTCTGGCACAAAGCATAAAGACCCTCATTCTAATGTGTAGATTTTGTTAGATTCACCTGGGGAAGCTTATTATTTAAAATTTTTAAGGACTTATTTTTTGATTAGGTAAAAAATTTAAATGCTATAAAATGGAATGCAATGAAATTTTCTTCCACTTTTGTACCTTATTTCCCCTCCATAAAGTTGTTCTGTGCGTGTATGAGTATTTGTGAAGATATTGAAGCTCTGTACAAAAAAAAATAGAGATCATTTTGATCCTATCTGCCAGAAATTCTAATTCAATCTGAGATCGAACATTGGAATATTCCCCCACCCAGAAAGCTTTCTAGCTAATTCTACTGTGTAGTCAAATTTGGGAACCACTAGGTGAGATGAACTTGAAGGATCCTTTCCAGCTCTAAAATTTAGTGACTGAAACTCACAGAATTCATGATTTTAAAAAGAGTGATGGCTAAAGAATAAGTCGTATTCAAGTGTCATAAAGATTCTCTTTGAAATGATCTCACGGATCAAGTTTTTGATACTGAATTTATTAATAATACAAATAATGGCTACCATCTGTTGAGTGCTTATTTGTGGTGAACTCTGTGGAAAGTGCTGTATACATTCTCACTTAAACCTCACAGCACCCCATGAGCCAGCTAGGTAATTCTAAAGGCTTTGGGAAGATTAAGCAGCTTGCCAGTGATTATGGGACTAGTAAGTGGCAGAGTGAAGATCTGAACTCATGTCTCTTAATCTAGGCTAATGTTCATCCTCACTCTTTCCCTGTCTCCAACTGCGAGATTAATAATATAGATCAGAGAATACCCCTTTCATCCTCCCCAAATTCTTGTAACCACTGTTATCAAATTAGTATATGTCTTTCTGGATCCCCTTCTGTGCACTTATGTAGAGGAATATTACATGGTTTTGTGAGTGTTTTGAAGTTGTTATTTCATTTTTACATAACTGGGAGCACACTATACAGAGGGTTATACCATACTTGCTTTTTTTCTCTTAATAGTATACCTTGAAAATCTTGCAATATTTGTACCTAAAAATGTAATATTATTCTAAAGAACTAATGTCTCCAGTTCATGTAACTATTTCCCTAATGGTGGGAGTTATTATAAACAGTACTATTAGAAAAAATCTTGAATTATTTTGTCATAAATGCATAGAATTGCTGGAGAGAAGTTTTAAATGTTAATGGAGACAGAAGTTGCCCTCCAAAAAGGCTAAGCCGTGCTAGCAAGGGAAATGGTACTCTCATACACTGCTAGTAGAAGTCTGAGAGTACCATTTCCCTTGCTAGCCTGGGACAAACGGTAGCTCTTCATCTGAATTTGCTTTATGTTAATTGCTTCTACTGGATAGTCTCCTGCAGAAAAAGCCAAATATTGACAGATCTCTTTTGATTAAACTCTAGGGTAACTTTTCCCCTATTATTTCTGACCTCTGTCTGCACCTGTTCTCTGAGATACATAGTCTTTTTTTTTCTTTTTGAGTCAAGTGTCTAGATTTTATGGCTTTTCTGAACATCCTTGTCCCTGTCTGCATTTCCCTTTTTTAGTCACTATTATGCCTGAAATGGTTGAAGTAAAACTCTGCTTACAGTCAGAATGCTTTCTCTTAACTACCTATCAGCACCAGTGGGGGTGAGGGTGAGGAATTACATAACACTTTAACACATTGCTTATTTTCTGTTTTAACACTTTATTTGTTTGTTAAATATTATTTTGTCCTATTTGTGATCTGTTTAGAATGTGTGAGTCAGGCTGCTTTCGAACAGAAGCCACTAAAGGGTGGGATCAGAGTGCTTGTGTGTGCTCATCAGTTCAGCAAGAGGTCCCTTGATTTTAGGGCAGCATTGGCTAGTGCACAGTGAAAATGGACTTGCCCTAATGAGAAGGAGTACAGTCACCTTCAAGCCCTACTGACTTTTGGATTACACACAGGAACAAATAACTAAAAATAAATGAGAAATAATGAATATTGTTTGCTACTTTGACAAGTTCTGTTGCCTTAGTAGTTACTACAGAAAAATTAAAGGGGATAGATGAATTCAGGAGGCTTCTATTCTTGAAGGCCTTTTTTGATTTTCTTCCTGTGTGAGTAATAGAGCAGTAAATGTCTGGAGGGAGGGAGGAAGAGGCCTCTTCCAGACCCAGGGATCTAGGATCCTTGAGTAATTAGGAATGTTGCCACTGTGGCCATAAAAAGTTCAAGTTGGGCTATTTAGCTTCTAGATCTTGATGCTATGAACAAATCAATGAAGAAAAACTGACATTGAGGGATAATTTAAGAAACTTCAGAGCATTAGAACAGAGAGAGAATTCAGAAGTCATTTACCATGGCATATGGCTTAATAGGGTTTGGGATCTGAAAAAACTGATCTTGAAACTCAACCACATCCTAGCTGCATAGCTTTTGGCAAGTTGCGTGTCCTCTCTGAGCCACAATTTCTTGATTTGCAAAATAAAGATAATAGCTACTTCATAGGATTTTGTTTGTTTGTCACCCAGGCTGGAGTGCAATGGCACAATCTCAGCTCACTACAACCTCCACGTCCTGAGTTCAAGCAGTTCTCCTGCCTCAGCCCCCTCTCCCCACAGTAGCTGGGATTACAGGTGCACACCACCATGCTCAGCTAATTTTTGCACTTTTAGTAGAGACAGGGTTTCACCATGTTGGCCAGGTCTCGAACTCCTGACCTCAGGTGATCCACCTGCCTTGGCCCTCCAAAGTGCTGGGATTACAGGCATGAGCCACTGTGCCCAGCCACTTCATAGCATTTTTGTGAGAAATAGAAATAAGTAAAAAGCGTTTTGCAAAGTGCCTAGTATGTAGAAGGTACATACTTCTACATGTACATGTGGTTATCATATGGGCCAGCACCCTCATTTGGATGGGGAAACTGGTTCAGAGAAATGAAGTAGTCAGCTTAAGGTCACAGACCTTGTGAGTAGCAGAGGCAGGCCCAGAATCTAGATTTCTTGACTTTTAGTCCAGTTTCCTTTCTACCACACTACAATACAACCTTCTCTCATTTATTCTTTAGTTTAAAAAGAAAAAAAGCAAAAACATGCTGCTGTCACCACCCCCACCCCACAATGTGCATGCACCTTCATCCTTCTCTGTCTTTCTTTGTGTATAGGGAGATAATTGGAATGGGAAACCCACAAAGGTACAAGATAGGAAGAAATGCTCAGTTGGGGAGATTTAATTGACTAGCTTATCAGAAGTCCTTGCTGGCAGTAAAGCAGTCATCTTGGATCCATCTCTGGCATTAAGCAGTGAGGAATGTACTTTGAGCTCCTCCAGTCTCCTCCCCCTTTTTTCCTACTGTGCTCACAGCCTCTGGTTGGCTGTGACTTCCAAATGGATGAGGCTGATTTGTGCCGGTATCCTATTGGCCAACTCTGTTTCCTCCTAACCAGGAGCAGCTGAGAGAGGAAAATAGCTGGTTGGCCTTCGTTTTTTTTTTTTTTTTTTCCTGCATTCTGCAGAGAGAAGAAGGGAGGAGGATGTGAAATTGGAAGATCCAAGGCTGAGAAACTTGCCTCAGCAAAAATATGCAAGTGTCTTTGGGAATCATTGGCTCCCATATTGCTAAATTCTGTACAGAGATTGTCCTGGATGGATTAAGTTGACAGCACTTACCCACTGTCCTTTTAGAGCTAACTTCAGGGGACTGTGTGCCCTGTGCTAACTACCACAGCTGCTGTCTTCACTGTGGTACCTTGAGGTCTGGACCGTTATCTGCTTTTCTTGACCTATTTTATCTTTTCCTACTTCCATTCCCAACGGGCCTTATTTTCTGTTAGGAGACAGTGAATAGTGATGTTAGCCAAGTGCTGCTAATGAGTTTGATTGCTCATGGTATCGTTCCCAGGTGACATAATGCCTTAACTTAGGTAAGAGTAGCACATCTGTCTTCAGAGGATTTTAAGGAAATGACCCTAGACATGGGTAATTTGGGCAACATGATATCTGCAACAAGTCGCATTTGCTAGGCATACAATAACTCTTTTCGGAGCACTGCTTTTTGTATTAAGCACTGTGCTAGGTGCTGGGCTAAGACAAGAGCCCTCTCACAGAGAAGTTCACAATTTGGAAGAGAGTTGGGTATGTTTGAATAGTTATTACAATATAGGGTATGCTCTAGAGTGGACCATCTGTTTAAAGTACTACGTAAGATCAACAGAGTGGATCCATAAGACATGCCAGAGAGATTTGGGGGCCTTGGTCCAGGATTGTGGTATTGGGGCTGGGGCTGTACTTTAGCTGTCCGTAAACTCAGGGTCATATGGAAACCTGGTACAATGGTAGAGGCATTCCCTTCTTTTGAGAAGAGTTTATTAGAGCAGAAACCTTGATAGCATCATTGGGTCACACCTGGGGTTAGGGACACTCTTCACATGCAATCTGGTATGGTAAAGTGGCAAGAACCCTAACTGGGAATAAGAAGACCTAGGTTCAAGTCCCAATTCTCTTCCCTAGAGCTGGTTCATAATCCATAAGTTGATTACCTCCCATATGCAAAGGGGGTATAAGAATTGGGCATATAGAACTTCTTTCCTGATCCCAAGAGCCTGTAATGAAGTTTCAAGGCAAAGCTTACAAGGATTGAAAAGGAGAAAGAATTAAGCTATTTAGTAACTACTATTAAAACAATGTAATGGTAGAAATTAGGATACTCATAATTACATCTCCCTCTCTTCTTAAAAAAGATTGGAGCTAGAGTACTTAGCAAAGCCCTTGGTAAATATTAGTTGACTGACTAAGGTTTGGCAATGAAAAGCCATTTCTGAGGGCTTTGGTGAAATAGTGTTATATCAGTTGACAAAATAAAACTCCCTTAGCTCTTTTTTTTTTTTGAGATGGAGTCTCACTGTATTGCTCAGGCTGGAGTGCAGTGACACAATCTTGGCTCATTGCAACCTCTGCCTCCTGGGTTCAAGCACTTCTCCTGCCTCAGCCTCCTGAGTAGCTGGGATTACAGGCACATACCACCATGCCCGGCTAATTTTTGTATTTTTAGTAGAGATGGGGTTTCACCACGTTGGTCAGGCTAGTCTCAAACTCCTGACCTTGTGATTCACCCGCCTTGGCCTTCCAAAGTGCTAGGATTACAGGCGTGAGCCACCATGCCCCGCCCAGCTCTTAAATTATATACAGTGCTTTAAGATCCTTGGAGGGAGATATTGAACTAAATGCAGAATGCCATCATTAGTCTGATGCATGCCGTTGGGAAACTCTTGTCACGTTATGAGAAGTGAGCTGCCTGTAGCTTCAGTCCAGGCCACATGTTATAGAGAAAAGTGCCCTGGATTATGAGTCAGAAAACCTAGGTTCTACCCTCACCTCTGCTACTTACCAACAGGGTAAGTTTGAGGGAGTCAGCCTTTCAGTTGCCTCATTTGTAAGGAGAAAGTAATATCCGCTGTGTTGATATAGAGAACAGGAAATTTCCAAAGCAAAGCTTAAAGTAGAATGTGCTGTTACCCACAAAAACACCTTCCTCAGAGGCATTAAGTCTCCTGCCTTCAGGTAGGTCCTAAAGTAACCCTGCTTTACAGATGAAGTAACTGAGGCCTGCAAAGGTTATGTTTTGAACTGATCTTGTCTTTGTTTCAGGGAATGATCTTTATTCAAATGTCCCCTTCTGTATGACCACTCTATTTAAACTGGCCCAATCTCTCTCTATGTACAAACCCCTGTGCCCCTTCCCTGCTTTATTTTTCTTTGTGGCATTTTCACCAACCAATATACTACATATACTTAGAGATGGCTTACCTACTGAACATTGCCTTATGGTACAATTTCTGCTGGCATTTCAGGAGCAGAGGAATGTAGTGACTAGAGTGAGCCCTGGACATTTTGCATCTTGGGTCTTGTCTTCTGGTTAAAAAGGGATCCTGCCAAGTGAAAGGATCTTGATAATCTGTTTAACTGGGTTCAGCTTCTAGGTCAAGGATAAAACTGGTAGTAAATAATATTCAGAAGAAGAAATCTAGGAAATAGAAGTATTGTGTTCCTTTGCTCTTGAGCTTGGTCATAGGCATTGTCCTGTTGGGGATGGCCAAGAGGGTTCAGAGGGCTCAGGTTCCCTAGAGTGAATTCCCTGTAGATTGGCGCAGTTACTAATGAGGTTACCATATTAAAAATTCAGATTTATGATGGCTCATGCCTGTAATCCCAGCACTTTGGGAGGCCGAGGCAGGTGGATCACTTGAGGTCAGGAGTTTGAGATCAGCCTGGCCAACATAGTGAAACCCCGTCTCTACTAAAAATCAAAAAAATTAGCTGGGCGTGGTGATGCACACCTGTAGTCCCAGCAACTCAGAAGGGTGAGGCAGGAGAATAGCTCAAACCTGGGAGGTGGAGGTTGCAGTGAGCTCAGATCGTACCACTGCACTCCAGCCTGGGCAACAGAGCAAGACACCATCACAAAAAAAACAAAAACAAAACACCTCAGATTTATGCAAATATAATGATTAGTGAAAAAGGTATTACTTACAAAAAGATTTGGGACATTTATGTGCTGTAGATGACAAAACCCTGGACTAAGACTTAGCAGTTCTGGGCTGGGCACAGTAACTCACACCTGTAATCCCAGCACTTTGGGAGGCTGAGATGGGAGGATTGCTTGAGACTAGGAGTTTGAGACCAGCCTGGGCAATATGGCAAAACTCCATCTCTACAAAAAATACAAAAATTAGCTGGGTGTGTAGTGCACGCCTATAGTTCTAGCTACTCAGAAAGCTGAGGTGGGAGGATCACCTGAGCCTGGGAGATTGAGGCGGCAGTACACTTGGGAGGCTGAGGCAGGAGAATAGATTGAACCTGGGAGGTGGGGGTTGCAGTGAGCTTAGATCGTGCCACTGTACTCCAGCCTAAGCCACAGAGCAAGACTTACTTATTGTAAAAATAAAAGTTTTTAAAGCTTATAAAGGAAAGAAGGAAATAAATATGTATTAACATTTATTGGGTGACTCCTAAATGCCAACCACAGGTTAAGGGCTTTTCATTAGGAAAAGTAGCTCATTTAATCTTCACAATCACTGGGCTGTTTTACAATCATCTTACAGATGAGGAAACTGAGGCTTTTGGGGATTTGTCCTGATAGAGTAAAAAATTTTTCCAGGGTTCCAGATTTATTACATGAGCTGCTTTCTTGGATGTGGATCTTGGTCCTCAGGATGCTGCTTAGCTGCCCCCTTGGAGCACTGCTGTTGTCCTGGCATGCTTCTTTGCTGAGCTTCAGCATGAATATATAAATAGTTACTCAGTGGTGTTAAAGTGGGACTCATCAAACAAAACGGTCCTAAGCAGTGTTCCATGGCAGTAGCCTGGATGGGACAGATTAGCATGGCCACAAGATCTTTGGCTTTGCCTAAACCCAGTGGGCCTCACCATTTGACCTATTGAAGTTTTCTTCTTAAAACTCTTCTTCCTTGGTTTCTGTGATGTACATTCCAATTGATCTTTGTATCTCTCTATTCCTTCTTGGTCTCTTTGGCTCCAGAGCCTTCTCTCACTCCTTAGACATCTTAAGAGTATGTCCTTTTCTCTGCTTGTCACTCAGCATTTTCTCACTAGGTGATGTCATTCACTCCCATGGTTTCAACTACATCAATTTCCTAATAATTCCTAAGTCTCTTATCTTCAGCTTCTAACTCCTGTATTCATTACTTGATGGGTACTTTCACCTGGATGATCTAAACAAACTTTAGTTTAACATTTCTTTTTCTTTTTTTTTTTTTTTTGTATTTCAACAGTTTTTGGGAAACAGGTGGTATTTGGTTACATGAATAAGTTCTTTAGTGGTGATTTCTGAGATTTTGGTGCACCCATCACCTGAGCAGTGTACGCTGCAACCAGTATGTAGTCTTTTATCACTCACCCCCCACAAGCCTTCCCCTCAGGTTCCCAAGGCCTATTCTGTCATTCTTATATCTTTGATTCCTCATAGTTTAGCTCCCACTTATAAGTGAGAATATATAATGTTTAGTTTTCCATTCCTGAGTTACTTCACTTAGAATAATGGTCTCCAACTCCATCCAGATTGCTGCAAATGCCATTATTTGGTTCCTTTTTATGGCTGAGTAGTATTCCACAGTATATATACACTACATTTTCTTTGTCCACTCATTGATTGATGGCCATTTGGACTGGTTCTGTATTTTTGCAATTGTGAATTGTGCTGCTATAAACATGCTTGTGCAAGTGTCTTTTTCATATAATTACTTCTTTTCCTTTGGGTAGATACTCAGTAGCGGGATTGCTGGATCAAATGGTAGATCTACTTTTAATTCTTTAAGGAATCTCCATACTGTTTCCCATAGTGGCTGTACTAGTTCACATTCCCACCAGCAGCGTAAAAGTGTTCCCTTTTCACTGTATCCATGCCAACATCTATTATGTTTTGAGTTTTAAATTATGGCCATTGTTGCAGGAGTGAGGTGGTGTCACATTGTGGTTTCGATTTGCATTTCTCTGATAATTAGTGATGTTGAACATTTTTTCATATGTTTGGCAATTTGTATATCTTCTTTTGGGCATTATCCATTCATGTTTTTAGCCATTTTTTAATGGGATTATTTGTTTTCTTCTTGCTGATTTGCTTGAGTTCCTTGTAGATTCTGGATATTAGTTCTTTGTCAGATGCATAGTTTCCAAAAATTTTCTCTCACTCTGTGGGTTGTCTGTTTGCTGATTATTTATTTTGCTGTGTAGAACGTTTTTAGTTTAATTAAGTCCCATCTATTTGTTTTTGCTTTTGGGTTCTTGGTCATGAACTCTTTGCCTAAGCCAGTGTTTGGTAGTGATTATCTTCTAAAATTTGTATGGTTTTACGTCTTAGATTTAGGTCTTTGATCCATCTTGAGTTGATTTTTGTATAAGGTGAAAGATGAGGAGCCCGTTTCATTCTTCTACGTTTGCCTTGCCAATTATCCCAGCACCATTTGTTGAAAAGGGTGTCTTTTCCCCACTTTATGCTTTTGTTTGCTTTGTTGAGTATCAGTTGGCTCTAAGTATTTGGCTTTGTTTCTGGGTTCTCTATTCTGTTCCATTGGTCTATGTGTCTACTTTATACCAGTAATAGGCTGTTTTTGTGACTATAGCTTGTACAGTTTGAAGAGGTGAAATGTGATGCCTCTAGATTTGTTCTTTTTGCTTAGTCTTGCTTTGGCTATGGGGCTCTTTTTTGGTTCCATGTGAGTTTTAGGATTGTTTTTTTCTAATTCTGTGAAGAATGATGATGGTATTTTGTTGTTTTCTTTCTTTCTTTCTTTTTGAGACGGAGTCTTGCTCTGTTGCCCAGGCTGGAGTGCAGTGGTGCAATCTCTGCTCACTGCAACCTCTGCCTTCTGGGTTCAAGGGATTCGTTTGCCTCAGTCTCCCGAGTAGCTGGGATTACAGGTGCCCACCATGCCCCGCTAATTTTGTATTATTAGTAGAGACAGGATTTCACCATGTTGGTCAGCCTGGGCTTGAATTTCTGATCTCAGGTGATCTGCCTGCCTCGGCCTCCCAAAGTGCTGGGATTACAGGTGTGGGCCACCATGCCCAGCCTTTTTTGTTTTTCTTTTTGAGATAGTTTCACTCTGTTGCCCAGGCTAGAGGACAGTGGCACGATCTTGGCTCACTGCAACCTCTGCCAACCAAGGTCCAGCAATTCTCATGCCTTAGCCTCCCTAGTAGCTGGGATTTCAGATGTGTGCTACCACACTCAGCTAATTTTTGTATTTTCTTTTTAGTAGAGATGGGGTTTCACCATATTGGCAAGGCTGATCTGGAGCTCCTGGCTTTAAGTGATCCATCCATCTTGGCTTCCCAAAGTGCTGGGATTACAAATGTGAGCCACCGTGCCTGGCTGATGATGGTATTTTGATGGGAATTGCATTTAATTTTTAGATTGCTTTTGGCAATATGGTCATTTTCACAATATTGATTCTACTCATCCATGAGCATGGGATGTGTTTCCATTTGTTTGTGTCACCTATGATTTCTTTCAGCAGTGTTTTGTAGTTTTCCTTGGAGAGGTCCTTCAACTCTTTGATTAGGTATATTCCTAAGTATTTTATTTTTTGCAGCTATTATAAAAGGGCCTGAGTTCTTGATTTGATTCTTAGCTTGGTGGCTGTTCGTGTATAGCAGTACTACTGATTTGTGTACATTGATTTTGTATCCTGAAACTTTACTGAATTCATTTGTCAGATATAGGAGCTTTTTGGATAAGTCTTTGGGGTTTTCTAGGTATACAGTCAAATTGTCAGTGAACAGTGACAGTTTGACTTTCTCTTTACCGATTTGGATGCCATTTATTACTTTCTCTTGTCTGATTGCTGTGGCTCTTTTCTTTCTTTCTTTCTTTTTTTGAGACGGAGTTTCACTCATGTTACCCAGGCTGGAGTGCAATGGCGCGATCTCAGCTCACCGCAACCTCCGCCTCCTGGGTTCAGGCAATTCTCCTGCCTCAGCCTCCTGAGTAGCTGGGATTATAGGCACGCACCACCATGCCCAGCTAATGTTTAGTATTTTTAGTAGAGACGGGGTTTCACCATGTTGACCAGGATGGTCTCGATCTCTTGACCTCGTGATCCACCCGCCTCGGCCTCCCAAAGTGCTGGGATTACAGGCTTGAGCCACCGCGCCCGGCCTGTTTTCTTTTCTTTTCTTTTTTTTTTTTTTTTTTTTCCAGTTTTTGGTAGAGATGGTGTCTCACCATGTTGCCCACACTAGTCTCAAACTCCTGGCCTCAAGCAGTCCTCTAGCCTTAGCCTCCCAAAGTGTTGGTATTACAGGTGTGAGCCGTTGTGCCCAGCCTTAGCTTAACATTTCTGAAGCCACTATGTTATTTCTCTACCACATTAACTTCCTTTTTTCTTAAACTTTATTTTTTAGAGAAATTTTTGGTTTACAGAAAAATTGACTGAAAATTACAGAGTTCCCATGTCCCTTGTAACCTGTATGTCCACACATGCACAACCTCCCCCATTATCAACACCCCGCACCTCAGTGGTACATTTGGAGTTTTTGGTGGTGGTTGTTTTTCAGTTTTTTGTTTTGCTTTGAGGAGCTCAAGCAATCCTTCTACCTCAGCTTCCCAAAGTACTGGGATTACTGGTGTGAGCCACCACGCCCAGCCTCACAATGGTACATTTGTTACAGTTGACAAACCTATATTAACCTATCATCACCTAAAGTCCATAGTTTATAGTAGGATTTGCTCTTGGTGTTGTACATTCTATGGATTTTGTCAAATGTAGACTGACATGTATTCAGTATTATAGTATCATACAGAATAGTTTCACTGACTTAAATGTCCTCTGTGTGCTGTCTCTCCACCCCTTTCATCTCCTGACCCCTAGCAACCACTGATCTTTTCACTATCTCCATAATTCTGCCTTTTCCAGAATGTCATTTGGTTGGAATCCTGTAGTATGTGTAGCCTTTTCAGAATGGCATTTTTCACTTAGTGATATCCATTTAAATTTTCTCCATGTCTTTTTATGGCTTGAAACCTTTTTTATTTTTAGTGCTAAATACTATTACATGTACCACAGTTTGTTTATCTAGTCACTCACTGAAGTATATCTTGGTTGCTTCCAAGTTTTGGCAAATGTGAATAAATCTTCTATAAATATTTATTTTGAGTTTTTTGTGCGTGTATAAGTTTTTAACTTTTTTGGGTAAATACCAAGGAGCATAGTTGCTGAACTGTATGGTAAAAGTATGTTCTTTTTTTTTTTTTTGAGATGGAGTCTAGCTCTGTCGCCCAGGCTGGAGTGCAGTGGTTTGATTTCGGCCCACTGCAACCTCCACCTCCTGGGTTCAAGCAATTCTCTGCCTCAGCCTCCCGAGTAGCTAGGATTATAGGCGCCTGCCACTATGCCCAGCTAATTTTTGTATTTTTAGTCGAGACAGGGTTTCAGTGTCTTGGCCAGGCTGGTTGGTCTTCAACTCTTGACCTCGTCATCTGCCCGCCTTGGCCTCCCAAAGTGCTGGGGATTACAGGTGTGAGCCACCATCCCAGGCCAGTATGTTCATTTTTTTAAGAAACTGCTAAACTGTCTTCCAAAGTGGCTGTATCACTTTTCATTCCCATCAGCAATGAATGAGTGTACCTGTTACTCTACATCTTTAATAGCAGTTGATGTTGTGTTTTGTTTTTAGCCATTCTAATGATGTGTAGTGGTATCTCATTGTTATTTTTATTTCCAATTCTCTGATGACATATGATGTTGAACATCTTTTTATATACTTACTTGCCATGTGTGTATTTTTTTTTTTTTTTTTTTTGAGATGAAGTTTTGCTCTTGTTGTCCAGGCTGGATGGAGTGCAATGGCACGATCTCGGCTCACTGCACCTCCGCCTCCCGGATTCAAGCTATTCTCCTGCCTCAGCCTCCCAAGTAGTTGGGATTATAGGTGCCTACCACCACGCCCAGCTATTTTGTTGTATTTCTAATAGAGATGGGGTTTCACCATGTTGGCCAGGCTGGTCTCAAGCTCCTAACCTCAGGTGATCTGTCCGCCTCGGCCTCCCAAAGTGCTGGGATTACAGGTGTGAGCCACCGTGCCTGGCCTGCCATCTGTGTATCTTATTTGGTAAGATATCTGTTTATATCTTTGGCCTATTTTTAAATTGGGTTGTTTTTATATTGTTGAGTTTTAAGTGTTCGTTGTGTATTTTGGATAGTAGACTTTTATCAGATGTATCATTTGCACATATTCTCTCCCAGTCTGTTTCTTGTATTTTCATTCTCTTGACACACACACACACACACACACACACACACACACTTTTTTTTGGCAGAGCAGAAATTTTTTATTACAAATTTTTTTTTTCATTTCAATAGGTTTTTGAGGAACAGGTGGTGGTGTTTGGTTATATGAATAAGTTCTTTAGTGGTGATTTCTGAGATTTTGGTGCAACCATCACCTGAGTAGTGTATACTGCAACCAGTGTGTAGTCTTTTATCCCTCACTCCTCTCTTACCCTTTTTCCTGAGTCCCCAAAGTCTATTATGTCATTCTTATGCCTTTTCATCATCATAGCTTAGTTCCCAGCATTTAGTTCTTTTAGTCACTTTCTAGTTGGTGGTTCCACCATCTTCCTGATCACCCAAGCTCATTATCTGAGCATTATTCTGGATTTTTTCCTCCACTTGTCCCTATCACCATCAGTTAAGGAAAGCTAATATTACTTCCTATTACCTATTACCCCTGTTTTTGTTTAGTTTCTAATTACCTCTAACCTGAACCACCCACAACCTCCTCTTACCCCGCCTCTGGTATTATTCCTATTCAAATCTCTTCTCCAATGAGCCACCAAAGTAATCTATCTGAAGCATAAATCTTACCATTACTCCTCTGCTTAAAATCCTTCAATTTTTCTTAGTAGCTTCAGAATAACATTTAAATTTCTTAATGTACCATACACAGAAAGCCCTTTCTGAGCTGTCTTCTGTATATCTTTGCTTTAAACTTTTTTTTTTTCTTAAAGAGACAAGATCTCACTCTGTTGCTCAGGCAGGAGTGCAGTGGTAAGTCATAGCTCACTGCAGCCTGAGAAATCCTGAGCCCAAGCAATCCTTATGCCTCAGCCTCCTGAGTAGCCCAGACTATGGGTGCATATCACCACGCCTGGCTTATTTTTTATTTTTATTTTTTGTAAAGACAGGATCTTACAATATTGCGCAGGCTGGTCTTAAACTCCTGGCCTCAAGCAGTTCTCCTGCCTTGGCCTCCTAAACTGCTGAGATTAACAGGCATGAGCCACAGTGCCTGGCCCTTCACCTTATACTTTTTGCTGCACAGCAGTAATCTACTTGTAGTTCCTTGTGTTCACCTTTGTGCTTTCACAGGCCTAGCACAGTTCCTGGCTAGGAACTGTGAGTAACTGTGAGTACCTATTGAGTAGGTACTCATAGTTATATGTTGATTGATAGTGAAATATATAAATGTGAGATCGCATGGACTAGAAGTATTCCAGGTTCAGAGCTTCTAGAATAGGATACTAGGGAACCAACTTACCTAGAGAGCTTAAAATTTCCTGAACTGTGGGAATATGTGGACCTTAATGACATAAAATTCGTTTCTGCTCTTGATTCTATGGTGAGGGACTGATGTCCCATCACTGTCCTGAAATTTGGGAGACTTAGACCTAGTGTTGGATCTGTCACTTGGAGCAACTAACTGGCCATCTGTGGGCCCAGAATCAGTGAATTTGCAATGTAGTTAAGAGTAGGCTCTGTATTTACTTGAGAAAACTGAGGGGAGTAGGTTTAGGGGTAAAATCAATAATTTAGTTTTTGGAATAATTTCAAGAGATCTATTGTAAAAAATGATGACTATAGTTAATAACAATGTATTGTATTGAAAATAAAGCCTGGGTGTAGTGGCTCACACCTGTAATTCCAGCACTTTGGGAGGCCAAGGTGGGCAGATCACCTGAGATCAGGAGTTTGAGACCGGCCTGGCCAACATGGTGAAACTCCGTCTCTACTAAAAATACACAAAAAGTCAGGCGTGGTGGTGGGCACCTGTAATCCCAGCTACTCGGACGCCAAGGCAGGAGAATCGCTTGAACCTGGGAGGCAGCGGTTGCAGCAAGCCGAGATGGTGCCACTGCACTCCAGCCTGGGTGACAGAGCAAGACTCCATCTCAAAAAAGATGTAATGTTCTTACCACAAAAAATGGTAAGTATGTGAAGTAATACATATATTAATTAGCTCAATTGAGCTATTCCATAATGTATACATATTTTAAAACATCATGTTGTACACAATAAATATATACAATTTTTATTTGTCAAATAAGTAAAATTTTTAAAAAGAGTAGGCTCTGGAGCCCAGTCTGCCTGGTTAGAATCTCAGCTGTTCCCTTCACTAGTTAGTCTCTCCTTGCCTCAGTTAATAGGTGTAATAATAGACCCTGTTTCACAGAGCTGTTAAATTAGATGAGTTAATATAGCACCTGATATAAAGGAAATGCCGAGTAAACATTGTTATTGGTATTGTTGAAGGAAATAAAGTCAGCCTTTGGAGACCGGGTGACATGACCTTAACCTAGTAGAGGGAGAGGGAACCCAGGGCTCCTTTACAACCCCTAGTCTTAGGGTCTGATCTAGCTGTATCATATCTGAGTGACCCAGTCTTCCCTATTCACAAACAATACTTGTTACAACAAATGCCTTGTGGGTGAGGAGAGTTATTAGAATGCATATTTCTGGGTCTTCTCTTTGCCCTATTGAATCAGAGTCTCTGAAATGTGGTCTGGGAATAAGCATTGTCAGCAAGCTTATCAGGTTATTCCTATGCTTACTCAAGTTGGAAAACCATGGCTCTAGAAGTCTGTATTTTAGTCTGGGATAGCCCAGAGTAGGGGACTGAAGTTTGTGGAGGAGGACTAAGCAACCACATTGAGTGCAAGTTGGGAAGGTGCTTAGAGTTCCAGAAAACATCCCACTGAAACATCCAGGATCTCCTGATTGGCATATTCTCAGTGAGCAAAAAGCAGGTGGAGGACAGGGAGCTTGCCACCCAGTTATCCAGGGAAATGAATTCCAAGAACAGGGACCAGCTAGTGCAGCGACCCTAGATGCAGACCATATCTCAGTTGAAAGGTTGGAGTAGGCTGGTTCGGGTTGCAGGGGGAATGTAGAAGTGGTAGATGCTGAGGACTTTCCATCTTTCTCAAGGTTTCCTGGCCTCTGGTTTTCCTTCTGCATAGCCTCTTCATCCCCAAGGGCCACCACTGAGTAGTCTCTCTGGCTTCTTTGCTGCTAATGGTGGGAGGCTTGGAGAGTGGCTGTCAGGCAGAATGATGGTTCCAGAAGACAATATACAGTTTATCAAATACTGAATTTTGTAGCTCACCTCTATCACTACCGTTGTAGGGATCTGGCCAGACTTGGCAGTGTTGTTTGATAATATAATAATCATCATTTATATCGCGGCTCTGGAGTACCTCTGCTACTGACAGCCACTCAGTGTCTGGGTGTTGGAGAGAGAAAACAGGCTCTAGAAGGGAAAGTGAACCAGGCTGGAATCTACAACCCTGGCAAGCTGAACATTGGCCTTTCTCACTGACCACGAGGGGATAATTTAGCAAAGATACCACTCAATGATAAAAGCAGCCCTGAAATGCTTTCTTTAAAAAAATGTGCCCTTTGAGAAGTTTAAGTTATGCCTCTATACCCTGAGTAGGTGAGTGACGCCACTTTGTCCCCCTTTATCCTATGGTTTCTCAGCTACAGGAGTAGTCAGCAGGTGGATGGTGAGTCATACTCTATAATGGCTCTGTCAGCCCAGTGCCATAGGGCTGTCAGGAGCCTAGGACTTCTTTTTTTTTTTTTTTGAGACTGAGTCTTGCTGTGTCGCCAGGCTGGAGTGCAGTGGTGTAATCTCGGCTCACTGCAACCTCCGCCTCCTGGGTTCAAGCGATTCTTCTGCCTCAGCCTCCTGAGTAGCTGGGACTACAGGTGCGTGCCACCACACCCAGCTAATTTTTGTATTTTTTAGTAGAGACGGGGTTTCATCATGACGAGAATGGTCTCCATCTCTTGACCTCCCAAAGTGCTGGGATTACAGGCGTGAGCCACTGCGCCTGGCCTAGCCTGGGACTTCTACAGGAGCCTATAGAGAGGGAAGGAGGAGATGGGATCATATGGCACATTCATAGACCTTCAGAGTTTGGAGGGACCTTATCACCTGGAAATTTGAATATAGATCTCTTCGGCAAATCAAAATTGTATTTTAAAGCTGTTCCGTCGTTGAAATGGGATGGTGAGTTTTCTTGTAAAGAGTTATCACTCTTGTTAAGTTGTTGGGGGGTTGGATACTGGGAAGGTGGGTATGGAGTAGGATGGGCCCACAGTAGGACCCAGAAAGTGAAGAAAAATTGGTAATATTCTTCAACCTTTAAAATGAGCTGGTCTCCACTTATTACCATTGTTCTTCAGCTCTACAAAGGGCCATGCAAGGGAAGGTGGGCTCATTGTGGCACAGGGAGGCCAGTCATCATGAGAGTAGATGTCCTGAAGCTCAGGGAGCTGGAGAACCACCCCTGGTCACTTGACAAGCTTTCCCCAAAGTGGAACCTGCTTCTGTGGGAATAAAATTAAAAATTAAATTTAAGGTGAGTCATGTGTCCCTGCAGGTTTCAGACAGCCTATCCTCTTGAGGACTCTGATGGAGAGATTAAGTGACCTCAGGGACTCCAGATGTCCAAGTTAGGACAGGAAAAGGGAAGGTTACTAGGGATGCAGCAGGAGATGTCCCAGGAGACATTTGTAGTTTCTGGACCAGAGTGGGATTGAGGAGGTGATAGGAATAGAAGCTTTGGGTTGATACCAATGGTCTATAGTGCAGAATGTTTTAGTAGAGAGGGCAGAGATGGCTTAAAACTGAAGTTCTGAATCCAAGATATCAGGAACATTTAGGGGAGATTTTGAAAAACGCAAACTCCTGCCCCCATCCCCTTCCCCTGCAGGGATATAGAACTGGATTTTGTTCATGGACTATTAGGATCTGCCAACCTGGGTGGGGCTGGCTTATCCATCTGCCAGCTTCCTGGTCAGAAACAGCCCTGAGTACTTGCTAGGGCTTTCCCCAAAGCAGAATACGGTTTCTGTGGGAATAAAATTTAAATTTAAAAGTTAGCTGGACATGGTGGTACATGCCTGTAGTCTCAGCTACTTGAGGGGCTGAGGTGGGTAGATTGCTTGAGCCCAAGAGTTGGAGGTTGCAGTGAGCTATGATTGGGCCACTGCACTCCAGCCTGAGTGACACAGCAAGAGCCTACCTCAAAAAAATAAATAATTAAATAAAAATAAACTTAAAAAGTAAGACCTCTATGGCTAAATAAGTTTGAGAATTAGTGGGTTAAACATGGTCAACCATTTGGGTTTTTTAACCAGCTCCTCAGAGCCTTAATGTACCAGCATACACGTGAATCTCTTAAAAGAGGCAATATGCAGTATTTCTCAAACTAATTTGATTGAGGGTCCTTTTTTTCTTGGGGAACATTTCATCAGATTAATGTTTCACAGTGCATACCCAGGAAGAAGTTTCACTATACTGATATCTCTCTCTTTTAAAAAAATAACAACTCAAAGTTAGATAGCCCTTACTCACGTATTCCTAAACTCTTGGTCTTTGAGGTGGGTAAGAGTATGCACTTTTCCTACTCCGGAACTCCAAAGGCAGGCCGTGTCATGTCGTGGTCTTCCTAAGGCAGCCTTGAAGGCAGTGCCAGCAGTTCTCTGCTACTCATAATTCCCACTGAATTCATACCCCTCACAGTTCCCTATATTGATCTCTCATGGCTCTCTGCAGCAGATATTCCTAGAATACCCCTTCCCCTTGACAGAGAAGTAGACAAGGGCAAGTCAACAGGGACCCCTCTGAGCCCAGAACCTTCTCTCGGTGACCTGGTCTGAGGGTCAGTGTGGCTGGATTGACAAGTAGTAGCTGTTGACTCCCTGGTTTGGGGTTGGTTTTCTGTAGGAGAAGCAACTGTCGGGAGTCTGCTGCCTGAGGAATATACATCTCTAGGCTGGGCTTGGACTCTGAACTCCAGGCTGGGGTGGGGAAATGGGCTTGAAGACAAGGAACTGGCTGGGTCTTAATCTGGATAAGAACGCTGGGTGGCTCTCACTTGGATATCAGTTTTACATCCCATTTACCATGCCTGTTCTCTAGCTCTCCCTGCTCCACCTGTCCGTCACCACTCAGCTCTCTTCCTCCTCCATCCTTCATTTGGGTTCTCTCTTCCTCCCCCTCTGTTCTTCTAAGAAAACTGGCTCGCCTTCCTCCTCCCCATCCCAATCTCTACTTCTCTTCACATCCCCTCTGCACCCCCAGCCTGGCAGCCTGCCCTGTAGGAATGTTAATTAGCATCCACGATTTAATTAATTCTGTAGCTAATTAATGATTGGGGACTGGGGGCTGGTGAGCTGGGGTGCAGGGGGTTGGGGGCTGGAGGTGACAGGGAGAAATAGCGGAGGCTGCAGAAGGCATCGCAGATGGCTGTGCGGTGGCTGGCACAGTGCCCACCGCCATGGATGCAAACACACTTGCGCACACGCACACGTATACACACACACACAAAAAAAGGAAAGGGTGATCGAGGAATCAAATCAAAAGCAGGCAGAGAAGGGCAGAGGGGCCCTGGGAACTGGGGCTGTGGGGCTGGGGGTGGGGAAGGCTCTAGATCTATTTGAATCTGCTCCGGAAGTAGAAGAGGAGAAAAAAAAGAACAACCACAAGCGCAGAGAGAAGAGAGCTCTCCCGATACCCCACCCCACCCCCACCCCACCCCAGCCACCCCTCCTCCCTGGCATGGGGATTCATGGGCACCAGCTGAGGACGGGGTCCCCTCCCTCTGCCTGCCATAAATATTGGTACTGAGGACCCAGACTCAGAAGGATAGAACATTCCCAAAGAAAAGAGTTTTAAGTTGCTTTAAAAAATATATATGTGTATATATGTATGTGTGTATATATATATATATATATATATATATACATATGCATGTATATATATATAAATATATTTTTTAAACTGCACCCGTTCTGGTGTGAGGGCGAAGGCGAGTGAAAGAAGGTGACTGAGCCAGGAGGAGAGCGCAGATGGCTTGGTGGTGGTATGGTGTGGTGAGTTGTGGGGAGGAAAAGAGGGGGGTCTGGCAGAGGTTGGGGGTGGGTGGAATGAAGACCCTGTTTTCCTCTTTTCTTTTCCTCTTTTCGTGAAGGAGAGAGAGAAAGAGAGAAAGTGGGTGGGGAGAGAAGCGAGACAGATGGCAGAGTGGAGAGGCGGCAGCCAGTGCCGGCACTGCCCAGCCTGGGCGGACCCAGCTCCCTCTGCCTGCCAGCTCTCCAAATGCCACCCTTCCCCCATCCTCCCCTCTCCCCATCCCCCCAGCTTGGCACTGATCTCAGGGAGAGAGAGGGAGGGAGGCTGGGCAAAGAGCATCTGTTCCCTCCATTCTCCCAGCTCCATCGGCTGCCAACCTAGGGCCATCGTCTGCCTCCATCACCCCTCCGCCTGCCCGCCTACCCACCCAATCCCAAACGGGTGCTGGATCAGGTGCTGAATCCGGCTGCCTCCTCGGGTACCAGTCACTGCATTGCTGTGTGTCTGCCACCGCTGCCTGGCACTCATGGGGCCGTGTGTGTATGTGTGTGTGCGCGCATGTACATGTACGCAAGAGCGCGTGCTGTATGTGAGCCTCCTGGGCATGGGTGGGGGTTGGCATTGCGGTTGCCAATCTAGTGTCCAACCAGAAGGACATTGGGATGGAATGGAAGAAGGAGGGGAGAGGCTTGGGGCCTGGGAGGGGAGAAGAGGTTGCATGAGTTGCTTCATGCTGCCTGCTTACTGGCATTGGCATTGCAGCTGCCACCCTTGTGCCCACGGAGATGGGAGGAAGCGAGTGGAGAGGGCAGTGGCAGGAGTCCTGTGCTGTAGGAGGAAGGCTCCCTACATGGGAGCTGTTGGCATCACATCTGTCAGGCTGGTGCCCAGAACTGGGGCAATGGGGACTGGGGGATCCAGGAAGCAGAGAGGAGGGGCAGGACTGTGTTTCTGATGTTGCTGTCCCTCTAGAAGCTCAGCTCTGAAAAATTGTTGGAGTTTGAGGTGATTAGTGCTCTTCCAGCTTGGGAAAGTAAAGTAGTGGAGAGAGTAGCCAGGGAAGCGCCAAGAAACAGTCTATGAGCCGGGGAGGAGGGAGTGTGCCACTGTTACCCAGGGAGAACTTGTTGGGGCTGGCAACCTGGCCCTTTGTCAGAGCATTGAAGGAGACAGCAAGGGGACCAGATGTGAGGTGGGTGGGTGCTGGCACTGCCCATGGCACCTGGCACAGGCTCTGGCATTGTGTGGAACAGGGGAGTGTAACGGTGCCTCTTGCCAATCTGGTTGAGAGGGCTATTGTGCCAGGAGTGAGAAGGAAGGAGGTGAAACATTTTGGGAGGCGGGGTGTTTGGGAGACCAGACTTTTTTTCTGCCAGGACCTCCTTCCCCTTCCCTCTTAGGCATGGGGAATGGAGCGACAGACAGAGGGTGTCATGAGGACACAAAGGAGGAAGCACACCATTGCCAAGACCCCGAGGAAGGATGGAGAGCGCTGGCAGTCCTGCCTGGCCCCCAGCCAGTTCCCTGCTGAAGATGGCCAAATCCCCTTGCCTGGTCTGTATATGCCACTTTTGCTGGGGTGGAAGGAGGGAAGGGCTGTCTTGCTGAGCTGGGCTCTAGAATGGGAAGGGTAGCTTTCTGCAGATCCCATTTGGACTCTCCAATTGGAACAAGTGAGATGTCTGATTTTCCTCTTCGGTACCTTCCTCTCTTCCCCCTCCCTTTGCCTCACCCCCCTTTCATCTCTCGTCACCACCTGGGTCCTACTGCTTGGCACCCAACCAACTGGATGCTGCCACATTTGGCAGTGCTGCACTGGCACGTGAACAGTGTCTCAGATCCTGCAGATCCTGGCACTGCGGCAAACCGAAAGCCACCAAACATGCTCACGATGCCACTTGGCGGCAGTCAGAGAGAGGGGGCTGTGCACATAGCAGTGCCAGGCATTGGGTGGAGCTCTGTGCAAGGAAGTGGCATGAGAGGATGCCCTTAACAGCTAGGCTGAGTCAGCACTCCCTGGTCAACCCCAGCTCTGCCTTCCTCCCAACTAGATACCCACCTCCCTCCAACCCTTACTGCCCCCAAGAAAGGGATTTAGATGGTACCATACTGAGTGTTTGAGCACCATGCAAAAGGAAACTGGAGCACAGAGGGACAGGCTATAGCAAGGCTGTAGACACATCTAAGGATCGAGGCCAGTGGACCATGCATATCCTTGAACAGCAAGAATAAAAAAATAAACCCTAGGAGGGCAAAAGGAGGCTGAGAGAGGACCACCAGCTATGTTGTTACCAGGATGGCACAAGAAGAGATTGGAAGGGAAGAAGTAGGAAGGAGTGACCCTCAGGTCTTGCTCTTGGTTGATGGAGTGGTTTGTACCTGCATATTTCATTCTGCCTTGTGATTTGCTGTGGTTGAGATGAACTGGTTCTTTCTCCCTTGTTAAAAGGTCCATATTCAATAATAGTCCTAGAAAGATGGAAAGGTGCTCTAGGCCTAGAGAGGTAGATAGGTGTTAGGAAGACAAAGGGACTTGTCCTTCCAGAAAGACTATGCAAGGCATCCAGTTAGAGTTGGATAGATTTCCGTATCTTTGAAATCCACCCCAAGAAGGGAGACTGAGGATCAGCAATGATCCCTGGTAGAGGAGAAGGGCCCTAGGAGGAGAATCACCAGCATCTGTGGTGATGCAGACCAGTCCCCACAAAACTAGACCTTGGGTCCCCATCTGAAAGAATTTCCAGTAGGTTTGGCTTTCCCAGTAACTGGGCAGATCTTCAGAAGATCTGGAAGATTTGGCTGTGGGTGATGGGGAGGGGAGGCTGGGTGGCTCTGGGAGATAGGGCCTGCCCAGAGGGGAGTAAAGTCCATGCTGGGCTGAGCTGCTCAGGGCAGGGGGAGTTCTGATTTCAGCATCTCTGGAAGAATATGGCCACTTCAGAAGAAACAAGGTGTTTTCCACAGCAGAGGAGAAAGCAGGGAGGCACTCAGTCAAAGTGGTGAGTGGACAATGTTTCTGTCTTTTCTCCTGTGGTTGAGATGAACAGCCAACGTAAGCAGAAGACTACGATTAATTTCCATTATGGTGGGGGTGGGGGTGTGGATGATGTCAGAGTAATGAAGTCGACGAATCTGAGGTTATGATAAGCCCTGGTGTGGTAGCCCCTGGGGTAGCAGGATTGGTCCCTAGGGGCGGGAGAGATGGGGGCAGGTCACAGATATACATGGTGCTGAGCTTTTTAGGCCAGTGCTCCTCAAACTTCAGAGGGTATAGAATCACTTTAGGAGTTTCTGATTCAGTTGGTCTAAGGTGTGATCCAGGAATATGTACTTTACATGAGCATTCATGTTGCAAGTGGAAACTTGAAACTTTGAGAAACACTGTTCTGAGAGATGGCAGTCACCTTACAGGATGGTCGGTACAATCAGGGTTTCCCTTGCCTTTTGCATCTGTCTTCCCCAAACTTACTCATGTCTTTATGCTGTCATGTTTGGGATATGTGTGTTGTGGGGTGTGTGTATGCGCTTTGGGTAGGAGCAGTAGGAGGAAAAGGAGAGATTGTGAGGCTGAATCCAGCAAATGTAACTTGTTAGAACAATGATCCTCATTGGCAGTAGTTACCACAGAAGAATCCTTTAGGGAACACTTTCAAAATTCACTCTTCTTTCCCCACAAGATTCTGATGGCTGGCTGCCCATGGGTTTCTGAAACCTCATCATTGAGAATCACTAGGTTAGGAACATTGTCAAGAAATTATTCTCTGTGATCCAGTCATAATTGTGTAGATTTTGTGGCTAGGTACAGGATGGGTCCTGGGTAATGGAAGTAGGAATCGGCAGAGTACAACTCAGCCTACTGCTGATACTTAGCAAGTGGCAGAGGATGCTGTTGTTTGAGCACTTGGCGGGGACATGTAGAAATGAGCACAGCATGGGTCATTCTTCTCATCCAATTGAGAAGACTTAGTACAGGGTCTGGTATCAGGGAGGGCTTGTAGATGTGGGGCAGTACTGAGCCCCTGCTGATTACTGGTTGTGGTGTCTTCACCGTTGTTTGTGTAAGAATGTGTGTGCAGTTGGATGGGATTATGAGTCAACCCCGGGTGCTGCATCACCTTTCCCCCTCTCCTTGGACAGGTTCAGCTTGTTCTGGTCTACCTATACTCAACCTGCTTCTCCATTAGCTTCTGGGCAGACTTCTCTCTGTGGCTGGGGAATTGGCAAGAAATACCATACTCAGACTAATGACACTTACTCCTTGTCTGTGCTTTGTGTGAAGGCTGTCTGGGTCCCGTATATCAAGGAGCGTCATGGGTGGCCACACAATTGAGTCACGCGACTTTATGTTCTTCCCATAAAGTGTAGTTTCCCTCGAGGAATTGCCTTCGTGATTACTTCCCATTTTCCCCCAAACTTGATGGGCCATGGTCTAGGTCTTCTGCAAATGTCCTCTCTCAAATTTGCCTTCATCTGATCTTTTCAGAGTGTATCTGAGTTATAATCCTGTAGACCCTGAGCCTGGGTCTACAAACTTGTTGTAACAAGAGCTTTCTCAGTATAAAGGCCTTTCATCCTAACTCAGTCTTCTAGAAATGACGCTGTCATGGCTGACAAGTTTCTGACCGGTTGCTTCTGAGAGAAATGGTCCCCCAATACCTGACCGTTCCCAGCGGTTTACCTGTGTTTCATGGTGGTATCATATGAGCTTTCCCAAAAGTTTCCTCTTAATTTGCCTCCTGTGTATCTCTTCCCTGATGTCCAGAATAATTTAAAGTCCTCTCCTCTCCCCACAGCGTTTTTGTTTGGTTGGCTTAGGTTTTGGGTTTTTGTTTGTTTGTTTGTGACTGTGGGCAGCGTGCACGTGCCCCCACTGCTTCCATCCCCTCCATTCCCTCTTGACTGCCCAAAATGGCTGGGTATGGGCCCAGCGCCCATCCATTTTCAGGGCTGGTTGTTTCATGAGGTGAGTTGTTACACACTCCTTAGCAGATCCTCTCCCTGTAACTTTACATTCAACATTTGGTCACTCTTCCTCTGACTGGTTACTTTTTCCTCTCACTTTTCTCTGTGTATAAGCTTTTTCTACCTACTTTTGTGTGATGAAAATTAGCATGTGTTGGAGGGTTTTTCTGCTTATGGGAGTGTAGGTCATGGTCTTGCGGTATGTCCCTTGTACTTATACATACGCCCATGGGGCCCCGTCCTTGCTAGCACTAGTGTGTTTCCCTGCAGCCCCCTCTGCTGGGGTCCGCTGCTGTTTCTGAGGGTGTGTTTGCTTGTTTCACTTGTACAGTCATACATGGAGCTCTGTATTTCAGATTTACATATCTTTCCAGGGATGAATGACTGTCTTAAAACAGATCACGGTGTTGGAGATTTGGAGAATCAATAATCTGGTCTATAAGCCCTGAAAGTGGCTTAAAGAAACAAATATAAAGAATTTAAGCAGAAGGGTGCTATTATACCTGGAATAAAAGGCTTGCTTAGTTCTTAAAGCTGCTTCTGTGAGCATACTCCAGAGCTAGAGGTGGGGTAGGAACAGATTTCTTTTTGTGGTCCTGTTGCAAACTCTGTCCTGTTTGGCCATTAAGGCTTTAGATTTTCTCATATTCTTTTAGCTGTCTTTATTTTTGTTCCTAGTTGAGGATTGGACACCTTACGCCATCCTCACACAGACTCTGGTTTAGAGCAAAAATAGCCAGGATCACTTTCACCCCCTGCCTCTCTGTCTGACCCTGGTCGTTAAGTAGGGTGGAGCTCAATTTGGGTGCCTCTTTAAGGACCTGTGTATGTTAGAAACCCTGGGGCTGGGGGTGGGGGAGGTAGGTACTGTAAAATAGGTGTTATTGTGCCAAGTGCTTGAGTTAAGGCTCTTACTCCACAGGAGAAGTACCATGATTTAATTCTGGTGACTTGGTATTCGCCTGTAGGATTCTGCAAAGGATTATGCTGACTCAGCCTTCTGTCCACCAGAATGCCCACTAGCATTGCTCTCTGGAGTAGGAGTGCTGCTGCTGAGGACTTTTGGTCTGAGAAAGGGGCTGGGGAGGAATGCTTCCAGCCGTTGGGAACATGGAATGGTGTCCCCTCAGGAAGCATGATTGATTTAAGTCAGCAGGGTCAGCTAGGCTCTTTTGCCCCCAAAATTCCAGCGTTCCTAAGCCTGGCAATACCACATGCAGTCCCAATAGTAGATAAGAGCTGACTCCAAGCAGTACAGTTGCTTAGAGTCAGCCCTATCTACTGTTGGGGCTGCATGTGGTATTGCCAGGCCAGGGTGTTGGATGTAAAAGATCATGTTGCGTGACAAGAGGAGCTGGGACTTCTGGTTACATTAGCTCTTGGGAAAACACTCATAGTTCAAACCAAAGCCAACCTACCCTGGCTGTAAATCCCTAAGATGCAGGACTCCACACCTCTAATCATTCCATGCCAGGTGTTTGTTGATATTTTCTTTAAAACGCTTCCTTTTTCTCGTTTTTGTTCTAATTGTTTTTGGTTTTCAACTTTTATACAGAAGTCACATTCCCAGAAAGCACAAGTGAAAAACCTTCTTTCTTTTCATATACATGCTGCTAAGAAAATAGTTTTATACACAGAATTTCAACAAGAGAGAGAAAAGGACAGGGAGGGAGCGGCACAAGAGAGGTGAGGAAAGAAACATGGCAGAAAGCACAAGACCGCAGTGGTCAGTTTCTCTCCTGTTGCCTACATTTGTAACTGGCATTTTTGGTATCAGAAATTGGGGTGGAGTTAGAAAACTAACTCCACCTAATTTGCTGTAGGTTAGAAAACTAACTTCACCCCACCCCTAATTTGCTAGAGTTGGAGTATTTTAGAAGTGAATAGGACAGAAAGTAAGACTCATGGAATATATGGGGGCTACTGATTGAGCTGAACTTTCTCCTCCCTCCCATCCCATCTGTATATAAGCCACTGCTTCAATATTAACATGTTCACAGAGTGTGATGTGACTGACAGCAGAAAATCTAAATTCCAGGGCTGGGCAAATTTGTATGAGAATATGAATTGGATAATGATAGAGCAACAGCCTGAAAGGAAGAGTGGATGGAAGGAGAACACCTTGAAAGAGAAGTGGTCTTAGGGACAAGAGTAGCAGGAAAAACTATCTGGAGGACATGGGAATTTTGCAGACTTTTCTTTGCTAAAAGAAAACATGGACTTCTCTACCGCATGCTACTTCAACTGGGCTTTAGGATTGCCAAAATTACCACCTGATGGCTACAGAAACGATTTGCTTAGGGGTCGGGAACATTATTTCGGGTTCTGTCAGTTCCCTTGGTGATATCACCCTATCAAAGATTGACCTGTGCTTCAGTCATTTCCTTGCCCACCCCATCCCCTCAATTCGTATCAGCTCTAGACCCCCGTGAGCCTCATAGACAGATCCCGACTCCCTTGGGAATGCTTCCCAACAGCTGCTGCTTAATGGAAGAGCTAGGATGGGCTGGACTGGAGAGAGCAGGAGCAAAGGCAGAGGACAAGTGGGAAGAAAAGGAGATTGAGGAGAGGGGAACAAGGGACCCAGCAAAGGTGGGCCTCTAGGGAGGGCAGCAGGATTAGGGATTTGTGAAAAAAGTAAATGCGAGGAAAAGGTAGGAGATGAAAGAGCAGCAGATCTCAGATTCAGAAATTAAATATCCCACTCACCCCTTTCTTCTTGGGACTGCCAAGATACTTTTGGTTACACCGACTTTTCTAACTCATAGCTGGAAATGAAGGGCTATTACCTATTCTAATAAATACTCAATTCAGGGAACTGGGACATGTCTCTCCCCCCCAAGTTCAGGTTCTTCTCCCTATATTGCCAGCTCCCACCTCTGAGACTGCATAGTCAGGGGAAGGTTGCACTGACTTCAGTTCTTCGAGGACCACCAGGCCCAGAGCAAGGAGTTAAAGCTGTTTGATCTTCCAAAGATGAGGTGGTTTAAAGAAACCCTTAAACTGGGGGGTGGGTGTGGGGCAGGGAGTAGGGAGTGACACAAATAGGAAAAACCACTTGGTTGATGGGAGAGTTTTTTTTTTGTATTTTCCAAGTTTATCTTTAGTTCATTCCTCTGGTCTCTCCATTTCTCTCTTTTGTGCGCATGTGCACGCACTCTCTCACTCTCGTTTTTTTGGTTGTGTTTCAGTTTTTTTTTTTTTTTTTTTTTTTTTTAAAGAACTTTGGATTTGCCGTTGGTGGGCAGTGCCTGCCTCTGGAGGCTGGACCCTCACGTGGCAGGGTTAGGACAAGGGGCGGGCCCACGGCTGCTGAGAGTATCTCTGTGTTTAAAGCCTTTGAGAATAAGTTACTGCAGTTCCCAGGGTGCAGGGTAGGGGTTGGCAGAGGGGTTTCTGGCGGCGGCTTCCCCTAGAGTCCAGGCCGCAGGGGCTCCCCTGTCAGGCAAGGAGAGGGTTAGGAGGGAGAGGGTAGGGAGAGTGAACCAGAAGCACTTCTCCCTTGCCAGCCTCCAGTTTGGTTAGAGTTTTGTGGGCTCCCTGCCCATCCCAGGCTCCAACTTTGGGAGCCAACTGAGTATTTGGAAAGAGTTTATGAGCGGTATGGCGCTCTAGACAAGGGGTTAGGAAGGAAAAGGGGGAGTGGCAAAGTTTGTTTTCCTTCCTCCTTCTTTGCCTTGGGTTTTCTTTTTTGTTTCTTCTTTTTCTTCTTTTTATCTTCTTTTTCAAAATTTTTTGGTGTTTTCTCAGTGGAACGTCATGGGATAATGTGTGTGTGCATGTGTATGTGTGTATATGCATTTATGGGGGTGGTGGGGCTGGGAATTCAGTGAGGAAAAGGAAGATAGAACCAAGGATATATTTTGTGTGTGGCAGGCAGACATGTATGAATAATCACGGTGCCAAGATGGGTGTATGTGTCTGTGAAGACAGGCAAGGGCTACATTTGCAAGGAGCTGAGGATGAGGATCAGTGTGTGTGTCTGTGGGGATTGGGAGGAGGCAGGACTCTGCTGGAGGTGGGGTGTGTGGTGCCCACTGAGGGTGGGAACGGAATAGTTCCCATGAGGTGGGCGGGGCCAGGGGGTGGGGTGAGGGATTTGAGCTCCCACCAAACACCCCTTGGGGTAAAAGAGGGAGCCCTGAGGCCCTCCCCTTTCCCCATCTTGGTTTATCTGTTTATAAAGCTAGAAGTGTAGAGGTAGTAGTAGTTTTTGGGTTGGAGTCCGTGTGAGGTAATCTTGCTTCCTCTTTGGCAAAAGCCACAGCAGCCGAGGCAGCAGTGGCGGCGTTGGTGACGGAGATGGGTGGGCCCCCTGGAGGTGGGGCTGCCTTGCGCCTATGGGCTGAGGAGCGCAGGTGGGAGGCCAGGGCTTCACGCCCACTCAGCAGCACCTCACATGCCAGGCAGTGGTAGGTGCAGATGGGCACCCGCAATGGGGGTGGCATGGAGCCCCCAGGGCCCCGCCCAAAGAAGCAGAAGGATCTCTGGTGGGCAGTAGCCAGGGCCTCCCCGTCAAATGCCATCTTGCACTGGCGGCACAGGTAGCGATGAGTTACATCCACAGTGGAGATGCCAGTGCTGCTTGTCAGCAGCTCATCAGCCTCACCAGCCTCCCCCTCCCCTGGAGCAGGCAGTTCAGGAGGCTTTGGAGGTGCTGTGGCTGTGGGCTCAGGGGGCTGGGGTGGTGGCTGGAGGAGGGCATTGGGGAGCAGCCCAATGAGAGTCTGAGGTATCACAGGGTTCATGGGAAATAGCCCCTTCTTCATGCCATAGAGCTGTTGGAAATAGGCTCCTTGTAGCTGGGGACCAAAGACAGCTGGCGGTGCTGTCCCCCCTGCAGGGGGCAATGGAAAGGGCAGGAACTGGCCCCCCAACAGGGCTGGGACAGTGGTCTTCAATGCTTTGAGGTTCTTGAGGGCATCACTGGAGGAGGTGGTGGGGTCTGCAACTGGCTTTTGCTCACCGGAGACCTTGTCCCCCAAGGGCTCAGTAAGAGGGCCCGGGACAGGGTCAGTGGTGCCTGCTGTGGAGGTGTTGGTTTGCTCAGGCACAGGTCTCTGAGGTAAGGGGCGGCCTGGGCCAGCAGTCTGGACCACTGTGGTGGTAGGCAGGACCGAAGTGGCGAGGCCAAGGAGGCCTGAGGAGGCTGCCGGGCCTGGGAAGATGAAGGGAGGGATGAAGGGTTAGCCACCTCCTGTCCCATCATTCTTCCTGACGTAGATCACCTCCAGACACACACACCCATTCCCACCACCGGATTTCCATGCCCCTTCCCTCCCTCCTTTCCCCCAAGAGCCTGAAGCAAAGGAAGGCCACAGGAGATTGGACATGGGAAGAATAAGGAAGGAAAAGGAAGGGCATGTCATTAGAAGGGGATGTTCTCTCAAGCCCAGCTCCTCCCAGCTTCCCCACTCACCTGAATTGAAAGGAGCTAAGTTGCCCAGCGAGGGCTGAGCCAGAGCTGGTCCAGACAAGAGGACCGGGGCCAGGCGAGGCAAGGTTGGGGCAGTCCCGAGGGGCATGGAAGCAGGTGTGGTGGCAGGTGGGGCCTTGGGAACTGGGGGAGCCTCAGGTGCCGGGGCTAAGTCGTAGCACTTGCTTTCACTCTTAAGCTGGGCTCGGACTGCTTCCTTGAGCTTGGCCAGGTGCTGACGGGAAAAGAGATGGCCTCGGCAGGAGACATAGAAATCATACTTGACATCACAGTAGGGGCAGTCGGTGCGCTGGGCTGCCAAGGGTCCCTCACTGCTGCCCCCAGTGCTCCCTGCAGCTGTTCCCTGTAGTTTGGCCTTCTTTTCCTTGGCACGAGCGTTCTGGAACCAGACCTGGATGACTCTCTTGGGCAGCCCAATCTCCTCCCCTAGCACCTCACACTCCTGCATGGTGGGGGTACGGTAAGCTTCATAGCAGGCTTTCATGATCTTCAGCTGCAGGCTGCTCATCTGGGTCCTGTAGCGCCGCTGCCCCATTCCGTCTGGAACCCCAGTCCCACCTCCAGGTCCCCCACTGGTCCCTCCAGCCCCAGGGGATTCTGGTTCAGCAAGGCTGGAAGCAGATGAATCACTCAGATCTCCTGCAGACAGACTGCAAGCCTCACTCTCTGGAGAAGCTTTAGGTGGGTCATCTGGGCCCTCTTCCTCACTGGGTGGAGGGGGAGGTGGGAGAGGGAGAGGTGGCTCTGGTGTTGGGGTGGTGGCCTCTTTCCCAGGTGGTAGGAAAGGCAGGGGCCCAGAAGCAGGGGTGGCGGTGGGGTAGGGAAAAGCAGGTGCTTCCCTCTTTGGGGCCTCCCTCCCAGTGCCATCATCTACCTTGCCCAACAAGAGGTTGAACTTGGGCAAGGATGCAGGGGTGGCTGTGGCAGGGGGCTTGACTGCCGGACTAGGCACCCCCCCAGGGGTGCTTCGAAACTGGCCTTTCCTCTCCCGGGCCCTGGTATTCTGGAACCAGACCTGAACCACTCGCTTTTTGAGCCCCACCTCCTCAGAGATGCAGTCGAGCATCTTGCGTGTTGGGTTAGAATCCTGCATGTACCAACGGTACAGGATCTCCAGCTGCTCAGGTAAGATGGTGGTGCGCAGCCGCTTGTCCCTGGGGGGCTCACCCTCCCCTCCTCCCCCTGCTTCACTGCCTGTGGGGGACAAGCTGCCATCCTCAAGCTTCCGTTTAAGAGGTGGCCCTGGCATTGGTGAGGTGGCTGCCACCAGGGGGCTTCTCTCCCCAAACACCAGCAAGGGCAGATCTAGGAGTTGCGGGGGACCACTGGGCTGCATAGATGGTAGGAAGTGTAGTCGGCGGTGACTGGTCAGGAGGTCCTGGCTGGAGAAAGAAATGGCACACTGGTCACAGGTGTGGGCTGGGGAAGGTGACGGAGTAGGCTTCTCTTCAGGGTCTTTGCCTCCTGCCTTTGTTGCCTCTGCTTGGCTCAGCTCCTCCCCATCCAGAGGCTCTGGTAATGGACCCTCAGGCCCTGCCGGGGGTTCAAGGCCCTGGTCCTCCTCTACTTCTTCCTCTTCCACCTCTTCCTCCTCTTCCCCTCTCTCTGCCTCTTCCTCCTCCTCTTCAGGGGTCTGGTCATCATAGCACTTCTTGAGGTGGCGCACCAACTCAAAAACACAGGAGAAAGTGGCATGGCAACGCCTGCAGCCAGAGGCTCCCCCGGTGCCTCCTCCACTTGGCATGGGCCCACCCTCACAGGCATTTTTACGTGCTTTCTGACGGGCATTCTGGAACCACACCACCACCACACGGCTAGCCAGACCCAACAGACTTGCGAGTCGTTCCACCTCTCCGTCTTTGGGGTAGGCACTAGTCTCAAAAAAAGACTGCAGGGCTTGGGTCTGGAACTCTGTGAACTTGGTTCTGGAGAACCGGCGGCTGGCAGGCACCAGGGGAGGAATATTCCCTCTGGAGCTTTCTTCCTCCTCTGTGGGCCAGCGTCCCCCTGCTCGGCTTCGCTCTTCAGGGGCACGGATCCCCGCTGCCTCAGGCTCTGGGACCAGGAAGGGTGGGGCCAGTTGGGGAGCAGGTGAATCCAGAGACCCATCAGGAGGTCTGGGGGTCTCTGCAGGGGGTGGGTATAGGCTGTCATAGCTCTTTCGAAACTGAGCAGCATAACGGCTCAGGGCTTCAAAGGGCAGAAAGCGGCGGTGGACATGTTCCTCGTGTGTCTTGAGGATAAGCATATTGGAGAAGAGTTTCCCACAGGCCCCACAGGCCAGCTTGTCCCCACCCCCGAGGGTCTCAGGTGGAGGTGGGGTAGGGGGAGGGGGCACAGCTTGTTTCCCTTCATTGTACTGAATCACCAGCTCAAAGCCAAAGTTTTCTAGAAGGGCTTTGGCTGCAGTGCGGGCAGCCTCATTGGGCAGTAGGTGAGGGGGTGAGGAAGGCGCTGCCTCATTACCCTCTTTGGCCATGGGGGGCCGCTCCCACTCCTTCTCAGCCAGCTCAGCCTTTGGAGGTGGTGGTGGTGGAGGAGGAGTGGCAGCTGGCAGGGACAGCATGGGTGCAGGCCCAGCTAACGTCAGCTTGGGCCCCACCTTGAGATCGTGGAGGTAGAAGGGCAGAAGCAGCTGTTGCTGCTGGAGCTTAAGCAGTGATTCGGGCACCAGAGGGAATGGGGGCAAGACTGGTGGGGTGAAGAGAGGGGCTGGGAATCGGTGCAGGTCCAAGGGAGGTGGGGGAGGGGACAGGAAAGGCAGTCCAGATATGAAGCCACTGGGGTCAGGGCCCTTCTTCTCAGTGCCCACCTCCCCCTCTGTCTCGCCTTCCTTGGGCTCTTCTTGGCTTCGCTCTGGCCCTTCAATCTTGGAGTCAGTCTTGGTTCCCCGAGAGCGAGTCTGATGCAGAACTGACCGCATGTGGATCTCCAGGGTGGAGCTCTGGTTGTAGGAGACTCGGCAGACTGTGCACTTAAAGGGCTTGTCTGTGGCAGCAGTGGTGGTAGGTGGGGCACCAGCCTCTCCCCGGGCAGGGGCGGAGGGGTCAATGGCAGCCTTCTTCATCTTATGAAGGTGGGAGACAGAATTATAATGAACCAACAGAATATTCTTCTGGGTGAAGGACTCCTTACACACAGTGCACTTATAGGGCCGGGCAGGGTCAAGAAACTTGTCCAGGGCAAAGTTGGTGGTTTTCCGATAGGTTAGAGGATGGCGAGGATCAGCTGGAGCTGGCTCTGCAGAGCGGAGCTCCCCAGTGGTCCCCTCTTCCTCCTCAGCCATGGTGGGCAGAGGAGCTACATCTTCAGCTTGGGCATCAGGCTGAGGGACTGGAGATGGGGCTGGAGAAGGGGGTTGACCAGGGCTTCCCGAGGGTTTGTCTGGGGCCTCAGCTGAGGCCAGGGGAGGCTCAGGAAGAGGATCTGGACTGGCTTCTGGGGTCAGGTTAGGGCCTTCTAAGGGAGAGAGAAGAAGGTACAATGAGCAGGAACTTCATTTAAGCCAGACCCCACCCACTCAATGTCAGGGAGTTGGCCTTGGCCTCAGTCATCTTCAGACCTTGTTGGCCCATGGAGCCCACGTCCCCTTTCGTGGTACCTTGGGAGGTTTATTGTTCCCTTCCTTACCTGCTGCCTGGTCTCTTCTGGGTGCAGGCTCTGGCCCATGAGTCTGGGGTTCTTGGCCATCATCCAGAGGGCTTAATGTGGGTCCAGACAGCACTTTGGTTGTAAATGTCATCTCTACAGTTGTAGCCTGCAATGGGAAAGAGCCTAGTGGCATCACCACCACCACCCACTGCCTCTATGGTACTCCTGACCCATCTGCCCTGTACCTATACCTGTGCTGAGCTCCCTCTCCACAGATCCAGCCTCCTGTCTGGACAAACCTCCCACCTAATTGCTGCTTTTGCTACAGGTGGGAGAGCCTGGGCTGCTGCCTCTCCTGTTTGGCTCCCTCTTTCCCCAAGCCAGAAGTCATTGTTCTTTGAGGCTCCCTGGTCTGGCAGGCCTGTACCCGCTGTTCAGCAGCACTTCTCAGGACTTAATGAAAGTGAAACAGAAGCCTAGTCTTCTCATCTCTGAGGCAGCTAGACAAGCTCAGTTCTGAGGCTCCTTCTCTAAAATCCAACTTTGAATCCATGAAATGCTGCTTTTGTCACCAACACATGCACTTGCCTGAATGCTCCTGCCTCTTCCTCCCCTCCTGCACAGCCCTAACAAGGCCAAGTTGGACCGTTCTCACCCAGCCAACACACACGCTTGTCCGAATGCCCCCTTCCCCCAACACACGCACTAGCCTGAATGCCCCTGCATTTTCCTCCCCCACTGCACAGCCCTAATAAGGGCACCATTGGACCATCCTCACACAGCCTGTACTCACTACAAGCAGCAGCTTCTCAACGCACTCCGGCACCACGTTGTGCAGGTGGCTAAGGTGGAAGTGCAGGGCAGGCCGGCCCACCAGCTGCTCCTGGCACAGCGGGCATCTGTACTTGGGCTGTACTGCATGCTGGGAGAGTGTATGAGCCCTCACCTGGCTGGACTCTGGGCTCAGGAAGCTGCAGTATGGACAGCAGTAGACCTGGAGGGTACATATGGGCAGTGGAGGAAGTGTCAGGGAAGGATGCGACCCACCATTACATAGTCCTTTGGATGCAGCACTGGCCCCCACTCCTTTTTTTTGAGAGAGAGCCTGGGTCTGTCACCCACGCTGGAGTGCAGTGGCATAATCTTGGCTTGCTGCAACCTCCGCCTTCTGGGTTCAAGCAATTCTCCTGCCTCAGCCTCCGAAGCAGCTGGGATTACAAGCATGTGCCACCAAGCTTGGCTAATTTTTGTATTTTTAGAGAGACAGGGTTTTGCTATGCTGGCCAGTCTGGTCTCTAACTCCTGACCTCGGTGATCTACTCATCTTGGCCTCCCAAAGTGCTGGGACTACAGGTGTGAGCCAAAGCGCCTGGCGTCTCTCTCCTAATTTAAGAGGAACTAGCCAGATAGGAAGGCATTACAGCGGACCCAGCCTCCAGCCACAGTCCTGAGAGCTAGCTCCTTCCCGCTTTCCCTTGGATTGGGACATAGGCCTAGCTTAGGCCGCTACCTTGCACTCCTTCTTTGGCCCTCTTCCACCATCTTGGCCGCTCTGCCTTTTCTTGGTGTCTTTCCTAGTCTTTGCTGCTGGCCTCAACTCTCCAGCTAAGTGATGGCTCTGAACCTACCTGCCCCCACCTCGGATTTAGTTTTCTTTTCTTACCTACGCTATCCTGCCTGTGTCTGCTCTGTGAAATGACTCCATTTCCTCTGGGCACTTTCTGGACCCAGAGGCTCCCTTGTCCCTGGCCACTCTGCCTCTGTGAACTGTCTCCTGAAGAGGGGCCCTACCTGTCTGCTTAGAAGCCGGTTTATCCTCCCTCAGGCTTAGCAGCTTCCACCTTATTTTCCACCTTTTTTTCCTTCATCGTAATGTGAATAAACATGACAGCTCCCCTAGTGGCCCAGGAAACTTCTGGCCCAGCCCTCTCAGCTCATTTTCAGCCATACTTCCAGAGGGGTGAGGCTGCCAGAGCCCCATCATCACCTGACTGCCAGACCCTGTCCAGTCTGCATCCAGGCTGGCACAGGCCTGCATGTCAGGGAGGGCATGGCCGTAAGGGAAGGGGATCCACATGCTCATCTTAATGCACCTAGCCCCTAGAGCAGACATCTGGGAGAGGTCTGTTGGCGGGAGCAGGAGTTAGGAAGAAAAGATGCTGAGGACGTAAGGCATTACTTCAGCTTGCAGTAATGCAATAAATTGAATATTGCAATAACAATAAGTGCTACATACGGCAGTCCAGCTTAGAGAGCTATGAGGCATAGGATGGCATCTCAAACCAGGGGTTGGGAATGCCCTCAGAACCAACTTTCAGCCCATAGAGCTGCCATTCCTGGGTGCTGCCTAGCTCTGAGTCCTGGTGATTTAGAGATTTGTGGCACATGCTGTCAGCCTGAGTCATTTGGTTGGTGCCTCTACCCTTAGCAAGGGGTGCCAGGACAGTTCCATCTAGGCTCAGGGCTTTTTGTAGGGTAGGAACACCGGTGTCTTGTCTTTCTGCTCCTAACTGAGGGATAAAGAGCTGGGCATAGCTGATTGTTTGCTTTTGCCTTTCTCTTTTCATTTATTTACTGCTTTCCTCCCCTCCTTCTAGCATCTACCCGCACTCTTTCCTACTCTTAGCACAATTCCTTTCCTCATTTCCAATCCCACAAGTTCCTGTCTCCCTCCTGTCATCTCCCTCCGTGCTTGACCCTTCTGGGCCAGCTCTGCCCCACATGGTGCTGAATATGTGGAACTGGACCTGGGTGGAATTTCTTAACTGTGCTATTCTGAGTGAAATAAGTCAAAGCATGACAAATTAGGTCTGCCTTCAGAATATGAACAGATCTCAGAGCCAGGCCCCCACTTCAGCTCTTCCCAGTTACCCCAGTTCTGACCATGGTCTGGTTGGCACTGTCTCTGGAAGGGCCAGTCTTGTTCTCTGTCTCTTCTGAAGCTGAGGATGAAAGGAAAGGAGATTAAGGAACTTTGACAACCCTCAAGATGATTTGTAGCAGACAGCCCCCAGGGTAGGGAGTTGGGCACTAACTAGGGAAAGGGCAGGAAACTCAGTAGGCAGGTGAGTCTTGTCAAGGGATGACTCCGGGTCAGTAGGATGGTCAGATCTGAGTTCTCAAAGAGGGCAGAAGTGCCTAGTGCCCCATGGCTCAGCCTCCTGTCCCCCTGATGAGCCCTTTCTTTAATCAGTTTTGCTCCTTCAGCACAGACATTGCTGGCTCCTGGGTTACTGCAAGGCCCCATGAGTGTCTCAATGTAGGAGTACTTGAGGGGAAGGGAGGGAAAAAAGACCAGATGAACAACTCACCCAATTGTTCTGTCTTGTTCTGGGCATCTTTCTCAGGGGTGGGTGGCTCAGCTATGGGGGTGACAGGAGCCTTCCCTGTGTAGGATGGGGAGAGAGTCAGCTTAAAGAGATTCAGCATCAGGGAAGGGAGGACATAGGGCAGAGGAAGCAGGACAAGCAGCAAGTCAATGAAGGAGAAAATGGATGGATCAATCAACAGGCAGGAGAGTATGAAAAGCCAACAAAAAGAAATACCTACACAGAAGGTAGAGGGAAAATTACAGTAATTGAACTGGTAGGGCCTAGGAGATCATTTTGTGAGAGTCCAGCTCCTGTCCTTCTATAGAAGTCCAGTGGTAGACAGCAGAAACAAGACCAAACTCAGCTCCTAGTCTTAATTGACCCAGGAAGTGGGAAGCCCCAGAAATGTGGGAGAGGCACTGAAGAAGGAAGCCTCAGTTGAATGGAAGCAGCTGCTGTGGTGAGCAGGAAGTGGCAGGTCTAGCTGGGAGAGGAGATTACCACTCAAGTAAGAATTGACAGATGTGTAGGAATTTATTTTCGGTGGCAGCCTAATTAAAGTGTTAAAAGTTCCTTAACTCCATTCAGCCCTGCGCCGGGATCGTTAGCTATTGATCTGGGCCCCTCCGGCACTTAACTCCAGCCAGCATATTGGCAATTCAATTAGCACCAGTCAATGCTGCGTGTTCCTGGCTCCTGCTCCCCATGTCCTCACCCTTGCCCACCACTGGCTCTACAAAGCCCGACGCCCATGCCCACCTCTGGCAGCCCCTTCCAGGCTCTCCTCCTGCACCCTTGGGATCAATGGTGCCTGGCTGGCTGTTCCCGGCCTCTGTTGGTACAACCTCAGCTGCCTAAGGGTGACTCTAAGCCCAGCCTTAGGGCTGAAGACCTCCTAGGAGACAGGAAGAGGCTGGGAAGCTTGTCAGGGGCCTCTTCCCATCCCTGCTGCCTTTGGATCATGCCCACAGCTCCTATCTCCTTCCAAAAAGCCCTGGCCCAACACAAACCAGATTCCGTCCTTTTCTACCTTCCCTCTCCTTCCCACCCAGCTACCGCCTGTCACCCCCCAGCATTACTAGGACACTAGTCACTATTCAGGATCACTAGGTGGTTCCTCCTCACCACCTTCCCATTCTATGTCATCTACCCAGCAAAGCTCCTGCCCTTCTTTGCCCCTCCTCTCAAGGTAGCCTCCATGGTGCCTGATGCCCCCATTCTGTCTTAACCTTCACAGCTTCTTCCCATTTGCTATAGATGGCCCACAGGCCCACTTCTTCCTTGTATCTCTAACTCTGCAGCCCCCCTGCTCCCCACATCCTGCTGCCCTCCCTGCCCAGCCCTTATTCTCCAGTCCCCTCTTCCTTACCGGGAGTCTGGAGCTGCCTGTGGCTGAAGCTCAGGATGCTCTGAAGAGCTGCGGGTCCTTCCTCAGCAGTTGGGCCATTCTGTAGCAGCTGCAGATGCCTCTGGGCCTGGGCATCGCGGTGGGCAGGTGTGCGCAGGTGTTGTAGCATAGCCAAGCGGGAGGGTGTCTCCCACGCACACAACAGGCAGTGGTATAGCCCCAGCTCTGCCCCTGCCTCCGCTCCCTCCATTTCCAGCAGAAACTAGAACCATGGGAAGAGGCTGGCTCAGGCCCAGAAGGGACACCCCAGATCTCAGGGGAGTTTTTTACATATATATTTTTTTGAGAACAGAGTCTTGCTCTGTTGCCCAGGCTGGAGTGCAGTGGCATGATCTCACTCACTGCAACCTCTGTCTTCTGGGTTCAGTGATTTTCATGCCTCAGCCTCCCAAGTAGCTGGGATTACAGGCATGTGCATCACACCTGGCTAATTTTTGTTTTTTAGGTAGAGATGGGGTTTCACCATGTTGGCCAGGCTGGTCTCGAACTACTAACTTTAAGTGATCCTCCCACCTTGGCCTCCCAAAGTGCTGGGACTACAGGCGTGAGCCACCACACCCAGCTTCAGGGGAATTCTTTGCCTCCCCCAAGAGAGACTGACTAGCAGCAGCCCCCCTACCACCCCTCACCTCCTCCTCCCGAAACTCCCTCTTTTCCTCCTGTGGCCACCTGAGTATTACTGCTTGCTCTTCGCAACCTTTTCTCTTTCTCCTACCACTCCTGGACTCCCTCCCAGCATGCGAATGGAGTCTGGTTCCATCCTCTTGAACCTCTGGTGACATGACAGACTGAGCTGACACAACCCTCCCTCCAGGGCCAAACACCAGAAGAGCCAAATAAAGTCTGTTTCACTTGTCAGTCTACTATCCTTTAGTTTCTTTCTCCATGTCTGTCACTTTGTTACCCTGCTGCATACTTTCCTTTTTCTCCATTTGTAACCCTGGGTTTTTCTATCACTCTCTCATTCTGCATCTCTTTCCTCCATCCCCATTCCCTTCTCCTCTTCCAGTGGCCCTTCCTGACCCAGCCTCACCTTATAGATTTGGCTGTTTTCTTCGTGGGCTGCACCCCTGGCATGCAGCTGCATCTTCTCCTTGCTGTTGGACTCAAAGTCACAGATGTTGCAGCGCAGGTGCAGCGGGGAGATGGACCCATAAGGAGCCCCATCTCCCAGGGGCAGTGGGGAAGGGGTGCCTACGGCCCCACCTCCTTCCCGCAGGTGGGCTGCCAGCTGGTACTTCTGAGCATGTTTGTCAGTCTTGAGGTGGAGTTGGAAGTTGGCCTTGAGCTGGGTGCCATAGCAGCAAAGTTTGCAGCGGTGGGTGTCACCAGCCACCTCTTTCCATTCAGCTTCCGGGAGGCTCCGGCCTATGCTGCAGTGGTAGAGCAGCAGCTCCAGGCTGTCTGTGCTGAAGGCCTGGCACACTAGGCAGCGGAACACCTTCAGGGACGGGCTATCATCTGGGGGTGGTGAGGTGGGCAGGCTGTCGGATGAGGAACCCAGGAGCTGACTTGGAGGCAGGTGGGCATCAGGGGATAGGCTTCCAGGGGCTAGAGGACAGAAACAGATTAGTGGCCCAAGAAAGAAATGGGACAGGGTTGGTTCACTATGTGGGGAGGTGGGTTAATGAGGGGGCAGTGCTCTGAGGGACTTATGATTACCTAAGTGGGAGTTGCTCCTTGGGAGAAAGCAAGGAATAGGGTTTTGGCCCTGGGGAGGAGAGAAGAGGAAAGAAGTTCAGAAGCTTACCAGGTGTGGAGAACTTGCGGGCAGGTGCTCCAAGGTGATGGAAACCATTGAGAAGCAGCTGGGCTTCCAGGGGCTTGTCTGGCCTCAGCCCTGGGCCAGGCAAGGGAGTCTGAGGCTGCCCTAGGGCCTGGGGCCCAAAGTACTGGAAGAGTTCAGGGGGGTTAGTGGGGGCAGCCCCTGGTGGGGGAGGAGGGCCTGGCCCCACCAGTCCAGGTGGCAGGCCCAGCGGCAGCCCCTGGTGCAGCATTAGGACATTCTGCATGTGCTTCTCAGAGGTCATATGGATGCGCAGGTTGCGGGAGATGTTTGTCTCGTAGCTGCACACCTTACACTGCCAGGATGATTTGGTCTTAGGCTCTTTGTCTCCCGCAGAGGGTGGGAGTGATGCCTCTGGGGGACTTCCTTGCCCACCAGGGCCGGCTTGGAAGCCCTGCAGGTTGGCCAGGTGCTTGTCAGACTGCATATGGATGCTGAGGTTGCCTTTGGTGGTGGTGGAGTAGTTGCAGACGTCGCAGCGGTAGGGTTTGTAGCCACAGTTGTAGCTCTCTCCACGAGCGAGGCGGGGGTGGGCGCCCCCAGCACTGCAGTAGCTGCAGTGACTGTTGCTCTCAGGGTGTTTCTCTCGCATGTGCACATCCAGGGTCTGCTGGTACTTGTAGTGCCAGTTGCACTTGGGACACTTGAGTGTTTTACAGGAGTTGCGCGAGTGGAGCAGGGACATGTGGCTGGACAGGCTGAGGCCCTGGAAGGCTGCAGGGGCCGGGGTGTAGTCATCAGCCAGGCGATAGGGCTGGGGTGGGTCACTGGGGTCTTCGGGGGAGCCCACTGGGGCAGGGAAAGTGCCCCCCTCCTTGGAGGTGGGTGAGCTTTGGTTGAGTGGGGGGCAGAGCCCTCCATCCTCTTCTTGCCCCTCGGGGAACCAATCTGGCCCTGCCTCGCCTGCTGCTGTTGGCGATTCTTTGGCTTGGGTTTGGCTGGGGTCCCAGGTGGCTGTGGGTGGAGAGGGTGGGCTGAGGGCCATGACTTCTTCATCCAAGAGGACAAGGGCCTGGACGTCTGCCTCAGTGGGGCCATCCTCTGTCTTGGCCACATTCGCCTCCATGTTCACTGTGCTGCTGTTGTCAAGGGGTATGTCAGAAGAGGGGCGAGCAGGGAGTTTCAGTTCCAGAAAGCTTATGAGGGCCTTGCAGCCTTCATCCCCCTCCTGGAGCACAGCTGGGCTACCTGACAGGCCCTGATGTTGGGCAGGGGTTAGCTTCACCCCATGAGACTGTGTATGACCCATAAAGGCCTGGGGCTTGCTGAAACCCAGGCGGCACAAAAGGCAGAGCCAGAAGACTGTCACGTGGTTGCCCCCACTGTTCCCCACGGGGCCATCTTTGGGATCTCCGGCTGGGTCTGGAGCCAGCTGGTAGCTCCAGAAAGCTCCATGCCTTCCCTCACAGGCAGCCGGAGATGGTACTGAGGTATCATGGGACAGAATTTGGTCAGAAGAGCTAAAGCCTTGGATTGGGTCAAAGCCATGTTGGATGTGAAGGGCAGTAAGGTGTGAGGGGGGTGGGTGGGCAAGGAAGTTCAGGCTGGGCTCTTCCTTGATGCCAACCTCACCCCAGGGGAAGCCCTTTGGTAACAGGAGTTCACTGCCACCTGGCAGGGACAGCTTGGCCACCAGGTAGGCCTCACCTCCAGCTGTGAAGAATAAGTGGTTGCTCAGATCCACGGGAGGGAGCCCTTCTTCCTCCTCCTGCTCCTTGTCCTTTTCCATCTCCAGGTCATTTGGTGAGAAGTGACCACAGCCAGGCCCTTCTTGGGGCTTCCCAATCTCCTTTGGTGGGACAAGGCCACAGCCCACCTCCAGGGGCTGTCCCCCTGGCTCTGAGGACCTCATGTTCTCAGAGGTGGAGGGTGCAACAGGAGGATCTTTGGTGATAGGACCAGAGGAGGTGCTGGAGGAGGAGGTGTCCGGAGGCGGGGACGGGGCATTGTGCCCAGGAGAGGGGGTGGTGCCAGTGGTAGAGGCTGAATTAAGGGTGGCCATGGTCGACGGAGGAGTGCTGAGGGCTCATGTCAGCGTGACAGCCAGTACCCTGCAGGGAGACACAAAGAGAGCAGTGCTATGAGGCTGCAGGGACCCCAGCTGGGCAGCTGGATCTCTGGATACTCCTGCCCCATCCTCTTCCCTGAACACCAGACTTAACCACTTTGCTAACCTGAAATTTCACTTAGTGTCTGACAGGCTTCAAAACATAGTATGTCCAACATCAGAACTCTTTATTTTTTGAGATGGAGCTTCGCTCCTGTTGCCCAGACTGGAGTGCAGTGGCTTGATCTCGGCTCACTGCAAACTCTGCCTTCCGGGTTCAAGTGATTCTCCTGCCTCAGCCCCTGAGTAGCTGGGATTACAGGCATGCGCCACGACGCCTGACTACTTTTGTTATTTTTAATAGAGACAGTGTTTCTCCATGTTGGTCAGGCTGGTCTCAAACTCCCAACCTCAGATAATCCACCTGACTTGGCCTCCCAAAGTGCTGGGATCACAGGCGTGAGCCACCGTGCCTGGCCTAGAACTCTATTTGTCCCCTGAACCTGCTCCTCCCCATCTTTCCTATCTCAAAAGTTGGTACCAACATTCATCCAGTTGCTTAGGCTAAAAACCCAAAGATTTCTCTTGCCCTCACCCACTGGACATATCCAATTCAACAGCGACTTCTAAAACATGTCAATGCCTCCATTTATCTCCTTCACTAACATCATCCTGGGTCCTACTGAAATGCACGCAGCACAGAAGGCAGCCCATTATCATCTCTTTCCTGAACTAATAAAACAGACACCAGATTGGCCTCTCATTTCCACTGCTATCTCCTACAATGTATTTTCTCTGCATCCAGCAGCCAGAATGATGGGGGCTTTAGTTATTGCTCTGCCTTTAGCATAGAAAACAATGCCTGCCACAGTCAATAAGTGTCTTTTGAATGGCAGAATTCTAGGAAAGACTCTTGGATTTTCCATACCCTGATGAGGTAAATTCCCTAAGTCTTGCCAGAGACAGGGCACAACTGATTTCCCCTGGCATACAGGCACCATGCTTCTCTCCAGTGCCTTCCAGATCCATCTCTGGTCACAGCATGTGGAACAGATGGGAGCTTCTCTGGTCAGTTAAAAGATAACAGTCTGTTGTCTCCTCCTCCCGAGAGAGATAACAAATAATAAGTAATAGTAATAATATTACTATTATATTACTACTATATAAGTGCATATACCATGGTCCTGGCACTATGTTAAATGCTTTATATTATGAAGGTGCATATACCATGGTCCTGGCACTATGTTAAATGCTTTATATTAATCATCTCATTTAATCTCACGGCAACCTTATTTTATAGATGGGGCAGCCAAGAAACAGGTTAGGTAAGCTACTGAGGGTCACACAGCTCCAAGATGGTAAAACTAGAAATGACTGATGAGGCACTAAGTAAACCCCAGATCTTTGGTCTACACTACACCCAGCTAGACGGTCCCTCAGACACAATACAAGCAAAACGAGACTCCAAAGGACTAGAAATGAGGATTCCAGGCCAGGCGTGGTGGCTCGCACCTGTAATCCCAGCACTTTGGGAGGCCGAGGCAGGCAGATCACCTGAGGTCAGGAGTTTGAGACCAGCCTAGCTAACATGGTGAAACCCCATCTCCACTAAAAATACAAAAAAATTAGTTGGGCATGCTGGCGCACTTATAATTCCAGCTACCTGGGAGGCTGAGGCAGAAGAACTGCTTGATGCAGGGAGATGGAGGTGGCAGTGAACTGGGACTGCGCCATTACACTCCAGCCTGAGCAACAAGAATGAAACTCCATCTCTCTCTCTCTCTCTCTCTCTCTCACACACACACACACACACACGCACGCACGCACGCACGCACACACATACACACACAGAATGAATGAAATGAGGATTCCTGGGCTGCCCCCAGCTGACAGAAGTGCCAAGTCTCCCATCCTTTTTCTTTTTTTAAATCAGGAACCTCCCTCTCGAACTCACCAATTCCCATACCTCACCATCCTAAACTTCCCCCAGGGTCCCAGTTGGCCCATCTACATCCTCTCTAGCTCTCATATTAGCAGATCTCTAGTGATTAAACTGGTAGTGCTTCGGGTAATGGGTAAGTGGCATGGTCTCTCTTTTCCTGGGCTACCTCTAACCCTCACCTCCAGATTTTTTTATTTGGAATGGGTCCTTGGTCTGGCCCCACCCAGCATGAAGTCCCTATTCCTGCTTACCTCCTCCTGGGGGTGTCTAGCCAGGCACGAAGTCAGAGCCATTAAGGAACACTGAGTGGGGTGGGATTACCATGCTAATTAAAATGCAAATCAGCACCTGGGAAAGGGGTGGAAGGGATGGGGAGGTGGGGGAGTTGGAGAACCAAAAGGGAAGTGAAGGAATTGGACTGAGGGGAGCTGATTTCTAGATAACCAGAAAGCAGAAGTCCTGAAGTTGAGTGAGAAAGGTATTCCTCCTGCAGAATCTGTGGTGGGGGTGAGGGGTAAGGGTGCTGGTTTGCGAGGGTCTGCCATTCTATTGTCACCCACAGGGTGGGCCACAATGCCCTTCCACCTCCCCACCTGGAGGGAATAACTGACTCTGGACTAGGGGACCCTGTTGTAGGCCCTGCCGCCAAAGGCTGAACACAGGTGGGTGGGTGCTCACTCCCAGCCAGCCCAAGCACTAGAGTTCACCCTGTCTGCACCTACCAGCTCCTTCCTGGCTCCTGACTCACAACGCTAGATCACAGCTTAGAGTAGGGCTAGGCAGACCTAAGACCCAAATCCAGTAGTAACTCCCAGATTCTCTCTCAAAGCATCTATTTCCTAGAACTGGGAAAAGACACAGCTGATTGATAGCTAGAAACCAAAGGAGCTTAGCTTTTGGCTAGCTTGTAGGTGAGATTCCAATCGGCCGAAGGTAGGTTGACAGCTATTTAAAATTGCAAATCTCTTCCTCATCTCCCAACCTAACCCTCCTCCTCTTCAGGAAAGAATTTCAATTGCAAATTTATCTCTGCCTCAGTTCATCCTCCCCCCACCCCAAATCCTCCTCCCCTTTTCTTCTCAGAGCTTCTCCCATCACCCACTATTACAAACCTTTAGCTGCAGCAATTATTTTTTCACTTTTTTTCCCCCTCATTGCATTTTTACTCCTCCATCTTTCCTTCCTTCCCTCTCTGAATCTCTAGGTCCCTTTCTTTGTCCTTCCTACCTTGAACTGGAGACAGCGCAGAAATGGACAGGCCGAAGAGTTGTCCCACTCCTGCCACCCCCAGGCTAAGATTGTTGCTCATCCTCACCCATTGCCATTTTCCCCTTTAGTTCCCGGCCTTCCTAAGGGCATCTTTTATCCCTGGGGACACATCTCACATGTGGGTAAAGGGACAAGGCGACCCCTGAAAGGCCCTGACATTCCTGCCTCGAAGGAGGCAAGAGGAGAAAGGAGGAAGAAGGTGGATCTGGTGTAGGGTGGAGTTTGGGACAGTCCAGGAACGACCTGGGTAGAGTCGAGGGCCGGGGGGCCTCTGCGAAGGAGAGGGGTTAGGGGAGACAGCAGGCTGTGGCGGCAGCGTGATTAGAGAGGAGATTGATGTGAAGGGGCGCCACAGACGGCAGAGAGAGTCAATAAAACGAGAGGATCACATTAGAGGCGACAGAGAGAGCTTTAAATTACAAGGCTGCTGCCACTGAGGGGGAGGGGAGGAGGCAGGCCTGGAGCCAAGGGAGGGTGGAGAGTTCTGAGGGTATAGTCATCCCTGAGATGAATCTTGCAGCTCCAAAATGGCCCATAGTCTCCAGAGCTCCCTGCTGCCCCTTCATTCCACCCTCCTCCCCTAATGCACTGTTTCCTCACAAGGCTGAGGAGGGGACGAAGGTGACGATGGAGATAAAGGTGTGGAGAAATAGAAGACATTTTTTCCTTTTGGTATTGCCCTCTTTCTCTGTCCAGACCCAAGTCTCTGTTTACTCCTCAGGATGAGAAAGGGAGGATGGAAGTGCTACGTTCAAGACTCAGCCTGGGAGTTAATGCCCTACAAACAAAAACATACACAGTCATAATTACTGAGCTGCAAATATTCTTCTATGGGAGGTGGGAAGATACACACTAGGACCCAAAAAGCTACCGAGAGAGAAATGTGACGAGACAGAGATAAGAGGCTCAGATGTAAAGTTGCAGAAACACAGGTGGAAAGCAGAAAAGGCAGGCTCTGACTGAACAAGACAGGGGAAACACAGTGAGACTTAAGAACCAGAGAATTACAAGAGCCAAAGGGCATGGGCAAAAGGAAGAACCACAAAACTGAAGTGTGAGAAAGGAGAGAATCTGCTCCTCGCTGAAGAGGAGCCAGGTCGTGGATTCAGGCTGACGGGCAGAACTGGAGGCAAAGCTGACAAGGTATGCTTCCTCTGATCCCCCAGCGAGACCAGGACTCCCATGGGTACAGCCCCCTCCCACTTCTGGCTGATGAAGAGAGGAAAAGACACACTACTGCTCCCTAGTGGTTACAGAGGGACTATCACCAATGAGAGGGTAGGACTAATGCAGCCTGGCTTTTTCCTAACACCCCACCAAAAAAAAAAAACCTCTCCTCTCCCTTTTCTCCAAATCCAACTCCATGGCAAAGGCTTTCCAAGCAAAGTCTATCAGGGCACCGTCAAGTTTGCATACAATGATTTCCACTTCAGGGCCTTCCAAACAGTTCTGAGTTTTTTATTTTTGGGGACAGGGTCTTGCTCAGTCTCCCAGGCTGGAATGCAGTGTCACCATCTTGTCTCACTGCAGCCTCTGCCTCCCAGGCTTAGGTGATCCTCACACCTCAGCCTCCCTCCCAGTAGCTGGGACTATAGGCATGTGCCACCATGCCCAGGTAACGTTTGTAAAGATGGGGCTTCACCATGTTGCCCAGGCTGGTCTCAGATTACTGGGCTAAAGCAATCTGTGCGCCTTGGCCTCCCAAACTGCTGGGATTACAGGCATGAACCACCGAGTCTGGCCTTCCAAACAGTTTTGCCTTTCACTTTTCTAAATGTTTAATCTACCCGTTTTCCCTTACTCAGAGCCACTTTTAGGACCTTTTTCTTTATTCCTCTTAAATAATTGCCTAAGGCATTTCACTCTTATATACTCTCCCTGTCCTCACCTTTCTCTCCTTTTTGTCTCAACCTGTTGATTACAAGAGAAGGTGACCATGGAAAGAAGAGGAACAGGAAGGATGAGATATGTGTACCCCTAGTAAGGGAGATTGTTTGATATAAACAGCAAATAAACTATAACTAGATGAGCTTTATTTTTAAGGGCAATGGAAGAACATGGGCTTTGGATCCATGCAGAGAGAGCCAGGTTCAATCCTTGCTCCACCACTCACTAGCAACTTTGGGAAGTTACTTATGAAGCCTTAGTCTCCTTATTTGGGAAAATGGGAATAATGATATTTTCCTGACTCGGTTGTGAAGACCAGAATAGGTAATATGTAAAGTGCATTTACTGGGTGTTCAATGAGGGTAGTTCTTTCCCTCTCTCTTGGCTGTTTCCCATCATAGAGTAGAGCAGTGTTTGCACAGAGGCTGACAACTTTCTTTCTGTTCACCACCACCCCCACTTTTTTTTAAGACAAGAGTCTCGCTCTGTCACCCAGGCTGGAGTGCAATGGCACGATCTCCACTCACTGCAAACTCTGCCTCCCGAGTTCAAGTGATTCTCCTGCCTCAGCCTCCTGAGTAGCTGGTATTACAGGCGCCCACCACCACGCCCAACTAATTTTAGTATTTTAAGCAGAGATGGGGTTTCGCCATGTTGGCCAGGCTGGTCTCAAACTCCTAACCTGAGGTGATCCACCCACCTTGACCTCCCAAAGGGCTGAGATTACAGGTGTGAGCCACCACACCCGGCCTCTGTTCACCCCTTTCTTTTTTTTTTTTTTTTTGAGATGGAGTTTCACTCTTGTTACCCAGGCTGGGCTGGAGTGCAATGGCACGATCTCGGCTCACCACAACCTCCGCCTCCTGGGTTCAGGCAATTCTCCTGCCTCAGCTTCCTGAGTAGCTGGGATTACAGGCACGCGCCACCATGCCCAGCTAATTTTTTGTATTTTTAGTAGAGACGGGGTTTCACCGTGTTGACCAGGATGGTCTCGATCTCTTGACCTCGTGATCCACCCGCCTCGGCCTCCCAAAGTGCTGGGATTACAGGCTTCAGCCACTGCGCCCGGCAATTCACCCCTTTCTTGACCAAGACTCATCCTCTAATCTCTACCCTTTTCAACTGAGGGCAAAATCTTAGGTGGCCAGGATTTAAATCTAGTCTACTCAGCCATGGAGTTCACTTCTTACTTAGCCCTCTTGATTGTTGGCCTAGAGATACCCATTATTCCAGAGCAAAGAGTAGAAGTTTTGCCCAGGCTCACACTTGCACAGAAGCATCTAATACTTGGATCAAAACTATTCTGGCCTTTCCCTGCATGTCTTCTTTTTTTCAAAGATCCTTTCCAAGTCATCCCTGCATTTAAAACTATCATTTTCTCTATCTCTACATCTTAACTTCTATATTTAAAAAGAAAAACAAACAGTACTTCGAGTCTTCCCTTTTAATTCTACCTATCTCTCCTAGACCTTTCCTCTTCTATAAATATTTAAGGAGTGCTTACTTTGTGCAAGATAAGTTTTGTCCAAAAGAGAGGGAGACAACCAGTATGGCAGAGAATGAGACAAGCAGGAAAAGGAGTGTTGTAGAGGGCAGAGAAAGATCGATAAGGCAGAGAAGAGGAGGGAGGAAGAAAGGAAGGAGAGAGGGAGAGGTCAGGAAGTGAGGAGGAAGATGAAGCATTTGCATATATTCAATCTTTTCCAGGCCTCCCAGCTCTGGCACCAGATTGGGATAGTGGCCTGTCCCCAGTGAGAGGGAGATAGCAAGGAGTCTGTGTCCTATACTTTTGCAAGATGCTTAAGGTAGGCATGAGGAAATTGGGTGAGGTGTGAGGAGAAAAGGGCAGGCTCAGGGAGAAGATGGGGGTGGTAGGGAGCAGACAGGACAAGGGAAGCGGCAGACGAAACAACACACATTCACATTTGCACGGATTTGCTGAGGTGTGCTGCAGAGTGTCTGCTACTGGTGGGGGCAGTATCTCCCTTGAGGACTTGGAAAGTGTTGGATGTGTTAGGACAGCAGTGTGGAGCTGCTGTGCTGCACAGATATGTGTGATTTTATAGTACACTGGAGAGGCTCACATCCTGCTGGATGTGGTTCTCATGTTCTACACACCACAGGCTTAGACAACCACAGGCCAGCTCAGATCCCTTCTTCTATATGAGCACTCGGTGAAGAAGAGACAGGGAGTTGTTCCCTTAAAATCAGAATCAGGATCCTTTTTGCTCCTGGCATGGGAGACCGCTGAAGAATCTGGTCTCCCAGAACTTGGAAAGAAACCATCCTAAGTGACTGTATATGTAAATAAGTCTTTCTGGTTATTTTATTTTGTGAACCTGTGTGATGTAATGACTACATTTAAGTGCTATTACAAACAACTAATTGTAATGATAGTTAATAGCTAACATCTTTAAAAGTTTGCCATGGCCAGGCACGGTGCTAGGTCCTTGGCAAGTATCACATCACCTAATCCTCCACTACAATCTGATGCAATAGATGCAGCTCTGTATTCATTCCTAGTTTACAAACATGGAGATGGACTTAGATGGGTTAAGTAATTTTTAAGATTTCCCACTTAAAAAGAACTAGAGGTTGGAACTCAGGTACCCTGATGTCAGTGCCTCTGCTCTTGGGTTAATTTGTAAGCTTCTGAACTCTGGCTGGTATGCATTTTGAATGAGGCCTTCTAAGTCTGATTGTGTTACTCTGTGTGTCACCATGATAGCATATGTGCTATCATGCTCCTCTTTGAGCTTGAAGGTGCTAGATGGCTGTCTTCCATTTGGTTTGTTCTTAGTATAAGATGGGCCAGAACAGGACCACCGCTTTGTGCAACTCCAGGGCATGTCATTCATACTGCATTCTCTGCAGGGGCACTGGCCATGCCCTGTGTGAAGGAAGGGAAGGAGGGGAAGGGACGGGAGGGGAGGGGAGGGATCGATAATGGCAGGTAGTGTTATTTGAATGATATACATACCCATTTGTGACAATATCTCCTAAAGTTGAAGGTCTACACATGTATATCCATATTAGCATATGAACTTCATCAAACAAGCAGTCTGGTGTTATTTAAAAACAGCCGTTAGGGCCAGGTGCAGTGGCTTACGCCTGTAATCCCAGCACTTTGGGAGGCTAAAGCGGTGGATCACTTGAGGTCAGGAGTTTGAGACCAGCCTGGCTAATATGGTGAAACCCTGTCTCTACTAAAAATTCAAAAATTAGCCAGGTGGCATATACCTATAAGCCCAACTACTCAGAAGGCTGAGGCAGGAGAATTGCTTGAACCCGGAAGGCTGAGGTTGCAATGAGCCGAGATTGCACCACTGCACTCCAGCCTGAGCCACAGAGCAAGACTCCATCTTGAAAAAAATAAAGAAATAAATAAAAACAACCTTTAGGGGTTGAGTGGGCATGGTGGCTTATGCCTGTAATCCTAGCACTTTGGGAGGCCGAGGCAGGTGGATAATGAGCCCAGGAGTTTGAGACTAGCCTGGCCAATATGGTGAAACCCCCATCTCTACTAAAAATAGAAAAATTAGCCAGGTGTGGTGTGGTGCATGCCGGTAGTCACAGCTACCTCAAAAAAGCTGAGGCAGGAAAATCACTTAAAAACCTGGGAGGCAGAGGTTGCAGTGAGCTGAGATCACACTACTGCACTCCAGCCAGGACAACAGAGTGAGACCCTGTCTCAAAAAAACAAGAAAAACCCAATAGCCTTTAGAGTCAGACAGACCTGGAATCAGATTCTATTTCTGTACCTTAATATGTAAATGACCTCAGGTAAGTTGTTTAAAGTCTCAATTCAATCCCTTCATATAGAGAATGGGGCAGACCGGGCACGCGCCTATAATCCCAGCACTTTGGAAGGCCAAGGCAGGCAGATCATTTGAGGTAAGGAGTTTGAGATCAGCCTGGCCAACATGGTGAAACCCTGTCTTTACTAAAATTACAGTAAAATAAACTGGGTGTTGTGGCGCACGCCTGTAATCCCAGCTACTCAGGAGGCTGAGGCAGGAGAATCGTTTGAACCCGGGAGGCAGAGGTTGCAGTGAGCTGAGATCTTGTCACTGTACTCCAGCCTCGGCGACAGAGTGAGACCCTGTCTTTTAAAAAAAAAAAAAAAAAAAAAAAAAAAAAAAAAAGGAAGGGGGAATAGTACCTCCTGGAGTTGTATCCACTGAGAGGATCATCACTGAGATTGGCACTCTGGATGTAATCAATAAATGGAAATCACAATTATTCATCCATGTGCCCTGTTTCCTGTGTTGGGGGTATGTGTATGTTTGCTGTTTTTTGATTGTATGTGGGGAAGCTGGTAACCTGGCTGTAGCCTTGTCCCAGTACTTCTTTGGGGTTGGTGAAGGTGCTCGTTCTCCCTGGCTGGATTTTCCCAGGCCCTCCGTGTACACTTGTGTGGGCCCTGTGCTTCCCGTTCGGTAGCAGGGTGTCCTGTTCAGTGTGTTGCCTGGAGCCTGTCTGTGGTTGGCCTGGCTGGCTGGCGCGGGTGTGTTTAGGGTGGTGGTAATTACTGGGATGGCCCAGCCCTAATGAGTGTGATCTCGTTACACTCTTGCTGCCTCTAATGGAGCTAACCTCATTTCACAGCCATTAGAGATGGAGATGAGGCCCCGCCCACTGGCCCTGCCAGCTGCAGCTTTTGCAGCCCTGGCCACGTTCTTTCCCTGTAGTTCGCTATTTCTCCATTCCACTTCTCCGTCTCCCTCCTTTTTTTCTGCCCTTCCTTCCAGGTTTCCCTTTCTGTCCTCCATTGTTCTTTTCCCTGGCTGTTTTTATGCACCCCTCTCCTCTTTCATTCTCTTTTCCTGTCTCCCTTCCTGCTCCTCTCTTCAATTCCTGGGTTCCTCTTCTCTTAGAATGCTCCCTTTTTTCTCCCCTAGTCGATTTGTCCTCCACATTGCTATTTCTCCATCCTCTTTTCCCTCCACCTCCCCCCGCCCTTCGCGACTCCTGTCTCTCCCCTCCCCCACATTGCCCTGTCTGGCCAAAGGACAAATCTCAAGGGGAAACCAGCAAAGACAAACAAGGAGCAGTGACTTCATTATCGTCATTAATTTGCCACTTCAGTTCCTCCCATAAGGGTCAAAGCCAGCACGGCTTGAACTCAGGACTGACACGTAGGCTGAGACCACGGCCTGGCTTTTCAGCTTTACTTCTCAGACAACCACTCGTCCTCCCTCAGCTGTCTTCATTTTCCTGTGGGAGGTCAGGCTCCCTGTTTTCTCTCCAATTTCTTAGTCCTCACAGCCTACTACCTTCCTTCCTTTCTCATCTAAATTGTGGCCATCTCCAAGTCATGGGTTTTTCACCTTTGACTCCTATCTCTGTCATACTCTCCCCCAACTTCTCCCTGCCTAAATCTTTCTTGAACCTCTTATCTTTCCCTGGCCTTCTCTCTTCCTAACCTCAAATGCATTTCTTTCCCTAAAGCAACAGTATTTATTTGTAGGTTTGTGGAAACCACATAGCCTGAAGAAGCTGGAAATCAGAAGAAGAAAAGCATCTGTGGCCCAAGCAGACCAGTAATACAGAACACAGAGATGGTGGGGAGAAAGGCAGACAACTGCGATGGAGGCAAGAGGTCTGCAAGTAAAGGGGAGCAGCAAAATCTAGACCCATGCTCATGGCCCAGGAAAAAAGAAGACAGAGGCTTAAGACAAGGTGAAGGAAAGGGGATCACAAAACAAAGAATGAAGTCTGAGGATGGAAATGGCGTTTGCTCCATTAGGTCCTCGGGGAAACACAATCTAACACTCCTGGCCCACCCTCTGCCCTCCTTCAATGAGAAGCCAAACGACTGGTAATTGACTCTTGACCTTAGCCCAAGCCTAGTCCCAAAGGGAGAGGTGCAGGGTAGTTAGCAATGACTGGAGGAGGCACTAGGGAAATGTGCATACATGAAGTTAAATTCCTGCCCACACCCACTTGCACCATATCAACATGCTTCACAAGACCAGACCTTCCATGCATAAACCTTCTCTCTGCAGAGAGGTCTTGCACACCCCGGGACATTCATGTCTTTCCGATTGCACAGGACCCTAAGCATGTGACATTCCAGTGGTTGGCCCTGCTGGGAATTCCAAGGCCTGAACTTTAGCTTTGATGTAATCTCATGTTCCTGCCAAATATAGAAAGAGGGCTTCTATTCTCTCATTAGACTTTTGGAGATAAAAATTGCGGATGGGTGCTGAGCTGTCTCAGGAGGAATTGGAAAAAGAGATCTTCCTCCGGTGTATGCAGCCACCATGCCAGTGGTACAGCTTGGTGACAGGACTGTGAGTGGACATCAGCCCTGTCACCCCTTAACAACTGCACATGGGGGCCCTGGTCTCTGGACTAGTTCCTATCTGAGGAAGCCACTAAGAGCCCATGGGATTACCCTAGAGGGCTGAAGTTACTTTTAAATTTTTCACCCCTGCCTTGCCAGCCTGGGGAGGAAGAATGGGCAGGAAGTTCCCAGGGACTTTCCCCAGAGAGGCAAGGGGCTCTAGGAATGTGGGTGTTGGGATGACTGAGCTTAGTGTGAGGAGCTCGAGAAGAAAGATGGAAAAATCAATGAAATGAGTTTCTAACGGTGAGGTAAAGGACCGCCGTGTCGACAGCCTGTCGCCTGCTGCAAAATATGAGCTGCCCAACTCCGTGGCGGCGGCTGACAGTGTAACAGCCACCACTGTCCTTCCTTCAGGACCCCTGCCTACGAGCCCCTTCTCTAGCTGCCCTGGCCTTTCTTCTTATAGCCAGATTGTCCTCCAGTGCTCCCGGCTCTCTCCCATCTTCTTTCCTACATTTCTCAACCCATTCAGGGTCTTTTTGGCCCTTTGTCAACCTCATGATTTTTGATTGGGTGCATCTTTCTCCTCTATAGATTCTGTGTATTTAGACCTGTTTCTGCAGATTTTGCTCTGAGAGTTGTGGTGAGCTCTACATCTCTTGCCTCCTCCTCTTCTAGATACCTCAGGAGTCTCAACAATGGACAGTCAGACGTCAAGGCCATCCCTCAGAGGGTTTTCTACTTCAAGATCTGGGCACCAGTAACTTCTGCCTCCTCTGGCCTTTTGGCCCACATGACCAATGCTGACTTCCTTGTATTAATAATTACCTGGATGGGGATCGGTGTTTAGAATGGGTCTGGTATTGATTTATGAACCCTTTATTTGTGGCCATTGTGTGTGTGTATGTGTATATGCATATATATATATATATATATATATATTTATGGGTATTGTAGTTTCATGATTGGGAATGGGGTGGGGATACTACTTTTTTTTTTTTTTTTTTTTTTTTAGAGGGGGGTTTTTGTTACCCAGGCTGGAGTGCGATGGCTTGATCTCGGCTCACCGCAACCTCTGCCTCCTGGGTTCAAGCAATTCTCCTGCCTCAGCCTCCCGAGTAGCTGGGACTACAGGCATGCGCCACCATGCCCAGCTAATTTTTGTATTTTTAGTAGAGACGGGGTTTCACCATGTTGACCAGGATGGTCTCGATCTCTTGACCTCGTGAGCCACCCACCTCGGCCTCCCAAAGTGCTGGGATTATGGGCGTGAGCCACCGCGCCCGGCCTGGGATGCTACTTTTAATTCAAATGTGCCAACTCTCTTTGGAAACAACTCTCAACATTTTCTGGAAACCACCTCCTTTCTCTTCCCTCCTCCACATCTTCCTCTTGGGCTCCTAGGGCTGTTCATTCATATTTTTCTCCAATTATCTCTACAAAGACTGCACATCAGCCCTTAGAGGTCCCCTGGCTGCCTCCAAGTGTGACCCTAACCTAGTCTCTCCTCTCTGCCTCAGATCTCACTGTCACTGGTTAACTACCCTCGAGCCATTCCCTCCTGTTTCTGATTTCCCAGTTTGCTTGTTAATGTGGACTACGGTGGGGGTATTGGGTGAAAGTTAGGTGGTAACTCTTTCCCCGAGCCTCTCCCTACTAATTCAACATCTGATCATTAGATATTTATTGAGACTTTTCTGTGTGACACTGTGTTAGGTGCTGGAAAACAATCAGAAACTAGACAGATGTAGCCACTTCTCAGATGCCCATGTGACCAACCCTGAGTGTCTTACCAGACAGCTTAGTCTCTCAGACTAGGGGACTCTGTCCCATTTTCCCCCTTCCTGTATAGCCAGATTCTACTGTGCCCTCTGCATTTTACAAGTCTTCCCTTTTCTCAATCCCTAAATGAGTTTACACTCTCACATAGCCCTGACCCCTTCTCTCTGCATTCCAGCTTTAGTCTTCATTCCTAAACCCAAAGCCATTACATTTTCAACAACTCTCCTCCCTGCTCACAAAGCCCTTTTTTCACAATCTGTAGCTGCCATTTCTAGTCCTCCTCTGCCGTCTCTGTCTGCCTTTTGATCCAACCATCCCGACCTCAATGCCCTGTCTTAGGTTCCTTCCTCTTGCTCCTGTCAGGCTCTGGCAAACCTCAGGCACTCACAAACAAGTTATTTGTGACAACTGTTGTTCTGAGCTGAGAACAACTCCAGGGAGGCAACGTCAAGCTACCAGAGTCAGAAATCCTACAAATTCGACGCAGGCCCTGGCCCCATAGGTGATACAGCACCCCAGCAAAGCAGCAAGTTGTTCTTGTATGGGTCTCAAGGTAACACCAGCTGCCTCTGACATCATGGAGGGAGGAACTCTGTCAGGTTGCCAAGGCAATACCAGCAATTTATGACATTAGAGGCTTGAGGTCTCTGGTTTTCAGGGGCTGGGAAGATTCAGGTTCCTCTCAGCTGAAGTATATGGGAATTCTACTTTTTCATCTCTTTGCTTGTGTTCTGGCTTGGGAATTTGAAATACAAAGGCTTTGGTAGGGTAGCGAGTGATTAGGCCAATGAAATGAATGCTGGTGAGGTTCTCTCTCCTTCTCTCTTCCAGATATTTCTGCTTTCTCTCCCTCTCTTGGGCATTTCTCTCTTCTGGAGCTTCGCCCAGTGGTATTTCTGCTATTTCTGCTATGCTTTTTTTCCACCCCCTGCAGTGCTCTCACTCTCTTTGCATCAGTCACGCTGTGTCCTCCTCACACCAGAGGCATTTGTTTCCTTTGATACCTCATCCTCTCCTCTTTTCCCCCTACCAAGCTCTGCGCAGCTCTGATCTGCCTCAGCACTCCTTCGTTTGCCATCCATTTACCTCCTTTGTACCATACTCTCTTCCCACCTCATCTTGTTCGGCAGTTCCTCCCTTCCCCCACTTTACCATTGTATTAATTTCATAGTGCTTTTTCTGTTGACCTCCTCTTTAGGAATATTCTATTATTTCTCTTCCTTTTACCTTCTGTATTGCTATCAACACGTTTTGTTTCATTCTTCCAATTTCTTATTGATCACCCCTTGGTCCTCCCCTGCCCCCCAGTCTGCACAGATTTTCCTCCCTCACATCATACATTTCTCTATCCCATGTGTTTATTGCACTGACCACCCCTTCCTTTCTGTAATTCAGTTCACCTCTGAAATCTGCTATCTTCTGCTCATTTCTCCCTCCTCCTTTTACCTTTCCAAGACCCTGAGATTTGGAAAAACAATGATGGGCTAAAAACCAAGGTAAACTCTCTAGATCCTTTATCCACCTTTACTGTTCTTCAGGCTGAAATGAACCTGGCTCCTCACATACGATAGCTTTTATGACACTAATAAACACTGCCTCATAAAAAAATGGTGCTATGATAATAGCAGGGGCCTAGGAAGAAGATGAACTAAAAAGTGAAGAAAAAGCAACTGATATCTAGAATGAACTGAAGGATGAGGGGCAGCTAGGCAGGGAGGAGCTTAGAGTCCTAGGGAATGTCTCCTTACAAAATCAAAGTTGACAGTTAACTGACATAATGGCACTGATTGATGAAGGGGTTATATGCCCCTGGAAGCCCATTAAATTTATTTCTTGGCCTGTTAATGTGCCTTCACAAACCGTACCCCGCACCTCTCCCAGCCCCTTGCTTGCTGGTACCTTCTGCTGCTGGGGTTAAAATGCTGGGTAAGAGGGAAAGGGATAAAAGAAACTTAGAGTGATCAAGTAGAAAAGGTAGGAAGAGGGCAGATTATGGGAACAAAGGTGGAAACTCTTAAGAGATAATGGGAGACAGATGGAAAAAAGGGATGAAGCAAAATGGGGAAATGAAAAATATACAATGATAAAGTGGGGGAAGGGAGTAAAATTAAGTCAGCAGGGAAAAGGTTTGTGGTGGGAAGCTCCTGGAAAGGCAGATGACACAGGAGACCAGAAGGTGAGGTTCTGATGAAGGAGTCAGGCACATGGCAAAGGGGATAGTCAACAATGTTAGGAAGTTCCAAAGCTTCCCTCGTGAAGGTGGAAGAGGAAGCTGTCCTGGCCATGCTGAAGGCACTAGAGGCTTTGCTCCATCATCCCACTCCTCCAGGCCCTGACTGTGACCACCACAAACATGACTGATAAGCAAATTCCAAAGTAACCTGAAAAGGCCAGAGATATCCAAACAGCTTCTGAAGGAGCGGGCATGGAGTCCTAGACTGACAGAACAGGCAGCCAAGGCGTGACACATAGTGACAGGGACACAGGAGAGGATCACTCGGATGGGAAGGGTCACAAGCAGAGAGAGTGACATACAGACCCAGAGACGGATAGGGTGGAAGAGATGAGTGAATAACAGCAAAATCAAAAGTCAGGGACACATGGACAGAGATCAGCGGGGCTACAGGCGCAGCAAGAAGCTTGGTCCTGTGCTTCATAATGACAGGGCTACTCAGAGGGGCAGCCAAGAGCAGATGGGGGTGGTGGAGGTGGGCGAGCAGGACAGACACGCTTCACCTTGAATGGGGCTGTAGCCTCCCCTCACCTACTCAACCCTTTCAAAAAAAAAAAAAAAAAAAAAACAGGAAAGAAAAGCCCAACTTCAGCCAAAAACCAACGAAGATTGAGGGTATCCACGACCCCTCCCACTCCACGCCCCAGCACGCTAGCCCATCCATCAGCCCGCGGGCCGCGGTTCTCCCATCCCACAGCCGGCGGTGGGCCGCCGGGACCCAAGCCCCTCCAGGCTGACAGCTGCGAGCCCTCACACTCACCGGGCCTCCCCTTCCCTCCGGGACCCCCGCTCCCTGCACAGCTCGGCGCGGTCCGTCTAGGCTTTCGATACCCTCCGTCTGTCCGGCGGGCCTCTGCCTTTCCCTTTCCCGTTTCTCCCTCCACCCCCGCATCTCTCGCTTCCCCCATCCCCGCGCACGCCCTCTCCCTCCCACACCCCTGTCTGCTTTCTCCCAGGGCTCTGGGTCTGTCGGTCCGTCCGTCCTTGTCCCCTCCCCCAGACCCTTCCCATCCCTCTCCGTCCCCTCCAGCAGCAGTCTCCGAGCGCCTCCTCTCCCGTCTTGAGCTTCCAAAGAGCAAGGAAGGGAAGAGAGAGAGGGAGAGGAGAAAAAAACCAACCCAGCAGCATCGGAAATCGATGCACTTACACCTCAGCTGGAAGCAGGGACGGGAGTCGAACCGCGGCCGCCAAGCAGCGCGAGGCGGGGAGGGGAGGGGGCGGCTCTTGGAAGGGACTTCTCCGATGTGTTGATTCCTCTTTTTTTCCCCTCCTCCTCCCTCCCTCCAGCGCTCGCTCCGGGGCGTCGGGGACGGAGATGGAAAAAAAAAATAAATAAATTCACGGAGGTGAGGGAAGTGAAGGAAAATAATCAATGCTATTTGGCTGCGGCTGAAGTGTTTCCCCGGCTTCGTGAGGGGGTTTCCATTGATTCACCCTGGGCACTCGCTCGCTCCCTGCCTCCTCCTCCTCCGCCTCCTCGCCCTCCTCCTCCTCCTCCTCCTCCTCGCCCTCACTCCTCCGCCTCATTCACTGGCTGGAGTCGTGGCGTCCCACACAATGGAATAATCAATACCCAGGCGCCCGGGGCGGCCCCACTGAGCAGGTGCAGCGGCCCGCCCGCCGCGGCGGATGCCGGGAGTTGTAGTCTGTTTGCGCCCGCCCGCCTCGCGGGACCCAGGGCAGGGGCAGGCCGGCCAGCCCACCAGGCCGCCTCCTCTACTCTGGCTCCAGTTCCAAGCCGGTGCCTGCAAAGAGGGCAGACCCCTTTAAACTCTTTCCCGTCTCCTCTGCTTTTCATCCTGTGGCCTGCAGAAACCATACATGTGTTTTGTCTTGTTTTAAATCAGCTTTAGAACTAGCCCTAAGCCGCCCAAGGCTTCCTTTTTTCCACTCCCTTCTTCCTGCCTTATTATTCCCCCTCCCTCCCTATTGGGTACTAGAACCTTCACCACAGCAATTAGTCCTTGGTCTCTGATAGCTTCTGCCTCCTCTAAGCGGTTACACAGTCCCCTGAACTGCATAGGGGGAGGGGAGATTCTGGCTCCTCCTCCTCATCTTCAGTTTATCAGCTCATTAAGTGCTCTTGTATTTATTTATTAATTTATTTTGAGACTGAGTCAATCTGTTGCCCAGGCTGGAGTGTAGTGGCTCGATCCCTGTTCATGCAACCTCTGCCTCCCAGGTTCAAGTGATTCTCCTGATGCAGCCTCCCAAGCAGTTGGGATTATAGCCTCCCAGGTTCAAGTGATTCTCCTGACTCAGCCTCCCAAGTAGCTGGGATTACAGCCTCCCAGGTTCAAGTGATTCTCCTGACTCAGCCTCCCAAGTAGCTGGGGTTACAGCCTCCCAGGTTCAAGTGATTATCTACCTGATTCAGCCTACCAAGTAGCTGGGATTACAGCCTCCCAGGTTCAAGTGATTCTCCTGACTCTGCCTCCCAAATAGCTGGGATTACAGCCTCCCAGTTTCAAGTGATTATCCTGCCTCAGCCTACCAAGTAGCTGGGATTACAGCCTCCCAGGTTCAAGTGATTCTCCTGCCTCAGCCTACCAAGTAGCTGGGATTACAGCCTCCCAGGTTCAAGTGATTCTCCTGCCTCAGCCTCCCAAGTAGATGGGATTACAGGTGCCCACCATCATGATTTGTTAATTTTGTATTTTTAGTAGCGATGGTGTTTCACCATCTTAGCCAGGCTGGTCTCAAACTCCTGATCTCAGGTGATCCACCCACCTCAGCCTCCGAAAATGCTGGGATTACAGGCGTGAGCCAGCACGCCCAGCCGCTCCTATATTCTAATAACAATAATTTCTAATATTTCTTGAATGCACAGGGACAGTTCCAAGCACTTTTACATATATTGTTTACTCCTCTCAATCCCATGAGGTAGATACATTTATTAGTCCCATTTTACAGTTGAGGAAACTAAGGCACAAACAAGTGAATTAACTGGCCCAAGGTCCAATGGCCAATAAGTAAGTGAAGCACCAGGACTCAAAAACCTCCATGGTCTGGCTCCAGGGCCCACATTAGCTGCTATAGCCTACAGGTCTTAAACAACAACAAAACCCTGAAGTTCACATGAAAAATAAAGAGAGGCCAAGCGTGGTGGCTCACATCTGTAATCCCAGCACTTTGGGAGACTGAAGTGGGTGGATAACGAGGTCAGGAGTTTGAGGCCAGCCTGGCCAATATGGTGAAACCCCATTTCTACTAAAAATACAAAAATTAGCAGGGTGTGGTGGCAGGCACCTGTAATCCCAGCTACTTGGGAGACTGAGGGAGGGGAATCGCTTGAATACGTTGCAGTAAGCTGAGATCACACCACTGCACTCTAGCCTCGGCGACAGAGCAAGACTCTGCCTCAAAAAAAAAAAAAAAAAAAAAGGAGAGAAAGAAATGAACATTTGGAGTTTATACTATGTGACAGTTTATTTCTGAATCCTCACAGATAACTGAGGCAGGGCACATTTTCTCAATGAAAAAGCAGAGGCTGGCTGGGCACTGTGGCTCACACATGTAATCCCAGTACTTTGGGAGGCCGAGGCGGGCAGATCACCTGAGGTTGAGAGTTCAAAACCAGTCTGACTAACATGAAGAAACCCCGTCTCTACTAAAAATACAAAATTAACTGGGTGCAGTGGCATATGCCTATAATCCCAGCTACTTGGGAGGCTGAGCCAGGAGCATCATTTGAACCTGGGAGGCAGAGGTTGTGGTGAGCTGAGATCGTGCCCTTGCACTCCTGCCTGGGCAACAAGAGGGAAACTCTCTAAAAAAGTCAGCCCAGTGTAGGGGTGCGCCTGTGGTCCCAGCTAATTGGGAGGCTGACGCGGGAGAATCGCTTGAACCTGGGGGGCAAAGTTTGCAGTGAGCTGAGACCACGCCATTGCACTCTAGCCTGAGTGACAGAGTGAAACTCCATCTCAAAAAAAAAAAAAAAAAAAGGGGAAAAGCAGCAGAGGCTTAGGGAGTTGGAGTAGCTTGCCAAAGGCCACACATCTAGAAAGTGAACCCCTGGTCTGGCTCCAAAAACTGGTCTTTCCATTCAAATAAACTGCTGCCTTTACCCCACTGTATTGGACCTTCTAACACAGGAAAAATTAGGTTTCCATCCCAGGTTAACAAAACTGGAAAGCAAAAAATGGATGAAAAGCAGACCATAGGAGCTGGGGTTGCTCCCCTCCCTAACCAACGATGCTTAACATGGAGTGGGGCCAGGGGTCCATCTAAGCTATCCCAAGTTCAAGATGCCATTTGTTTATTTATTTATATATAGGGTTTTGCTCTGTTGCTGAGGCTAGAGTGCAGGCAGTAGCAGGATAATAGCGCACTGGCCTTGACCTCCTGGGCTCAAGCTATCTTCCTGACTCAACCTCCTGAGCAGCTGGGATCACACCTGGCTAATTAAAAAAAAAATTTTTTTTGGTGGCCCGATGCAGTGGCTCATACCTGTAATTCTAGCACTTTGGGAGGCCAAGGTGGGTGGATCATCTGAGGTCAGGAGTTCAAGACCAGCCTGGCCATCATGGTGAAACCCCATCTTAAAAAAAAAATAAATTGGCCGGGCGCGGTGGCTCAAGCCTGTAATCCCAGCACTTTGGGAGGCCGAGGTGGGTGGATCACGAGGTCAAGAGATCGAGACCATCCTGGTCAACATGGTGAAACCCCGTCTCTACTAAAACTACAAAAAATTAGCTGGGCATGGTGGTGCGTGCCTGTAATCCCAGCTACTCAGGAGGCTGAGGCAGGAGAATTGCCTGAACCCAGGAGGCGGAGGTTGCGGTGAGCCGAGATCGCGCCATTGCACTCCAGCCTGGGTAACAACAGCGAAACTCCGTCTCAAAAAAAAAAAAAATAAATAAATAAATTTTTTTTGTAGAAACACAGGCTTGCTATGTTGCCAAGGCTGGTCTCAAACTCCCGGCCTCAAGTGATCCTCCTGCCTTGGCCACCAAAGCGCTAGGATTACAGGTGTGAACCAATGCACCTGGCCAAAATGCCACGTCTTTATTTATTTAGAGACAGAGTTTCGCTCTTGTTGCCCAGGCTGGAGTGCAATGGTGCAATCTTGCCTCACCACAGCCTCCGCCTCCCGGGTTCAAGCTATTCTCCTGCCTCAGCCTCCTGAGTAGCTGGGAATACAGGCATGCACCACCACACCTGCCTAATTTTGTATTTTTAGTAGAGATGGGATTTTTCCATGTTAGTCAGGCTGGTCTCAAACTCTTGACCTCAGGTGATCCACCCGCCTTAGCCTCCCAAAGTGCTGGGATTACAGGCATCAGCCACCATGCCTGGCCAATGCCATGTCTTTAAACCAGTGTCCTTCTCTCCATAATACCTCCCACGGGTCATGTGTTTCCAGAAACATACTGGTGAGAGGGCAAGTGTTGAGAATATGGCACTTCTCACCCATCATAGGAAGGAGTTCAGGAGTTAAGAGCCACTGTTCCTCAGAGAGCTTCCTCACACGGAAGGTCAGACTTAGAGTCTCCAGATAACCAGAACTATGGTTAAGTCCTCAGAGGGAGTAAGAAGGAATTAATATTTTGTCTCCCAAAGCATTCAAAGGGCTGACCCCATGTCTTCCTGTATTTTATTTTTTGGGGGACAGATCGAGTCTTGTTCTGTTGCCCAGGCTGGAGTGCAGTGTCGCCATCTCAGCTCACTGCAACCTCTGCCTCGTGGGTTCAAGCAATTCTCATGCCTCAGCCTCCCGAGTAGCTGGGAACACAGTGCGCCACTACGCCGGGCTAGTTTTTGCATTTTTACTAGAGACGAGGTTTCTCCATATTGGCAAGGCTGATCTCGAACTCCTGGCCTCAGATGATTCGCCCACCTTAACCTCCCAAAGGGCTGGGATTTCAGGCATGAGCCACCACACCGGCCTTTCTGTATCTTAAATGAACATGAGTAGTTCTACACCCGACAAAAACTGTTTAGGGACTGCTAGAAACTCTGACAAGCTCCTCAGTCTAGCACTCAAGGCCTTTTCCTCAACTGGATTTCTAGCCTGGTCTTTTACTTACATACTGCCCAGGTGCTCTCCAGTTTCTGGGCCTTTGCTTAGGCTATTCCTGTCTCCATCTAGGTCTCCAACTGTTGAAATCCCATCACATCTTTAGTCCCGGGCAAAATATCACTTTATTCTCTGACAGAAAGTTTATCACCTGCCCTTACTCTAAAAGTTCATGCCAGGAGGTATTAGATCCCCTCTAATACTCCAGAGTAGCCAAACTAAATTATGCGCTACCGCCACCCTTTCCCCCAACTTCGCCACCATTGCCACTGGCCTGCACTTAGCTGGCTGCTATAGTAGATACCTGCCGGACAGGGTGAGTAGCTTGTATTCCAGGGCCATCTGCCTGCGTTGGGGGTCCAGCGGGGAGGCGCTGGAGACGAGAATGGGGCTTGAGCTCCTTGCACCCTACTCTCCCCGCCGCCCTGTTAGGTATAGTGCTACAAGCACCAATTGCAGCTTTCCTGTTACCATAGCGACGGGCGGGGCGCGAGGGCAAAGTCTCCCCTTGGAACTACATCTCCCATCATGCACCCGCGCCCCAGGGTGCCTGGCTCAGCCTCAGGCCTGAGACCTGTTCCAATCCCCCGGAGCCCTTAGGGGCCGACAATGAGAAGCAGAGCTTTAAGAGGCGGCCTCGCTCCCCTGCCCACCGCTGGGGTTGTGGCCTCCCATAACATAGCAGATTCTCGAGCCCTGGCCTGCCCTCGGCACCGCCACAGCGGGCCTAATATGGCCGCTGGTGCTGGGGCCGGCCGGGCGCGCAGAGAGTCCGGCAGAGGTCTGCGATCAGGAACTACTCCCGGCATTCCTCGCGGGTCTATGGCGTGGTCTCCCTTCCCCCTCTCCGGGTCTTGCGAGGAGACTCTCGGGCTTTGAGGTGAGACCTGAGGTTCCGCTGGCCGGTACTGTAGCAGGAAAGGGCAGGTCATCCCGGGTCGTGAGCCACTGGCCTCCTTGGGTGGCGAGGTGTAGAGAAGGGGGCGTTGGAAAGACATCCGCCACCCGTCCTGCTTTCTAGGGGGCCCTTTGGATTGAGGACATCATCGGCAGTGGAAGGGATTTTACTGGAGACCTGTCACTGTCAGAGACTTAAAATATCACCAACGGGGCGTTAATGTCACCGAGGCTGAGAGAAAAGGGCAGTAGCCCTAGAGACTACTGCGACACAGTGTGTGCCTCATAAATTCTTCCAGGGAGGGCGTCTGTGCTGAGTTGTCGCCCCAGGGGCTGAGCACCAGGCTTTGCATCCTCGGGAGCTCAGCAAACGTTTGTTCAACCAATTGCAGGTAGCATGGCCCAGGGGTTGATTGAGGTGGAGCGAAAGTTCCTTCCAGGGCCTGGCACAGAGGAGCGGCTGCAGGAGTTGGGGGGCACCCTGGAGCACCGGGTCACCTTCCGAGACACCTACTATGACACCTCTGAGCTGAGCCTCATGCGGGCCGACCACTGGCTGCGACAACGAGAGGATAGTGGATGGGAGCTCAAATGTCCTGGAGCAGCAGGTGTCTTAGGACCCCACACTGAGTATAAGGAAGTCACAGCGGAACCTGCAATTGTGGCCCAGCTCTGTAAGGTGCTGGGGGCTGAGGACGTCGGGGCTGGAGGTGTGGCTGCTGTGCTGGGCCCACTGGGGCTGCAGGAAGTAGCAAGTTTTGTGACTAACCGGAGTGCTTGGAAGCTGGTGCTCTTGGGAGCTGGTGAAGAGGAGCCACAGCTCAGGGTAGACTTGGATACAGCCGACTTTGGCTATGCTGTGGGTGAGGTAGAGGCCCTGGTGCATGAGGAGGCGGAAGTACCAGCTGCCCTAAAGAAGATCCACAGGCTCAGCAGCATGCTTGGTGAGGGAAACAACAGGCCCTTTTGTACTTTTCCTGTTCCCCACTTTCCTCTTTTGGAAGCACCCACTGGACTGTGTAGTGGGGGAGGGCCTCTGGATTAAAAAATTTTTTTAAAAGAGAGATGACGTTTTTCGGTGTTGCCCAGGCTGGTCTGGAACTCCTGGACTCAAGCAATTTGCCCTGACTCAGCCTTCCAAAGTGCTGGGATTACAGGTGTGAGCCTCCGTGCCTGGCCTGGATTAATTTTGTAATGGGAATTATTATTATTTTCTGAGTTTGCTTACAGTTCTGTGAAATCTCTTTAACAGTAGCTAATTTGGATTTAGTCCTTCTATGTGTCAAATCCTAGTCAATCTGTCTCATTTAGGTCTTATACCTATAGCCAGGTCTCCTTCACTTTCATTTCTCTGCTTTGATTCTTCGTTCCCCCAATCTTTTTTTTTTCCCAGTTGCCACTCCTCCAAAACAAGGAAAATAAGCCTTTTTACAAAAGCTGTCCTCTCTGAAGCTCGAACTCAGGACCTTTAGATGATGAGACTGATACACTACACCAAGAGTCCAACTGATCTGTCCTTTTGTTTTTATAATCAGCTAGATCCTCTTTTAATTTGTCCTTTTGGCTTTTCATAAAGGACAATAACATTATATTTGAGGCAGTGGGGTAGGATTTGGCAGATTTGTTCCCAAGCATAATTCCCTTGTTGACAGTTCACCCATACTACTGTGGACTTGTGCATCCCATGGGGCCTGCTAACAGCCCTGCAGTGCTGTTTGAGCCTCTTCGGCAAACACACTGAGTTCCTTACTATGTGACCAGCACGCTGCCAGGCACTAACAACAGATACTGGTAGTAGGCAGTTCCATTCTCACCTCACTATGAGAATTCTATGTGAATCCCACCCCATGGCTATAGCTTCCCTCTTCTTTCTATAGCCCTGGTTTTTATGTGTACGTCCCTGGATATGCTTCATTACCAAGCTAATGAGCTTTGGCCTGCCTAGATGGGCTTTAATCTTGATTGGGGCATGGGGTAATAACTGAAATGAGCTGGTGTTGAGACATCCTTTGTCTTCATGGCACCTGAGTTCCTCTTCGCCATTTCTCCTTGCTGGAGGAGAGGCTCAGGTGTGGTTTCCTAGTCCCACTAGTGCCTGAAGTTGCTTTTTTAGGTCCCACTTCCACAGGCAGACAGGGAGTGGACTAGTGGGTTATAGAAGCTGGGTGGGTGACACTCAGAACCCCAGTGTGGCCTTGGAAACATCCATGGGGTCCTGGCTAGGTGGGCAGGGAGCAGAGTCAAAGTGCTTGTGGCTTTGTCCATTTCTCTCCTTGTCCTTTCACCTGTAGGTGTGCCAGCACAGGAGACAGCACCGTCCAAGCTGATTGTGTACCTACAGCGTTTCCGGCCTCAAGACTATCAGCGCCTGCTAGAAGTGAACAGCTCCAGAGAGAGGCCGCAGGGGACTGGACATCCTGACAACAGCTTGGGCTAGGGGTGTTACTTCGTAGAAGGGGAAGAGAACTCTGGGTCTAACGGGGTCCACTCCTGGGCCCACTGTGCCTCTCCCCTCGGCGTCCCTTCTGACAGTGACTCCTCTCTCTCCAGCTTTGTCTGTTTCTTTCCCCTACTCTAAGCTACTCTTCCTTCAGCCCTCCCTGGCTGCTTCCTCTCCCTCATCCGTCAGATGCAATCTGTGGGCCGCCCCTCTCCCCTGGCCGCTAAGCAGCCTCCATTGATTTCCGCTCGTGTTTATAGGATTTCCACTTAGCCGTGATCAGTAGTTAAGCACAGGAAAATCCCTTGCCGCCCCCCCTCCCTTGGTCGATGCCATTGATTCTGCCAGCGGCTCCTAAACCGCCTTACAGCTGAGTTAGAGATGAGGGGAGGCAGCAGGGATTTCCCTGCCTTGGGGTTTGGGAAATAGAAGCAAGTTGAGGAAATGGTTGGGAAACCCTTATTAGAACTCTAGGAATTCAGATCTGATTTTGCCACTGTGCCCAGCTCTGGCCCAGAGGGTAGAGTGCCTCCTCTGGAAGTTTAAGGGCAAATTTGTTCCCTGACCTGGAGAGGGGTAGAAAGAACCAACCCCCCCACCCCATGTTGAGACAGGTTCTCAAGGCCAGGGGAAGATGCATACCTCCTATGTAAGAAGGCTCTTCCCTTGCTGTTATTAATACACATTTTCTACTTCAAATATACCCAAATATGGCTTTCCTCCCCTCTCAGGCTTTATTGGGCTTTATTTGTGGGAGAATGGGGCTGGTCCCCAGTTTTTGCAGTGCAAAGCCAGAGCGCCACCTGCTGGTAGCCCTCAGGGGTAGGTTCCAAACTGCTGGGGCCCCCTGGGGTTTGGGACACAGGAGAATTTCAGGCTGTGAGTGAAGACAGTTACTGCCACGATTCCACAGGCAAGTTGTTCACCTCAAAGATCTCCTGCACCGACTGGCCAAAGTGGTTGTAGGTGAGGCGCAGCTTTAGCCGCAGGGGGGCCTAGGAATTGGAGAACGGGGACCAGGATTAGCACCCACAGCTTTTCCTATCCCTGGGTCTTGTCTTGGCGGGGGGCGGGGGAGCTCCTGAAGCTCACCTTGTTAGGATTGAGGATTCTGAAGAGCTGAGTGACAGGAAAGCCACCCCGAGCTGAAACTGTGTTCCCACTGGGGGCCTGCAGCTGCAGCTGGAGACTCTGAACACAGGAGTTTAGTAGAACACAGTATGGTAGTAGGTAGGCCTCAGGCAGCCCCTCCACACCCAGTGGCTGCACACCCTTTTCCTGTAACTCCCCAAGCTGGTCTCCAGATGAGTCACTCCCATCTCACACTGCCACCTATCCACCTCCACTCAGTGGCCTTTTTTCCTGGAGTCCCCAGGCCACCTCTGAACCCTAATCTTTGCAAACCTTGGGCACAGCAGCCTGGCAGATGAAATGGGTGACATCACTCTCTGAGGAGTTGGTGGCAGTGATGATGATTAACAGCAAAGCAGGATTTTCGGGGGGTCGAATGAAAGACAGATTCAGCTGTACTCCCTCACGCTCAAATACTTTGAGATCTGGGATGGGAGCTGGAGTAAGGAGATAGGCAGCTCAGTGTGCCTGTTTGAGAGAACATGTTTATTCATTCATTCAACAAAAATTGAGGGAACACCTATTGGCCCTGCACTGCTTAAGAGGCTAGTGACAAAGTAGACAAGAAGATAATGCTGGAGCTTACGATAATGGGGGAGGGAAACAAGGGCCACACCCAGTGGCTCACGCCTGTAATCCCAGCACTTTGGGAGGGTGAGGCAGGTGGATCACCTGAGGTCAGGAGTTTGAGACCAGCCTGGCTAACATGGCAAAACCTTGTCTCTACTAAAAATACAAAAAAATTAACCAATCGTGGTGGCTCCCGCCTGTAGTTCCAGCTACTAGGGAGGCTGAGATAATGAGAATAGCTTGAACACAAGAGGTGGCAGGTTGCAGTGAGCCGAGATCATGCCACTGCACTCCAGCCTGGGTGATACAGTGAGACTCCATCTCAGAAAAAAAAAAAAAATAAGCAAGATAATTACAGACCATAATAGATGCTATGAAGGAAATAAATCATGCCAGAATAACTGGGAAGAACTAACTTAAATAGGAGTGGTAAGGGAAGGCATCTGACATTTTAGCGGAAGCCTGAAGCGTGAGAAGGAGCTGGTCATTTAATGTGCTATGGAAAGAACACTCCATGTATAAAAGAACATGAAATGCCAAGGGTGGGAGGGTGTGAGGAGCTGAGAGGGGGGCAGTGAGTGGGTAGTGGGAAAGTGGTATAAGAAGGGCTGGGGAGGAAGCAGGGCCCTGCAGGCCAGGGGAAGAATTTTGGAATAAAGGGAAGACATGGGTAACCATGATTGACTTCATTCTTTAACCTTCTGAGATGGAGATGGGATGGGGGACACACAGGAGGAAACAGGGCCCATGGCCTCAGCCCTTGGCTTAGGAGGAGAAGCAGCACATTTCCACCTACCTTCTCTAAGACGTACCCCCTTTGCTTAGGCTTACCTGGGGATGGAGGTGCACAGGGAAGATCAAGCAGGTGTACCAGGGCACCTCCTGGAGAGCGGTCCAGAAGAGGAGGATGCTGGGCATTCCCAGAAGCCCCATCCAGGAGATCTAGCAGATCCAGGAGCTGTGAGGCCTGGGGAAAGGGACAGAAGGGGCAGGGCTAGGTACAGCAGCTCAGCCGTCTTCCTACCCCGGGGCTTCCAGCCTCCTCACCTGGGACTCTGTGGGCGCTGGGGCTCCTTCTTTACTTTCCTTTGCTTCCTCATCAACCTGAGGGCCACCTTGCTCCACAAGAGGCATTTTTTCCAGGATGGCAGCCCTGAGAGGATGGAATGCAAGTGTGCCTCTGTGTGGTCTCTGGGTCTTTCACAAGAGGCATCTAGGATAAGGACTAGGAACATGGAGAGCCCAGGGCATATGGCTCAGAAGTGGCCTTCTGATTTCCTAAAATGACACGTTGTTGCTGATTTTCGGATGGGCAAGGAGGGTTGGAAGCCAGCTACAATTAACAGTGGGTGGGAAGCTCTCACCGGGGATGTGGAAGAACACAGGTAATGATGAGGCCCTCGTACCTAGAAAAGGGCATTTGGGATTGGGCAGGGGTGTAGGTCCTACACTGCAGCACAGTGCTGGACGCACCTCATATGGTCGTACTTCCGGAAGAGTGTGTCATACTCCACAGCCCGCTGCTGCAGCTCCATGTCCAAGCAGCTCCCGTAGATGGACACCACCTGGCGGATGCGGCTGTGCCAGTGTAGTATGTAAGTGGCAATGGCAGTGTGCCACTGCAGGATGTGGCAGGAAGGAAAGGCCCATGGACACCACCTGGTGGATGGGGCTGTGCCAGTGTAGTATGTAAGTGGCAATGGCAGTGTGCCACTGCAGGACGTGGCAGGAAGGAAAGGCCCATGGAGCAGGGAAATACCCAGATTTGGCTCAAAAACAAGAACCTAAGGGCTAGGGTAGGGAGGGCTGGGTATGTATGCCTGGAAAGAAACTCAGAAATGGGTGGGCCCAATGAAAGGCCATCTCTCAAGAGGCTGGGACCCCTTCTTACTTGTTGTCCCCACGGAGGCGGGTGCTGAGCTTCATGAGGGCTGTGAGGGCATATCCTCGGGTGGCTGGCAGGGACATATGGGACTGCAGCACCTTTTCCAGCAATGCCAGCACTTCCTCTTCATCCACCTTCAGACATGGATAGTTACTGACTCTGGTGCAAGTTCTGCCCCCCTGATGAGTCCCTCCTCAGTACCCCCAATAAGGTCTCACCTGAAGGGGCTCAATCTCCTCGAAGTTCCCCTCCAGCAGGAGGTCCCCATACTCCCCAATGCACCAGGCTGCCACCTGCACCAGTGGTTGCTACACGGGATAAGAAACTGCTGGGCTGGCTGGGCACGGTGGCTCACGCCTGTAATCCCAGCATTCTGGGACGCTGAGGCAGGAGGATCGCTTGAGACCAGGAGTTTAAGACCAGCCTGGGCAACATAGCAAGACCCCGTCTCTATTGGGAAAAAAAAAAGAGAGCGAGAGAAAGAAAGAAACACTGCTGGGCCAGTGTCTGAGGTCCCCTCCTCACGTCCAGACCTGGCAACATCCCTCTAGGCAGTGCAGAAATGGTGGGGGTTGGAGGGGTGGGGAAAGGGAAGTTTGTTACCTGGCTCCCACTGCCCTCTGGTGGCCAAGCATCAGAACTACATGGTCAAACTACACAGGATGTAAACGTAAGAGGGTCGCTCCCTTGTGGAAGGGGTGGATGCTTTCTGCCCATCCTACTTAATTAAAATGAAAAAGGGGGATATAGATACTAGCTGGCATCTGTTAATTCATTCAGCATTCAGAGTAATAATAAAACCTCATAAACACAAGAGCTTTAATCTCAAGGCAGCTCTAAGAGGCAATCAGGGTACATGGAGCATAAAGGAAGTTAGTCATCTGTAGTTACACAGCCAGGAGATATCAGAGTCAGGACAAAAGCGCAGATGTTATTAAAGACGGGGCTCTGTGCTTGGATGTCTTCTGCACTATTTAGGTAGCTATGAACTTGAGAGAAAAATTGGAATCTAGTGTAACGAGGAGGTGGCCCAGGATGGGCGAAGGAATGGTTGGGCAGCCCTGGGCCTGGGTAGGTGGGAATGGTACCTGGGAGATGTCTTCTGCCAGGGCATTGTAGAGGCGACGCACAGAGTAGGCATGTAGCTCCTGGGCCCCCCCAATCAGCTGAGTCAGGTTGGCCACTGCATCATCCCGCACATGGGTGCCCGCCTGGAAGGTGCGGACATGGCCAAGTCAGTGTGGTGAATCCTGACTGCTCCTGCCCAGCTCTTTGGCCCCTGCCTCACCGTTGTCAGCACATGCAGGATGGTGTCTATGTGCCAGCGTTTGGTTGGAGCAAACCTAGGGGACATATGGCTCATCAGTCCTGGTACTGACTCCCTCAGATTCTACCCTCTTTGACTCCTGGACACCTCACCTCTCTGCAGCTAGCAGGATGCCTGAGGCACAGTCAGCTCGTAGGTCAGGAGGGCAGGACTCCAGAAAGGCTTGCAGCTCTTGCATCATGGCTCGCACATTGGAGCCATTTACCAGAGCCAGGCTTAGTTCCAGGGCCCTCCTGGCAGAAGAAAGAGGTTTCTATGCAGGTAGCCCAGGTCATCCTGGTCCATGCCTCAGGCCGTCCCCTTCCCCAGGAATCTGTTCCCCTTAGTCCCCTTACTCCAGCTGCTCTAAGCTGGCTTGGGGCTTGGCCATCAGGCACTGGGAACTTCTGCCCTGCCCTCCTGTCCCCTCTCACTGCTCACCGGCTAAGGGAGGCATCAGTTTCCTGTAGACATTCCACCACAGTGGGCCGATGCCGCTGCACAGCACTGTGATCAGACTGCACCAGCCGAAGCAGTGACGTCAGGGCTACATACCTGGTCAGGATGGGGGAGGCTCTATCACGCCATGGCCATCAGCCTCCACCCCCCGTCCTGTCCTGGGTATAGGGGTAAGGGAGAAATGGATCAGGAGGCTCTGAAGGAAGGACAGAAGGCCAGGGGATCAGTGGCACAGCCTAGGTAGACAGTTGGGACTATTACCTAATGTTCCTGTCACTGTTGTGTAGGAAACGGCCAAGAATGTTGACAGCTAGAACCTATGAGAGGCAGACGTTGGAGTTGGCCAGGAAAAGAGCAACATGCTCATCCACTGAGGAGTGGGAACACGCTGGCACAGGATGATGGGGCTAGGAGGAAGAAACCAGCAAGCAGGATCTGTGTGGGTGAGGTGGTGGGTGGGGCCCTGGTGGGAGAGGCATAAGAAATAATACCCGTAGGCCAGCTGCGGAGCGGATGTCCATGATGGTGAGTACTGTCTCAAACAGAACCGCATTCCCCGCATTTCGGCTGGTGTCTGTGTTAGTGGCCACCTGAGTGGATGAGAGAGATGTATCTGCTCAGGGCCCTCCTCAAGTCTCCGATGTTTGTTTGTTTGTTTGTTTTTGAGAATAAGTCTCGTTCTGTTGCCCAGGCAGCAGTGCAGCGGCGTGATCTCAGCTTACAACCTCTGCCTCCTGGGTTCAAGCGATTCTCCTGCCTCAGCCTCCCGAGTAGCTGGGACTACAGGCGCACACCACCATTAGCCCCAGCTAATCTTTTGTATTTTTAGTAGACACGGTTTCACCATGTTAGCCAGGACATTCTCGATCTCCTGACCTTGTGATCCGCCCGCCTCAGCCTCCCAAAATGCTGGGATTACAAGCATGAGCCGCCATGCCTGGCCAGGTCTCTGTTTTTCTGAGACAGGGTCTCACTCTGTCGCCCAGGCTGGAGTGCAATGGCATAATCACAGCTCACTGCAGCCTTAACCTCTCAGGCTCAGGTGATCCTCCTGTCTCAGCCTCCTGAGTAGCTGGAACTACAGGCACATGCCAACAAGCCCAATTAATCCTCAGGTCTCTTGAAGGTCTTCACCATTGTCATCTGTCCATCCTTCAACCATCCAACAAAGTTCCCTGAGCCTCCACTATGTGCCAGAGCCAACCTGGGCTCTGGGGCAATAGCACTAAAACAGACTGTGTCCCTTCTTCATGGAGTTCACTGTCTAGAGGAGATGGAGCAGCGATTATACGGCCACTGCACAGTGAAGAGTCATGTGATGGGTGCCCAGGGCTGGTGGAGTCTCTAAGCAACACAGCTAACCAGTGCCCTCTTCCCAGCCCCCACCTGGGCCAGCAAGTCATTCATGGTCTCACTGCTCTCCTCATGGTTCCGGCCCAGGATCCGAAGCAGACGAAGTATCTGGACCTGAGGTTGGGGTGAAAGTTGAAAGGTGGAGGATTTCATAGGATAAGGAGTCACGGGGCTGTAGAGAAAACTCCAACATGGAGGACAGCACTCGCTCCCTAGAGCCTCCCTGCCCTTCACCTCCACAGGTCCCTTGGTCTTGGGAGTGGAACAGAGGTATGCGAGGCCAGGGGAGTTTAGGACAGGCTTTAAAAAAAATTGTTACCAGACTATATTTTCTGACTTTTAGGCATCTCCTCTTCCCTCACAGGTCCTGGGATGACCCGGGCAATTCTGTGCCTGCTACTCTGCTGCCCAGGACACTGACAGAACTAGTGTCCTCTGGGAGGAGACCACTGGCCATGGTCTTACTGCTACAGCCTCTCTTCCAGGGATACAGCAGTGAAAAGTCACCCCACCTGCAGGAAGGGGTCGCTGACTCCAGATATGCTGTGTTCTGTGGAGCATCCCGTTGTCACCAGAGTCCGGAGGATCTGTGCCAGCTGGGGTACCACCTGAAGGGAGGGCATGACTTTGGGCATTCTTCCTAATCCTCTCCAGCTACAGTCCCACTCCTTCCCCGCTGACCCTCTCTCTTCCAGGCCCAGGGCCTGCCCCTTCACTAGCCTACCTTTCGGAAGTGCCTGAGGGCTTCAGGGCTTCGTTCGCAGAGCTCCGTGATCAGCGTGATGGTGCCCAGCAGGATGCCTGGGGTCAGGGTCGGGGAAGTGAATGGTGGGGGCCAGGGGCAAGAGAGTCTACTGCGTGTGTGCCTGTGTGTGTGTGCTACCCTTCTCCTATAGGCTGGTGTCCCCATCCAATTTTCAATTCTTTTGTCCACAGAGCTGAAGCAAAGGATGGGGAGCCCCACAGCCTTACCATGGTGGCGCTCGTGAAGCAGTTTGGCACAGGGTGGGAGGAAGACGTTGGAGAGTTCGGGGACCTTCCGGATCATGTGCACAGCAGTCAGAATAGCCTGCAGAGGTCAGGGCCCTCAGACAGGTCAGAGGGGATGGACCCCTACACCTCTACTATATGGCACACAGCGGGCAGTCTTTGGAGGAGCAAGTGCCAAGAGTCCCGCCATCTCACCTTCTTGCGCACGTAGGGGCTGGGCTGCAGAAGCAGTTTCTCCACCTCTGTGGCCAGGTCTCGGCACATCTCAGCAGAGCCCATGGTGCTCAAAGTGCACAGGGCCAGGCCTTGTACTGGCTGAATCCCCTGGCTCAGGTCACTGCAGGGTTTGGGAGGACGGTCAGTCAGGCCTCTGAGAAAATCAGTCCTTTTCAATACCCACAACAGGCAGTCCCCTGGGATTTCCAAGGTTCCCCACTCTCCCATCTCCCTGATTCCAAGTGATTGCCAGAACCCTCTCACTTCTTGATGCTGTTGGTAATGAGCAGGTGGGCCTCGTGCCTCTCATCCAATAGAAGCATGGCCCCCAGGTAGCCCACCCTCTTGTCTGTGAATCTGGAGGAGGCGATCAGTTTCAGGCACTCCATCTATGGAGAAGCGGGCAGACCAGGAAGAGGCAGGGGTGAAAACAGAGACACTCACATCCCTATTCCATCTTCCTCTTTAAAAACAGATTAACCTGTGGGGCATCATATCTCATCACCCTCCCTTCAAAAAGAGGAGAAGCTTAGGAGATTCAGGTGTTAGTGGGTAGGAGGAACTAGGAGTTGAGGAGGATGGGAGGCGAGAGGAGTGGAGGAGGTGCCTGCCCTAAACAAGGCTAGCCAGAGAATGAAGGGCTCAGGCCAGATGATGACCAGTAGGGGTAGCAATGGGGAAAGAGGTTTGCAGCGCAGGCTGGAGACTCAAAAAATGTACAATGAATGAAAAAACAAACAAACAAATAAAAAAACAGGCCTTAAACAGGTGACGGCGTCTGAGACTGCGCCACTAGCCTTCATCAAGCTCAGAAGAGAAGTATTCCTGGCCGATACCTGTCCAAAGTGGGCGGGGTAGCCCAACATGTGGACGTAGAACAGTTTGGTCAGCTGCCGGTGCCTGAGCATTGGGTCCCCATCGCGGAAGGACGCCCGAATGTGGGCACACTCCTTTTGGATCACCTCCCGCTCCTGGGCCTGAGTCCTGGCCCCGCGAATCTCTTCGATGAGGTCCTGAAGCTTCAGCGACGGCACCACCATCCTGACGAGCAAAGCCCGGGAGTGGAGCAACACTCTCTGGCCGGGTGTGCCTGGGCTTTCAGCCCAGGCCTGTCCTGTGTCAAGACCCTAAGAGCCCCGGTCCCACAGGTACCTTAAAATTGGGCCCCGCATTTTACCTTTCCCCAAGTGGGTCTCCAAATTTCGCGCCCACCCCACCGCCCGAGCAGCCCACTACGCATGCGTCTCCACCCCAGCCGCGCTCGTTCCTATTGAGCATGCGCCGGAGCCCCACCTGTCTGTCCCCTGTTTCCTCCCCTACCTGGTACCCTGTCCCTAACTCAGCCGATTGCTTTCTTTCCACGGCCCTCCACTGTTTCTTCCGCGAGCTTCCTCCCCCCATTCCCATCTCAGGCAGCGGCAGCGACAGCCTGCCTTCCCCAGGACGCCACCCTCACCTGGCTTCGGTCTCAACTCCGCTCCTCTGCCCCCCAGCGCTTCCTGGTACGGGGCCGAGCTGGGGTTGGTGGTGCTCGGTGCAGTCCTTCCCTCTCCCCGCCTCCACCACGGGACCCCGCCCTCCTGGGCCGACTGCAGTCTTCCAGAATCCTCTGACCTCGGGCCTCAGAGTTAAGGGGAAGGATCTCTTATCGCAGAGGGGCGGAGAGACACCACGATAGTCCTGGAGTTCTCCCAAGAGGCCTCCTCGCACGGCCTCACCACCCGGAGGGCCTCAGCTTGGATTCGAAGCCATCGCACCCAAAAGGAGATGACAGTCCCCCCCCTTTTTTGAACTTTTTTATTAATATATTTTTTTGTTAAATTTCTTTGTATTTTTTTCCTGCAAGACTTGGTGTTGGCGGCACTGTTGTAGTTTAACGTCAATCCCAAATTCCATGAAATAGAAATCAGAAGTAAAGGTTGAGAGGGGAGGAAGGAGGGAGGCAAGCCAAGGAATAAACAGTTTGACTAGAAAAAAAGAAGAGGGTATGTGTGGTGGGCATTCCCGGGCAAGGCCATTCCTTGAGGGAGGGGGTTGGCAGGCAGCTTGCCTCTGCCTCATGCAGGGGAGGGAGGAAAGATCCCCTGGGGACCCTACAGTCCCCTCTTCCCAGGGCTTCCTGCTCCCAGGGGAAAAGCTAATACCAGGGAAGGATCAGCCACAACCTCAAACAGGGCTCTCCACCCACCTGTCACCTGGGTTTGACTCCCACCTCTGCCCTGCCTGGGTAGCGTGTGAGATCAGCTTTCTTTGATCCCCTCCTTCTGTTGTTTTCCCATTTCACAAGATTCTGATGTGAGCGGGGAAGGGACATAACCCATTTTGAGACTACTAAACTTGTCACAGCTTCTGCTTCCTTGTGAGCTCCTGTTAACTTGTCTGGTCCTATCCCCCAGAAGTGCCTCCCCCCACCCCAACTCCTAGAGTTGGGGTGTGGGGGCCTTGCTCAAGTGCCTCTAACCCTCTGCAGTAGAAATGTCTTCTTCAGGCCCCTTAGGAATTTAATCAAAGGCCACAAGTGAGTCCAGACCAACCAAATAAACTATTGGAGTGAGGGGAAACAGAAGGATGGGAGAAGTCAGTGGCAGAGTCTGGGCGGGGTGGACCTGACTGCATTGGATATTCTCTGTTCCTTTACACGTTGCTCTTGGCATGGCATGCCACCATAGGGGGCTGGAGGAGGGGCTGGCTTGATGAGGAGAGAAAGAGGGAGATGCTAGGGAGTTATTCTACTTTTCACTTCCCTTCTCTCCCTCAGGGAAGGATGGAATTGGGCAGGAACCCAGCTCAGTGCTTGGAGGTGAGATAATAGCCTCCAAGATTAGAGGTGGAGGCTGCACCTCCTGCAGCTTTTTTACTAGGCCTCAGAGGGACACCAGGCCCCTCAGGCCAGGGAGCCACAGCAGCTCAGCCAGTGCGTTGCCCGGCATTCAGTCACTCCTTCTTCATTTTCTTCCTTCTCTCCATTCAGCTTCCAGGAGTCTCCTTAGGATACCAAACCCCCACCCGCAGCAAAGTTTAGGTCTAAAGAAAAGGTGGGGAGGGCGTGGGGCAATGGTCTGACTTAGATTTGTGTGTCTCAGAGAAGACAGCAACTCTGAGAGAGAAAAGCCCTTCATATGTAAACAATCTAGAGAAAGAAGGGGTTGGGATGGGAAAGGAATACAGGGACAGATCCAGAAGAAATGAGATAATCTGAAAGAAGAGAGGGAAAGAAAAAAGAGAGAGAGAAAAAAAGAGGGGACAGAAAAGAAAGGAAGAAGAGAAAGAAAGATAGGAGAAAACACAGCTAAGAAGAGGAAAAGAGAAAAAAGACAGGTCAAAGGGGTGAAGAGGCAGGCAACCAAAGCCAGAACCAGGCCAGGAAGTAGCCTCAGGTGAGGAGCTGGGAGAACAGGAACGCCAGGCTGAGGTCTAGGAGGGCCACAGCTCCCACCACCAGGGGGTTGGCAGCTCCCTAGAGAGACAGAGAGGGAAGCCAACTCAGTCCCTGAGGACAGGGCCCACCTTCCTGCCTTGGCTGAGGTGGCAGAGCTGAAGGGTCTCAGGCACCTCCCTGTAGAGTCTGGAGCTGGTGGGGCTGGTATCACCAACATTTGTTTTGGATTGCAAAACCCCCTGTTCTCCCAGGCAGGGTCCCACCTTTCCTCTGGCACCATCAATACAGGGACAGCCCTTCCTTCTCCTCCCCCCAGTCCCCTCCCATCAGCATATCATGTGTCCCAGGCAGGAGGTGCCTAGCCTTAGTAGCAGACATTGGCAGCAGCAGCCAGTACTGCAGTAAGGCAGAGGGATGTAGGGGTGAGGATGTGGTTGCTAGGAAACAGAAGGCCTAGAGCCCAATCAGAGTAGAGGGTTCTGGGGAAACTCCGCCTCTCCTGGTTTTCGGCCTTCTTCCCTATTTCAACTTCTTCCCAGGAGAGGGAGGGAGAGTCAGGGTAGGGAGGGAACAATCTTTTCCTTTTTTATTTCTGGGCACCAAAGAGAGAAAGTGCGGAGGTGGGGGTGGGGGTGGAGTAGGAAACAGAGAGCTGGAAATGATATGGAAGGAGAGCGGGGAAAAATGTTTTGGCTCTCCCATTAATTATTAGTTTATAACCCTGGGCAAGTTAATTAAATGCTCTGGGCCTCAGTTTCCCCATCTGTCAAATGAGGGTGTCGGGCTCACAGGTATGTAAGGTTCCTTTCAGCTCAACATCCTTTTTTTTTTTTTTTTTTTTTTTTTGAAGTGGGTTATGGTCCAAGACAGGCAGAGGAAGCCAAGTCGAAATAAATGCCCTCTGGGGATCAGACAGGTCTGGAAAGGGTGGGAGGCAAGGCTTTGGGGAGAAAAGGGCACAGAACAGGAACAGAGAATCTCACCGGCTGGGCTGGCCTCTCGGTTGCAGCGGGCTCCCCAAGCTCTTCTGTCAGGCACCCAGCATCAGGACTCCTCGAGGATGAGCCCCTCAGGACCAGCATGGTGATGGGCTCAGGCTCCGTGCCTGCTGGGGCCCTCAGTGGGGGCAGGGCCTCTTCATCCTCCCCCTCCTCCTCTCGAAGACTTCCTGAACTGTCGCTGCAGCCTCCGAGGAGTGGGGAACCGTCTCTGGGCCCTGGCCCCTGCATCCCAGCCTCATCCTCAGCCTCATAACCAGCTAGTTCCTCTGCCTGCTCACCTGGTCCCCCCCATTCCTCAGGCCAAGCTTTGGGGCTGGAGAAGGGACCCTGGTCCCCTCCAGGAGGCAGTGGGCTTCGGCAGGCAGGGGGTCGCCAGGGTTGGCGGGAGGAGGCAGGACTGCTGGGCAGTTCAGGGGATCCCTCTGAGGGGGTCAGTCCATTTTCATACACCCCAGGGCTGTCCTCATCCAGGGGCTCCGTGTCAGAACCTTCTGAGTCCTGCCTGGGTCTGCGGCCTGGGTAGGGATAGCTAAGAATCAGAGGGGCCTAACTGGCCTTGGGCTGGAGTGGCTGCAGCTTTATCCTTGACTGGGTACTTCCCAGGACTTTGGAATCCCCAGGCTCATAGCCTCTCACCGCCAGACCCCAAACCCCCCATTATCCTACTGCATACATTTCCAGTCCCATTCCCCAGACAACCGGGTCTAGCTCCACCCTGTGTTCCTTGCACCCTCATTCCTTGCTTTTTCCATCCCCTGTTCCCTTGCAGGGCTTCTCATCTGTTTTCCCACACCTGAGCCTCTCTAGCTCCCCAGGGGCCCCACTTCCCTCCCCTGGCTGCCCATGCCTCACCTGGGGCCTCTAGCATGGGCTGCAGGTCCTGGGCTATCAGTTTGGCCATTCGAGCTGCCTCCACAGCCTTCTCAGCGACACTGCTGGCTGCCACTGCCTTTAGGATGGCGTCTGCTGCCCTGTTAGATCCGGAGACAGGGACTAGATGGGGACTTAGCAAACCTTCCCCCACTTCAAAATAGCCCCTGCTCAGATGCACCAGTCCCCAGTCCCTGTCCCCTAGTCCCTGCCCCCTCCCTTTTTTTTGAGGCGAAGTCTCACTCTTGTCACCCAAGCTGGAGTGCAATGACACAATCTTGGCTCACTGCAATCTCTGCTTCCAGGGTTCAAGAGATTCTCCTGCCTCAGCCTCCCGAGTAGCTGGGATTACAGGTGCCTGCTGCCAAACCCAGCTAATTTTTGTATTTTTAGTAGAGACGAGGTTTCACCATGTTGGCCAGGCTGGTCTCAAACTCCTGACCTCAGGCAATCCACCTGCCTTGTCCTCTCTAAGTGCTGGGATTACAGGTGTGAGTCACCGTGTCTGGCTGTCCCTGTCCCCTCTATATCACATCCTCCTGAGACGAGCTCTCTTCTGGAGTCTTCACCCTTCCCCACAGTCTGCCAGCTGTTCCCCTTCCTGGCAGGCCAGGGCAGCTCCGGTTTGGTTTCCTCCCTCTGACCTGGGCTACGTTTGCCATCATCACACCCTCCTGCTCCTCTCACACCTTTCTACTGCTACGTCCTGTAGTAACACTTCCTCCTCCATCTGCAAGGGCTGGGCCCTCCTGGAACTTTGTCATTCCATTCCTGTCCTGCCCCCTTCCCAGTGACAGTTGAGACCTCACTTTTTTTTTTTTTTGGGACGGAGTTTTGCTCTTGTTACCCAGGCTGGAGTGCAATGGCGCCATCTCGGCTCACCGCAACCTCCGCCTCCCGGGTTCAGGCAATTCTCCTGCCTCAGCCTCCTGAGTAGCTGGGATTACAGGCACGCGCCACCATGCCCAGCTAATTTTTGTATTTTTAGTAGAGACGGGGTTTCACCATGTTGACCAGGATGGTCTCGATCTCTTGACCTCGTGATCTACCCGCCTCGGCCTCCCAAAGTGCTGGGATTACAGGCTTGAGCCACCGCGCCCGGCCCGAGACCTCACTCTTTTAGCACATCTCCTGCAGTCCTGCTTGGTGCTTATGAGCTATACCTACCACCCTCTTTGCAGTCGGCACCTCCTGTTGTTACCAACCCCTCTCACCCCCACTGGGGTCACAGCCTCCCTGTGGGGTCCAGCACGGGGTCCTGTACCTCGATCCTGCCCTCCTAGCAGCTTCACCCCTGCCCTGCCCCCTTGTTTGGATCTACCGTCTCCCTCATGTTAACAATCTCTGCCTCTCTTTCCCTTTCTACCACCACTTCTCCTTATTATTAATCCTGTCTCTACCAGTGCAGATTTCCTGGCGTGAGAATGTCCTATCTTGCTTTCCTTTGGCCTCTTTTGTTATCACATTGTCCCCTCCCACCCTGTGTCTCTGCTACCACCCCACTGTTCCGACTCATGCTTTTCTCAGCTCTGGAACTGGAATAAGTGTGGGTCTCCCCTTTGGGTAATGATCCCATCCCTTCTCCCTGCTAATATGCATGCTTTCTCACCATTGTGACTACGCTTTTAGCTAAACCCTTAGTCTTCTTTCCACAGCCCCCTCCCACCTTCCCTGCTCCTTAGGTGCAGGCAGCCTGGGAGTCTGATCAGTTCTTTCCCACTGTTGTTTCTCAGTTCTCCCTCTGATGTCAGATGCTTCCTCAGTTTTCTCTTCTCTTTCACCCTCTGCTGTTAATCATAGATGCCTAGTCATCCTCAAATAAGTTCTGTAATTCTGAGGGTGGGACACAAAAGAGCCAGGACAGAGGCAGTCAGATGAGCTTGCCATGGGCTTGAATGGATCACACCCCATGACTGCCTCTGGCCACAGGTCTGTTCTCTCTGGCTTAGGAAAGCAGTCCAGTATGGGGGTGAGGAAAAGGATGGTGATATCTACCGTCCATATTCTTAGTCCATAGTCTGTTATTTATGTTTTTGGGAGCTATGATTAGCCCCTCAAACCTCGTGGGTCAAAGATCTTTAGAGGCTGCTTGGAGGGATCTCAGATAATGTGGTTCTTCTGTCTTAGGACTTTCAGATTCTATATGACTAGCCCTGTCCTGAAACTGAGCTGGTCTCAGGGTGCACAGCAGACACATATGCAGTCTCCTGCCTCTGGCCTTTCAGTGGGGCAAAGTCAAGGAGAAGGTGGACAGGGCTGTCAAGGGCACCTGTAGAGCCGTGAGCATGGGGATCGTGGTCTTGGGTCATATTGAGTTATTTTGGTGGCCTGAAACTGGTGCACTGATGAGGCCTGTTTTTGTGTATGAAGAGTAGGGATGATCAAGTCCTTTGCAGTAGACTTAGTCTGTGCTCCAGCATCAGACTCAGGGCAGGCTCAGGCTACCTGGCAAAGGCACCTGCTGCTGAGGCTCTGCTGTTTCCATGGCAGCTGGCAGCCAATCAGGATTGCCAGGCCTGTTGCTGGGGAGACCAACCAACCTCCTCCCACTGCCTGATCCTCTAGTTACTGAGATCAGTTTTTCCTGCACATGTCTCCACCCTATCTAGCCTAAAATGTTCCCTGGTGCTCTGCCTTCTGCCTTGCCTGGCTTAAGGCCCTGGACTCTAACATCCAGACTCCCAGACACATCTATAGATGTACATTCTCTGGCTCAAACATCTACTCTGCATTTGGCATATTTATATTCTCTCTTACACACACACACACACACACACACACACACACTCTCTCTCTCTCTCTCTCTCTCTCTCTCTCTCTCTCTGTCTCTCTCTCTCACACATTCTGTCACCTGTTATACAAACTCATTTAAGCATATTTGGACATATCCTGATCTCTGACCTACTGAAAAGTCTCAAATTTAAATGAAATCCCCCACCCCTTTAAAAGAAAATCCAATATGTAAAAATTCAAATATGTGAGTTGTATAAATAAGGGGAATATGAATCTCATTACAAGTGGATTTTTGACTTCTTTTAGATTTTTTTTTTTTTGAGACAGAATTTTGTTCTCGTTGCCCAGGCTGGAGTGCAGTGGCGTGATCACTGCAACCTCCACCTCCTGGGTTCAAGTGATTCTCCTGCCTCAGCCTCCCAAGTACCTGGGATTACAGGCACCCACCACCACACCCAGGTAATTTTTATATTTTTAGTAGAGACAGGGTTTCACCGTGTTGGCCAGGCTGGTCTCAAACTCCTGACCTAAGGTGATCTCCCTGCCTTGGCTTCTCAAAGTGCTGGGATTACAGGTGTAAGCTACCATGCCCAGCCTTCTTTTAGATCTGTTCTATCTAATTCAGTAGTTACAAACCATATGTGGCTACTAAGCATTTGAAATTCATCTAGTCTGAATGGAAATGATGTGATTTAAGCGTAAAATTTAAGGGGTGGTCCCGTGCTGACCTCCTCACTATGCAGGGAGCCTCACTTGCTGCCCAGGGAGCTGTATGTAGATTTCAAAAACCTAGTTCAAAAGGAATTTGTAAAATGCCTTAATAATTTTATATTGGTTACCAGTTGCAATGATAATGTTTTGGATATATTGGTTTAAATTAAAATATTATTGAAATTCATCTCACCTGCTTATTTTTTTATTCCTTTGTTTGTTCGGTTTTTTATTTTTTAGAGACAGGGTCTTGCTATGTTGCCCAGGCTGGTCTTGATGGGCTTAAGTGATCCTCCTGCCTCTCAAGTAGCTGGGACTACAGGTGTGTGCCACAATGCCTGGCTTCTTTTTATTTTTTAGTGTGGTTACTAGGAGATTTAAAACTACCTATTTGGCTTGCATTATATTCCTGTTAGACAGCACTGCTTTAGATAGCAAGGTTCCTGATGCAAGGAAATGCAATTTGATTTACAGAAAAGTTTCATTTACAGGGAAGCCTCCTCCCCTCAAGCCTCTGATCAGTTTCGTAAAAGGCGGCAAAGGAGACAAGACTGGGAGAGACTATCTCTTCAGGTGGATAGGTCAGCTGTACAAATTAGACTTCCCAAAGGCCCAAGGCTGAAATGGTGTCAGGCTGAGAAATGGTTAGGAAGGGACAGTCCCTATTCCACCCAGGGCTGATGCTCCCAGCCTGAGGCCTGGAGGCTGGATCAGCTGCAAGAAGAGGAAGACTAGGGACATGTTTGAGTTCCAAGAGATTTCTGGGGCTGCACAAAACAGGTTCCTTGCTACTCCCACACACAACAATGGATTCCATAGACACACATCTCCACACAAAAGACACCAAGACGCATGTACAGTCTTACACCACCTCCCTCAAATACCCAGCCACCCACAGTTACACCCACATCCACCTGTAGCCTCAGATATAAACACCGAGAATGCCCAGGACTACAACTGCCTGGCCTTAGGCCTGCTATTCCCCACCAAGCCCTAGGCCTTGGGCCTTGGTCCTCACTTCGGCATACCTCCCTTCCTGGTCCCCAGTGCACTCCCCACCCCGCCCAAGCCCAGCCTTGGCTTCTGAACTGGATGCCCACCTGGCAGCGGCGATCTCCTGGCGCTGACGGGCAGCGCTCACGGCTCGACGGGCGCCCTCGACAGCCCTGTCCACCTTCTCCTTAACTTTGCCCCGCCGAAGGGCCAGAGGCAGGAGGCTGCGGACGCGCCCGCCGTGCACCAGCCGGTTGCGCTTGTACTTGCCCTCCTCGCGGGAGCCGTCGGGGCGGGTGGTGCGCCCGTAGCCGTGCCGCCGGTTGCCCAGCCACTCGCCCTCGTAGCGCAGCCCGTTGGAGCGCTGGCTGACGCCGAAGCCGCTGCGCCGGTCTGCGCGCCACTCGCCGGCGTACACCTCAGTGGCCGAGCCTTCGATGAGGGCGGGTGGCGCTGCGGCCGGAGGCCCGCTGGCCTCCGAGCCGGGCGGTCCGGTGCTGCCCACCTCGCTGCTCACCTCGCTGCGCAGGGAGCCTCGCTTGCTGCCCAGGGAGCTGCGACGCCCGCCCGCCCGGAGCCCGCTGAGCAGCAGCGAGCGGCGGAAGAATCCGCCGGCCGCCGGGGTGCGCTTTCGGGAGGACGCGCCGTCGGCGTCCCCCGGCCCAGCCAGCACGAAGCCGCCCCGGGAGCCCGAGGCGGGGCTGCCTCCCTCGTCGCCGGGCAGGGGCAGGGGCGGGGGTGGCGTCGGGGGGTCGCTATGGCCCGAGTCCAGGGAGGTGCGGCGGGGTGAGCGCAGCAGCGCCGCCTGATGGTAGGGCACACTCTGGCGCACCCCGTAGCCGTGGCGCTTCCCGGCCTGCCACTGGCCCTGGTAGGTGCCTGCGGGCGGTGGAGGGGTGGGAGAAAGTCAGGACGTACCGCTGGGCTCCTTGCACCCCAAGTCCCAAGCACTCCTGGAAGCCCAAGCGTCAGGCGGGAGAGGTAGAGGCACTTAGCGTGGAAGTTGGGGAAGGGCACTGGGAGCCGGGGAGAGGCCAGGCTGGGCCGGAAAGTGTGGAAGAGCAGAGTGAAGACGGGCAGACAGCAGGAGCCCTACGTGGATTTTGGCAGTGCGGGTAGACAGGGGAAACGGGGAGGTCCCGGCAGGTGGCGAAGGACAGGCTGGCGGGGGTGTTTGGATAGGCAAACAGGACTCTGAGGGACACGCGGACGGAGAGCAGAAGTGTTAGGGACAGGCAGGTAGAGAGGGAGGTGTGAAAACAGGCAGACAGGGAAGGGGCGAGGGGTGAGGGAGAAGCGAGCAGGAGACAAATGAGGAAAGCAAGATCATGATGGGAGAGAGCTGAAATTGGGGGTTAGGGGTCACATCGATGGGGAATGGTGTGGGGGACGGATGGATGGGTGCAGGGGCGCAAATGGCGGGCGAAGGCGCAAGGCTGGGGAAGGCGCACGCGGACAAGCAGACAGACACTGGTGGGCCGGGCCCCGCACCTCCGTCGGAGTAGGTCTCGGTGCCGTAGCCGTCCTGGAAACCGTCCTTCCAGAGCCCGGCGTAGCGCAGGCCGGACACGCTCTCCCACACGCCGCTTCGCCCCTTCAGCCCGCCCAGCCACTCGCCGCGGTACGTCCAGCGGCTCTTGCGCTCCACGCCCAGCCCTTCGCGCTTGCCCTGCTGCCAGTGGCCCTGGTAGCTGTGTCCGCCGGGCCCCGTGAAGACGCCCAGTGACTCGAAGCCGTGTGCCCAGCAGCCGCTGTACTCGCCCTGGGCGCCGGGGCCCGTGCACACGCCGTAGCCATGTGCCCGCCCCGCCTCCCAGCCCCCCACGTAGCAGCCCCCGTCGTCAAAGTCGAACTTGCCCCCGGGGGACATGCATGTAGTTGGCGCGGCCTCAGCCCCCCAGCGGCTCAGCGCATCCTGGGGCTGGAGAGCCGGCTGGGGGCCTTGGTGCCGGGCGAGGTCTTGGGGGCGGGGGCAGTTAGACCAGGGCCGGGCGGGGGGGCCCCAGCGCGGGCAGGCAGGGCCGGACCCTCATCCTGAGTGGCTGCGGAGAAAGAGGGAGGGGGGCAAGTGGCGAGAGAGGCCCCTCCTCTTGGCCCGCCGCTCCCTGGCCCGGTGGCTCTGGGGCATCAGCACCGCCCCCCAATCCACCCCCTGCCTCGGCAGCATCTTCCAGCAGCTCCCAAGCTTTGGGGGTATGGGGGCTTCCCCCATTTCTCTCTTTGTGGAGCAGGCCCCTCCCAGGACTTGGGGCCCCAACCCCAAGCGGCAGTCCCAATTCTCCAACCTAGAACCCCGAAGTGTCGAGTATGGATGGCAGTTTGGGGGTCCTGAGAGGGGGGTGGGCAGAATCGTAGGCCACCAGCTTCCCTGGCTGCTGTCAGGACCCCTCAGCCCCGGTTCTTCGGCGTCTCTGGCAAAGGGATGGGGGTAGGGGTAGAAAATGTAGCGGGGAGATCTGATCAAGGTGGGCAGACGGTTTGTCGGGGGTAATGGATGGGGCCCAGGGGAAGCTCTGCAGGGGAAAGGCCAGGGTGGAGACGGGCAGACAGGCAGAAAGGAGGGGGCAGGTTACTCACCATGTGGGCTGGGGCTCAGGCTGCCTCCCCGGCACCGCATCCATGGCAGGATACCTCCACTCCCACCTCGCCCGGACAAGCCAAGCCCCCTCCCCTTCCGGAGAGACTGCTCCAACCCAGAGAGGAAAGGTGGGGGAGTCCGGAGAGAGTCCCCTCTCTCCCCAGCTGGAGGAGCAGGCTGGGTGGGGGGGCGAGGTAGTGGCAGGAGTGGGGGAAGATGAGAATAGTGTAGCGGAAAAAATCTGCCTTGGATGGAGATAGGGAAGAAGAGCTGGGAGCTGGATGCAAAGGGGGAGGGGGCTATCAAGAGGGGGTGTTTTTATTATTTTTTTCTTCTTATGGTTGGGAGAGGAAAAATAAATCAAAATTCCGATTCCATCCCAGCACAAATCAATGTTTGCTCCATCCCAGCATCACGGGGGAGGCTGGGCCAGGCAGATTTAAAGGGGCAGGGAGAAGAGAAGAGAAAAGAGGGTGGGTAGAGGAGGATACAGTGAAGAAGAGACAGGGGCAGTGATGCGGGTGGTGGTGGGGGGTCCCCAAGCAGAAAAGGATGGGTGTCTGCTAACCCTGCGGTGAGGGAGGAGGCAGGCAGCGAGGAGAAGGAGAAACACTGAGACCCCCAGGGTGGAGAGAAATCCTGGCAAGCGGGTTAGGAGTGGGGCGAGGCGGAGGGGAGGGGAGAGGAGCGAGGGGGAGGAGACTGAGCTGAAGATGGGGAGGCTGGGGGAGGCCGAAGCCGGGCGGAGGAGGAGAGATGCTGGCGAGGCTGGGAGAGAGTGAGAAGAATACAAAGAAAGAGGTGCAGGGGTGAGCACTAAGGAGGGAGGAGATGCAGCCTGAGAGGGAGGAAGGTGGGGAGACTCATTATGGGGCTGGGGAGGGATGGCAAGGAGGAGAAAAGCAGGGGAGGAGGGAAGAAGGGGGAAAGAAATAGATATGGAGACTGAGAGAACGAAATAAAGGTTGTGAAGGGAGGGAGAAAGCTCTGCAGAGGGAAGGGCAGGCGTGGGTATAGAGATCCAGGCAGGAAGAGCCCAGATAGAGGCAGGAGGGCCGGAAGTGTTGTTTGCCGGGCCCTAGGGAGAAGGATGAACCTGCCAGCTGCTTGGACTGAAGCCAGGAAGGCTTGGGGCACAGATGCAGGTGTCCACTGAGTCCACTATCCTCCCAAAGAAAGCACTGGAAGGGGACCAGCAGGCTCATGCTCTTGTACTTTCTGAAGAAGCCTGAAATGGGGCCCTACTGGGAAGCCTGGCAGGTGCTTCTCCAGGCCTCCCCATCCTCGCCCCCACCACCGATTTCTCCCTAGGTTGTCTCTCTGAAGGGGAAGGGGGTGTATTGCTTTTGAATAGGGAGCAGGGCATCATACTTAGTGATAGCATGAAGATCCCAGGGCTTTAGAGTCTTTTCTTTTGCAAACCTAGAGGCAAAGACACACAGACATGTTTGGGAGGGGCCTTATTGTGGCAAGGACCCCCCCCCCCCTCCAGCCCACCACACCTCTGTCTTGTCCTTTCACCAAAGGGCCAGCACATCCTGACCTTGCTGGCTACAGACAGAAGTAGGCACTGTCTTCCCTCCCCCTCAGTTTACTTAGACTCTGCATCTAGTTCTGTCCCTGCCACTAAGCCTTTAGGAAGGAGGACACTGTGTGCAGTTGCATGCAACAGAGTACATAGTCAAATGCACTCAACTGCCCCTTTTTTCATACAAGGTTTGGTCCACTACTCCTCCCCTTTGTACCCCCATTTTGCAGAGAAGAGAACTAAGGCCCAGAGGGGGAAGTCACTCACCAGAGGTCATACAACAGAACCGGCAGAGCTAGGAGGAGAACACTAGACTTCAGACCATTTGAGCCCTGTAATTCCTCCCAGGATTCCATGAACCTGAGGACCCTCCCTGAGGCTCAGGGCCTCCATTTTGAGTACTTTGTTGAAATAAAGAACATGAGGTTTGGAATAAATAGGGATTTCCCTTATTGCATGTTTTCCTACAATTTATATGAGGTTGGAGAAATTAAAATTTAAGCCTCCAGGAAAGGGACCACATCTTCTAAGTGCTTAGCATAGAACAGGTCAACTGTGGGTCCACTTGAGGCATGACTGTTGATGGAGAGTTTGTCCATTTATTCATTCACTCATTTCTGTATTCATCAAGTATCTACACAGTTTACTGAGTACCAGGTATATAGCCAGGTGCTAGAGACACAGTGGTGAACACCGTGGGGTCTGCCCTCATGGAGTTTACTATCTAGTAGTGAAGACAGACAACCAACAAGCAATTCTAGTGTGGTTAGTGCCATGACAAGTTTGTGGGGTGGGAATAGGGAATGGGGATGGAATCCACCTGAGGCTGGCACCCAAGAGAAAGAGGCATTTGAGATGAATCCAGAAGGGAGTTCTGGGGCAGGCCAAGCTGTGTTTCTTACCCAAGCTGTGTTATTCAGCCTAAGGTGTCAGCCTTTCCTTCTCCACACAGTACCTTGTCTCACTGGACCCCTAAAATTCCCTTTTTCTCCAAGAAAAGGGAAAACAAGAAAAGAAAAACCAATCTATGGTCCTGGAACCATGGAAACACCTTGTTTCTTAGGGGGAAGGGGTAGCAGGGGTAAGTGGAAGTTGGGGAGTGATGCCTTGTTGGATACTATACTGTCTTTACTGTATTCTTTTATTTATTTATTTATTTTTGAGACAAAGTTTTGCTCTGTCACTCAGGCTGGAATGCAATGGCCCGATCTCGGTTCACTGCAACCTCTGCCTCCTGGGTTCAAGCGATTCTCCCACCTCAGCCTCCTGTGTAGCTGAGATTACAGGTGCGTGCCACCACACCCAGCTAATTTTTGTATTTTTAGTAGAGACGGGGTTTCACCATGTTGGTCAGGCTGGTCTTGAACTCCTGACCTCCTGATCCTTCCACCTTAGCTGCAATTACAGGCATGAGCCACCATGCCTGGCCTGATTATACTGTATTCTGAGTTGCAAATTAAGCGTAGGGTCCAATGAAGTCCTGAGGAAATCTCTGACAGAAGTACCCTGGAACATATGGGATGCACAGTCGCAGCCCCGCATGTCTCCCTGAGTGAGCTAGCCTTCCAGCCCCTTTCTGGTCTATCCCTACCAGCTCTACAACTCCCTCTTTTAGGACAGGGGCATTTTTTTTTTTTTCAGAGAGTGCACTGTTTTGTTTTGCCACAGTTTACCAACATTCAGGTATCAGAGAAATGAAAAGTAACATTCGATGGAGTGGCTCTGAGTTTGGAGCCAGGTACTGTGCTTGGCACTCCATCTGTATGACCTCATTCTATCCTCACAACAAAACTCCCACTGCGAGCAGTCCAGGCTAGAGGCCTGGAGCTGGGTTTCCAAAGATGGTCATATCTATGTCTGAATCCTGACTCTACCTATTTGGGTGAACCTGTGCATGTTACCTAAATTTTCTGAGCTGCAGTTTGTGTATCTCTAAAATAGGAATATTATCACCTACTCCATGCCTTATTTTGAGGATCAAATCAATCACATATGAAGTGTAAGTATGCATAGTATATATAATAATTTGTGGAGGGAAAGCCACTTGGCATAGTACCCAGCACATAGTAAATGCCCAGTAAATGGTGGCTCAAGAAATAGGTTGGCAATATGCCAATTTTATAGGGGAGAAATCTGGGACCCAGCAGTTAATTAATTTGCTTAATGTCGCCCAGCTAATATATGGCAGCCCTTGCAGCTCGATATATATCAGACTCCCAGGTTAGTATGCTTTAACAAATGCGATTTTAAAGGTTGTTTATAAAAGTAAAACATGCTCCTTGTAGAATTCAGAAAACACAGCACAATATCAAGAATAAAAATTAAAACCACCCATGGTTTCATTGTATAACAAACACTTTAGTATATTTTTATATAGTCTTCTATGTACTTTTAACATAATTAATTAAATGCTGCATATACAATTTTGTATCCTACTTATTCACTTAGTTTTTCACTGTAAGCATTTTTTTTTTTTTTTTGAAGATGGAATCTCATTCTGTCTTTCAGGTTGGAGTGCAGTGTTGCGATCTCGGACCACTACCACCTTCGCCTCCAAGATTCAAGCAATTCTGCCTCAGCCTCTTAAGTAGGAGGGATTACAGGCTCCCGTGACCATGGCTGGCTAATTTTTTTTTTTTTTTTGAGACATAGTCTTGCTTTTGTCCCCCAGGCAGGAGTGCAATGGTGTGACCTCAGCTCACTGCAACCTCCTCCTTGCAGGTTCAAGTGATTCTTCTGCCTTAGCCTCCTGAAAAGCTGGGATGATAGGCGGGCACCACCAAGCCTGACTAACTTTGTATTTTTAGTAGAGACAGGGTTTCACCATGTTGTTCTCAAATTCCTGATCTCAGGTGATCCACCCACCTCGGCCTCCCAAAGTGCTGGGATTACAGGTGTGAGCCACTGCACCCAGGCACATTGTAAGCATTTTCCATGTCATTAAAACATCCTTGATTTTTAAATGGCTGTATAATATTCCAATGTTTGGATGCACAATCATTTGTTTATTCTAGCATAGCACTTTTACACTGTTTGTACTTTTTTGCTATTAAAAATTAACATGTTTGTACACAAATCTTTGTATCTCTGATGGTTTCTTTTTTTTTTTTTTTAAGTACAATTTCCACTTTATTTTTCTCCAGAGAATAGTCATCTTCAGTCTTTTAAGGATTCAGCTCCCTACATGGATTTTGGTGGAGGTCATGGGGCAGCACCCGCTGGCTTAAATCGGGGTAGGGGTGTTCTGTCCTTTTGGGCTTCATGAGATCGATTCCTGACTACTTTGCTGTGAATTGCACAACTCACATAGTAATGCAGCTTCACATAGAGCTTGGGAAGTACATACACATCGAAGATGCTCGCTTCAGAAATGTCCTTGACTGCTGTGGCCTCCACTATGTTTCGAATGACAAATTTCTTAGTGGCCTTGTCCTTGGGTACGCATCAGGCACAGTTAGTACACCGAATAGGCTGCATGTGGCCACGGCCCTTTGTGGCACGACTGTTGTTCCTTCTTTTCTTTGTCATCTTGAAGGTATGCACCGGAGAGAGCTTTCTTTTTTTTTTTTGAGGGGTCTTGCTTTGTCACCCAGGTTGGAGTGCAGTGTCATGATTATAGCTCACTGCAGCCTCAGCCTCCTGGGATCAAGTAGCTGGGACCACAGGTGTGCACCACGATGCCCGGATAATTTTTTTAATATATATTTTTTTGTAGAGACAGGGTTTTGCCATGTTGCCCAGGCTGGCCTTGAACTCCTGAGCTCAAGCAATCCTCCTGCCTTGACTTCCCAAAGTGCTGGGATTACAGGTGTAAGCCACCATGTCCAGCCTCTGATACTTTCTTTAAAAAGTTTTATTAAAAAAAGCTTTATCATGGAAAATTTCAAACATATACCAAAGTAAACAAAATAGAATAAAGAACCTCCCACGTGCCTATTACCCAGCTGCAGTAATTCTCTCTTTTGGTCAATCTTGTTTTCTCCTCCCTCATTTATTTCAAATTCCAGGTATCATGTTATATCAATCTATTGATTTCTTCAGGCTGGATTCTTAACATAGGGTCACAGGATAGAAACACTGAAAGATTTTGGCTTTATTTTACCAGCATTACTGGTAGAAAGGTTGTACACATTTATACTCTCACCAATTGCTCATGAGAGTACTGGTCTTATTGCACCTTGATTTGCATTGATCTTTAGTTGTAACACACACATACACAGATACACACACATATACACACACACACATTTTTGCCAACTCGATAGGTGAAAAGTGCTTTTTTTTGTTTTGTTTTTTGAGACAGAGTCTTACTCTGTCGCCCAGGCTGGAGTGTAATGGCACGATCTTGGCTCACTACAACCTCTGCCTCCCAGGTTCAAGTGATTCTCTCTGCCTCAGTGTCCCAAGTTGCTAGGATTACAGGCGCACGCCACCATGCCTGGCTATTTTTTGTATATTTAGTAGAGACAGGGTTTCACCATGTTGGCCAGGCTGGCCTCGAAATCCTGACCTCAGGCGATACACCCCCCTCAGCCTCCCAAAGTGCTGGGATTACAGGGGTGAGCCGAAAAGTGCTTTATACAGTATACACTTGTTTGATTGATTGCTGGGCTTATATCAAGAAGGCATCTGATGACTTCAGTGGAGCAAATCCTCCTGAAGGTGCTCTAAATATGCTGGCAGCTCCTGGGGACCCCAGCTGAGGCTTATAGCAGTGGAGGTGGGAGGATAGGGCTTTTCATCTGCACTGGATCCCACAAGCTTCCCCCTACTCTTAGAGCAGGGAGGAGCTTGAAAAGATTTTTCTCCTCATCTCACCAGCAGCCACCAGGGGTCAGGATGGGGCCAGAGCTGCTGCTGATTGGAAAGGGTGAAGATGGCCAGCTGCCAGACACTGCATTTCCTCTGTCTGGCCACTGCCGGTTGGTTTCACAGCTCCCCTCTGCTAATCAGATCATGATTCCAGAATGTTTTTCATGGCTGGCCTTCCTTGTCTGACTGTCCCCTCCTCTCACTGCTCCCAGGTTTGGCTTGTTGAAAAGGGAACCTGCTTGACAGATACCACCCAGGATGTATAACTTGGTTTTGCTTTGTTTCTCTACACATCTTTGTGGGACTGGGTTCACTATGGCATGGGGATTTTTAACCTAAGATCCATGAACTGAGAGACCCAAGGACAGGCCTTAGGGACTGTGAACCCTCTGAAATTGGGCAAATAGGGTATGCATCTCCTTTTTTTCCATCTGGGGAGAGAACAATAGCTTTGTGAGATTCATGGCCCCCAAAGTCTAGCATCTTTGGTACCCCTCCTCCCTCCTAAACCTGTTTGCTTCCTATGATGGCTGCAAAGGGAGCAGCTTGCTGTTGGAAACAGGTGGTCTTGGGGGTCAGGCTAAGGGGTTGGGCCTTCCTCTTCACCCAATGGATTTGAGAAAAGAACGTGAATTTTCCCTGGGGTGGGATGGACTGGTAAAGGGGAAGTGGACAATTCTGTCAACCCCCTGGCCAACCATCGGGGCTATACTAGATCTAGGTAGACAATGAGGTGCCCTGCTTCATACTGATGTGCACATGCTTGTGTGCTGTTAATGACTAGGTCCAGGGAGCAGAGGATGAGGGAAGAAGGCTGATCTCAAGCTAGTGGTCTTGGAACCTATATCTCTGAGCCCTGGGCAGTGGCATGAGCAAGATGCTCAAAATGTAACAAGCTTCCAGGTTACTTTCTGCTGGGGAACTGCTTATTTTGTTATCTTAGTCTTAATAAAGCAAAATAAAGACTTATTTGCTACAACTTGATCTAAGTATTAACTCCTGGGCAAGTGTAGGTGGGATGTGCGGTTAGAACTCAGGAGACTCTGAAAACAATGCAGCCTTGCTCTACAGCAAGAAGAGGAGCTGGGGGCTTGGTGAGGCTGAGGGTCAAGGCCAGAGTTGTTCAGCACCATCAGATATGAAGAAAAAACCTGAGCATTTCTAAATACCATACTAGTGCTTCGTTTTATCTCATAGCAATGATTTATATTTATACATAAACTAAGGCTGGGCACAGTGGCCCATTCCTGTCATCCTAGCACTTTGGGAGATACAGGTGGGAGGATTGCTCAAGGCCGGGAATTTGAGACCAGACTGGGCAACGTGGTAAGATCCCATCTCTACAAAAAATTTAAGAAAACACTTGAGCCCAGGTGTTCGAGACCAGCCTGGGCAACATGACATTTGTAAAGATGAAACCCCATCTTTACAAAAACCCCCAAAACTAGCCAGATGTAGTGATGCATAGCTGAGTCTCAGCTACTTAGTAGGCTATGGTGGGAGGATTGCTTGAGTCTGGGAGGCAGAGGCTGCAGTGAGCTGAGATTGCATCATTGCACTCTAGTGAGACTTTGTCTCAAAAAAAAACAAAAACAAGGCCGGGTGCGGTGGCTCAAGCCTGTAATCCCAGCACTTTGGGAGGCCGAGGCGGGTGGATCACGAGGTCAAGAGATCGAGACCATCCTGGTCAACATGGTGAAACCCCGTCTCTACTAAAAATACAAAAAATTAGCTGGGCATGGTGGCGCATGCCTGTAATCCCAGCTACTCAGGAGGCTGAGGCAGGAGAATTGCCTGAACCCGGGAGGCGGAGGTTGCGGTGAGCCGAGATGGCGCCATTGCACTCCAGCCTGGGTAACGTGAGTGAAACGCCGTCTCAAAAAAACAAACAAACAAACAAAAAAAACCAAAAACAAAAACATTAAAAAAAAAAAAATAGCCAGGTGTGGTGGTGTGCTCCTGTAGTCCCAGCTACACCAGAGGCTGAGGTGGGAGGATCACTTAAGCCCTATAGTTTGAAGTTACCCTTTCTCTTAAAAAAAAAAAATAAAAAAGGCCGGGTGTGGTTGCTCACACCTGTAATCCCAGCACTTTGGGAGGCCATGGCGGTCGGACCACCTGAGGTCGGGAGTTCAGACCAGCCTGACCAACATGGAGAAACCCTATCCCTACTAAAAATACAAAATTAGCTGGGCGTGGTAGCACACGCCTGTAATCCCAGCTACTTGGGAGGCTAAGGAAGGAGAGTCGCTAGAACCTGTGAGGTGGAAGTTGCAGTGAACCGAGATCGCACCACTCCACTCCAGCCTGGACAACAAGAGCAAAAAAACAGATAACTTGAGGCCACAGCAGATGGTGATGATCATTATAGCAAATAGTGGTGATTTACCCAAATCCCTGTTTTGCAGCTGCATGAAGAGGAGTAGGCAGACAGTAGAGGCTTGTTGGTTAACTACAGTGATCATACATATGTGAGTGCAGGAAATTCAGCTTTAGGTTTTGGAATTCTTGGTTTCTTTTAAAAATTATTTAATTTAATTAATTAGTTAATTTTTTGAGATGGAGTCTCACTTTGTTGCCCAGGCGGGAATGCAGTGGCGCAATCTTGGCTCACTGCAACCTCTGCCTCCGGGGTTCAAGCAGTTCCCCTGCCTCAGCCTCCCGAGTAGCTGGGACTTAGGTGCCCACCACCACACCCAACTAATTTTTTTTTTCTCATATTTTGAGTACAGACAGGATTTCACCATGTCAGCCAGGCTGGTCTCGAACTCCGGACCTCAGGTGATCCACCCACCTCAGCCTCCCAAAGTGCTGGGATTACAGATGTAAGCCACCATGCTCAGCAAATTATTTTACTTTTTACTGACACAGAATATATGTACATTTTTGGGGCCGTACATGTGATAATTTAATACATTTACATATTTGTAAAAATCAAATCAGTATAATTGGGTTATCCATCACCTTGGATATTTGTCTTTTTCTTATGCTAGAAACATTTAAGTTATTCTCTTGTAGCTATTTTTTTGGGGGGGTGGTATAATACTATTTATTAACAGACAAGGCCTACAGACATTTCTTGGACACACCCACAGTACGGCCACCACGGCCAGTGGCCTTGGTATGCTGGTACTTGGAGCTATTTTTGTTTTGTTTTGAGATGATAGAGTTTCACTCTTGTTGCCCAGGCTGGAGTGCACTCTGCCTTGAAAAAAAAAAAAACAATTATAAATGTCTATGCACCCACCAACGGAGCACCCCCAGGAATATAAAGTAAACATTAATAGATCTGAAGGGACATATAGACTTCAATACAAAAATAGCAGGGGACTTCAACATCCCATTCTCAGTAATGGACAGATAATCCAGACAGGAAATGAACAAAGAAATATCAGAATTAAACTGTACATTAGATCAAATAGGCCTAACTGACATTTAAAGAACATTTTGGCCAGGTGCAGTGGCTTACACCTGTAATACCAATACTTTGGCAAGCTGAAGCAGGAGGTTCACTTGAGCCCAGGAGTTCAGACCTAGCCTGAGCAACATAGCAAGATCCTATCTCTACAATATATATATATATATATTTTTTTTTTTTTGAGACGGAGTTTCACTCATGTTACCCAGGCTGAAGTGCAATGGCGCGATCTCGGCTCACCGCAACCTCCGCCTCCTGGGTTCAGGCAATTCTCCTGCCTCAGCCTCCTGAGTAGCTGGGATTACAGGCACGCGCCACCATGCCCAGCTAATTTTTTGTATTTTTAGTAGAGACGCGGTTTCACCATGTTGACCAGGATGGTCTCGATCTCTTGACCTCGTGATCCACCCGCCTCGGCCTCCCAAAGTGCTGGGATTACAGGCTTGAGCCACCGTGCCCGGCCCAAAATATTTTTTAAAGAACATTTTACCCAACTGCTGCAGGATACACATTCTTTTGACCAGTACATGAAACATTCTCCAGGATAGGTCATACCTTACGCCACAAAACAAGTCTTAACAAACTTAAAAATGTAGAAATCATATCAAATATCCTTTCTGACCACCATGGAATAAAACTTCAAATCAATAACAAGAGGAACTTCAGAAAATACACAAACACAAGGAAATTAAACACACTCCTAAACAGTCAATGGTCAATGAAGAAATTAAGAAAGACATTTAAAATTTCTTGAAACAAATGAAAATGGAAATACAACATACCAAAATCTACGGGACACAGCAAAAGCAGTGCTAATAGGGAATTTTATAGCAAAAAAAAAAAATATGATCAATATCAAAAAGTAGAAATAGTTGGCCAGTGATGACTCATACCTGTATGGCCTGTATGGTTTCTGTTTTGGAAGTCTGTTGCCAGGTGAATTGGAATTCCTTTATACATTATTTACTTCTTTTCTCTTGCTGCTTTTAGGATCCTCTCTTTGTTATTGATCTTTCAGAGTTTGATTATTATATGCTTTGGAGTAGTCTTGTTTGGGTTGAATCTCTTTGGTGTTCTCTGACTTTTTTTGTACCTTAGTATTTATCTCTTTCTCAATTTTTGGAAAGTTTTGTCATTTTTTTGGAATAAGCTTTCTACCCCTTGTTCTTACTCAACTCCCTCTTGAACACTAATAATTTTTAGATTTGGTTGATCTTTTGAGGTAATTTTATATATATATATATATTTTTTTTTTTTTTTTTTTGGAGATGGAGTCTCACTCTGTCATCAGGCTGGAGTGCAATGGTGTGATCTTGGCTCACTGCAATTTCCACCTCCCTGGTTCAAGTGATTCTCCTTCCTCAGCCTCCTGAGTAGCTAGGACTACAGGCGTACGCCACCACACCTGGCTAATTTTTTGTATTTTAGTAGAGACAGGTTTCACCATGTTGCCCAGGCTGGTCTCGAGCTCCTGAGCTCAGGCAATCTGCCTGCCTCAGCCTCCCAAAGTTTTAGAATTACAGGTGTGAGCCACTGCGCCCAGCCCGTATCTTTTTCTTGTTTTGGAACAGATCTCACTTTGTCACACAGGCTGGAATGCAGTGGCACTTGGCTCACTGCAGCCTTGACCTCCTGGGCTCAAGTGATCCTCCCATCTCAGTCTCCCAAGTAGGTAGGACTACAGTACAGGCATGTGCTACCATATCCAGCTAATTTTTACAATTTTTTATAGAGATGGAGATTTCACCATGTTGCCTAGGCTTGTCTTGAACTCCTGAGCTCAAGCAATACGCCCACCTGGGCCTCCCAAGGTGCTGGGATTATAGGCTTGAGCCACCGGGCCCGGCCGGGCCTGGACAATTTTCTGTGTCTTATAGGTGATCTTTGTTCCTTTCATTCTTTTTTCTTTTTTGTCCTCTGACTGTAATTTCAAATAACCTGTCATCAAGCTCACTGATTCTTTCCTCTCCTTGATTCATTCAGCTTTTGTGAGCCTCTATTGAATTTTTCAGTTTAGCAAATGTATTTCTCACTTTCAAGATTTATTTTCTTTTTATTATTTCAAACTCTTGTATATTTTCTGTGATAAATTTCAGAATTGTTATCAGTCATAATGGATTAGATAAAAAAAGAAAAAAAATTCTGAATTGTTGTTCTGTGTTATCTTGGTGATCACTGAGTTTCCTTAAAACTGTTATTTTGAATTCTTGACCAGAGAGTTCAAACATACTGCTGTCTCATTAGGGTCAGTCACTGGTTCCTTGCTTTGCCCATTTGAGGAGGTCATGATTCTCAGTTTGCTGTTGTTTCTTATTTGTGTATGTCTATGTCTAAGCATTTAATGATTCATTATTTATTCCAGTCTTCTCTGTCTGACTTTTTTTTCCTCCTAAAGATATTTTATCTCTCGTTGTTTTGGTTTTTATTGAGTATGTTTGCTTAGAAATTCTTTGCAATTTACCTGTTGATTTTCTTACTTCTTTTTTCCCTGCTAGGTCACTGCCTCCTTTTTGGTACTATTGTGTAGGTTAAGAATGGGGGAGGTCCTAAGGTAGTGCAGTGTAGGAAGGCTGCCTAAAGAATCATGCCCAGGGACTTGGGAGTGAGCTTTCTGTAGTGTGGTGCTGCTGAACAGCTACTCTTATTTGATATCTCCTTTGACTGAGTTACAGAGCAGAGTTTTGGTGTCTGGGGATCCTAGTACCACCTGTCCACTTTGTCTCTGAGATATTTCTCCCTCTGGGGACTTCCAGTGCTTCCCCTGGGTTGAAACAGGGACAGATCTCCTGCCAGGGAATCCAATATGGTGGGGAAGCTGGTTGACCACCTCAATCTCACTTTTTTTGTTTTTGAGACGGAGTCATGCTGTCGCCCAGGCTGGAGTGTAATGGTGCTATTTTGGCTCACTGCAACCTCCGCCTCCCGAGTTCGAGTGATTCTCCTGCCTCAGTCTCTTGAGTAGCTAGGATTATAGGCGTGCACCATCATGCCCAGTTAATTTTTGTAGTTTTAGTACAGACAGGGTTTAACTGTGTTGGCCAGGCTGGTCTTTAACTCCTGACCTCAGGTGATCCACGTGCCTTGGCCTCCCAAAGTGCTGGGATTACAGATTACAGGTGTGAGCCACTGTGCCTGGCCAGAATTTTACTTCTTACAGCTGTGGCTGTTACTTTGCAAGAACTTCCTTATAAAATAAGAAATTAGCAGGTGTTAAAGACATATTAACATCTAGTTGACTCTGATAAAAAGAGAAAAATTGAAAAACATATTTTTAAAGCAACATATTTGAAGAAAAATGGGAACAGCTGTTCAGAATGGTGTATGCCAAAAATAAATGCAGGAAATTTCAGGATTTGTGAAATCCATTTTCAGGTAACGAAGCTTCATATTCTGCCCCATGGGGCCAGCAGACGCCCCACCCCTTTCCTCCCTTTGCCTTTGTGTGACGCCTTCTTCCAGACAAGGCTGCCATGAACTCAGCTCCTGCTGTTTATACTCGAACAGCTCTCAACGAGCATTTGCCCTTGTACAAATGTAAGGTGTTCACACTGTGAGGTTAACCCTTACCCTTACATTTCCCCAACGAAATCTTTGTTTGCATAAGTACATCGACCTTTCCAATCAGTTGACTACATAGCTTTCCAACAACCCTGAAATAGGTGGTGGTAAAGGCTGATCATTACATGGAATATGGAGAAGTTGAGGTTGATTTCACTCTTGAGTGAGGACTGAGCAGCCAGCATGCGCCCTGTTCCCTTGTGTGGGAGACATAAAGGGTGTCACACCTGGCAGGTCATGCTCCACACACCTGGTATTCTGGAATGGGGCTTCAACCACAGTATCTCTCAGAAGTTCTCAGCTCTCCCTCTCTCACTACATGGGAGGGAGATATGCCCCATGTCTTCTCGTCAATGCTATGGTGCTTGAGAGATGACACTGACCAGACGCCCCAGGAAGAGGACACCACTAGGTTGTGGATTCTTTTTGGTTTGCAGATTAGGTGGGAAATAATAGCGATAATAACAGGCATTCACTGAAGGCTTACTATGAACCAAGCCCTGTGCTAAGTTCTGTACTTACAGTATCTCATTTAATTCTCAGAAAAGCCTTATGAGGTAAGTACTATTTATATTTGAGCCCACTTTATGTGTAAACCCATTTTACAGATGAGAACACTGTGGATTAGAGGTTGGCAGCTATGTCTTAGGTCAATGGCTCTCAAACTTTGGTGTACAATGAAATTAGTGGCAGAGCTTGTTAAAACAGTGTGTGGGACCTCAACCCCAGAGTATGATTCAGTAGTCTGTGGTGGGGACCAAGAATTTACCTCTCCAGCACATTCCCAGGTGAGGCTGATGTTACTGGCCACACTTTGAGGAACACTGCCCTTGGCCATACAGCTGAGAAGTATAGGGTCATGTTCCTTTTTTTCCCTAAAACCTATGTATTTTTTTTCTTTTTTTAAATTGCATTTTAGGTTTTGGGGTACATGTGAAGAACATGCATGATTGTTGCATAGGTACACAGGTGGCAGTATAATTTGCTGCCTTCCTCCCCCTCACCTATATCTGGCATTTCTCCCCATGCCATACCCCCCCAACTCCCCACCCCCCACTGTCCCTCCCCAATTTCCCTCCAACAGACCCCAGTGTGTAGTGCTCCCCTCCCTGTGTCCATGTGTTCTCATTGTTCAACACCTGCCTATGAGTGAGAACATGCGGTAAAACCCATGTTTTTTAAACCACTGCACATGTTGCCCTCATTACAGACTTTTCTGTGTAACTTCCCCCAAACCCTGTCCTTGGTGGGAGATGAACTGGGTGAAGTAGGCAGCCAGCCTCCCTCTGTTCAACCTAATTATACCTATAGCTTTCTCTCTTTCTGGGAAGACTTGCCCTAGCCTCCCAGCTCTTTTTCCTTAGGGCTCTGTGCTATGGTCTGAATGTGTCCCCCTCAGATTCGTATGTTAAAACCTCATCTCCAATCTCCTGGTGGCATTAGGAGGTGGGGCTTGGGAGGTGATTAGAAAGCTGCCTTGCCTCTTCTGCCATGGGAGGACATAATGAGAAGGTGCCATCTGTGAACCAGGAAGTGTGCTCTCACCAGACACAGAATCTGCCGGCATGTTGATCTTGGACTTCCAGCCTCTAGAACTATAAGAAACAAATTTCTGTTGCTGGGCATGGTGGTGTGCGCCTGTAGTCCCAGCTACTTGGGAGGCTGAGGCAGGAGAATGGCTTGAACCTGAGAGGCAGAGGTTGCAGTGAGCCAAGGTTGTGCCAGTGCTCTCCAGCCTGGGTGACAGAGTGAGACCCTGTCTCAAAACAAAACAAAACAAAACAAAACAAAACAAAACAAAACAAAACAAAACAAAACAAATTTCTGTTTTTTGTAAGCCACCCAATCTGTGATACTTGGTTATAGCAGTCTGAACAGACTAAGACACTCTCTTAACCTGTTAGGAATATCTTCCTAATGACACCATTCTACTGTCTCCTCTGTCCTTGATTCTGAGGGCTGTCCTGCTCCCACCCAGTGGATGGAAGGAACCCACAAGAGTAATTTGATAGTTTAGCTTCAAGGCCATGTGGCTGCTGGTCTTGCAATGATCCTGAGGCTCTTTTGTGTCTCTGGATCTGACCTTGTAGCTTCATGCTCCAGATCACATATGACTGAAGATCCTGCTTGTGGGTCCCTGACATCAACACTCTTTTGTACTGACCTATTGCTGACTGGTATTGACAGGTTTCTTCCTGCTTGACCAGCACTCTGTTTATGCTGGCACAGGAGCTGTCCTGAATATGTTCAGAGCGACTGTGGGGATTTCTTCCTCTGGGGTGCATGTCTAAGGTCATAATCCCATTCTTGGAGATGGGCTTCCCTTCACCTCCAACAACTACTGTGTCTCCTTGCTGATAAGCTACAGGGAAAGGAAAGTAGGGTAACTTTAACTGTACTAATATTTAGTGGTGATCCTGGCACCCCTCCCCTGACAGAGCAAAGTCTTGGGGCTTGACTGAAGAGGTAGGGTGACCCTGTTTTATAGCAGAAAGAACATGCAGGCATAACATGAATGCTGGGAGCCAGACACTACATGCAGCAGCTCAGGTGCCTAGTAAGGCTCCCACTGCAAAAGGCCACTGTTTCATCTTTAATAAAGCAAGCATTAGATGAAGCACATTAGAAGGCCAAGTGACTCATTTCTATTTCTGGCCTTCAGACATCAGTGACAGTGGTGACCTCAGGCTGTGGACAGGAAGGATGGTTGAAGGGTCGGCAGCAGTAGGATGGGCCCCAAACCCTCTGCAAGAGACCCCGAACAACTTTGGAAAGATTTCTGACCATTTTTGCCTTGACTGATGACGCGCCAGGGCCTTCTGGTCCTTGCTCTTGTTCAGATCTGACTTCTGTGTTCTTGTCTCCATGAGCTCACCATGAGCACCCCTCTTTCCTACCATATTCTCACCAGTTTCTGGATCACTCTCCCAGCAGAACTAGTGGCTCTCCCCTTTGGAATCCCACAGGACTTGGTTCCTCTGCAGCTCAGGAGTCTCTCACATTGTCTTATCTGTGGTTGTGCTGCCCCTACCTGACCCCTAGGCCCTAGGGGGCAGGGGCCCATTCCCAGTGCTAAGCAAAGCCTGACAGTGATGACTAAAAAGCTATAGGCTGTCGGCCAGGTGCAGTGGCTCACGCCTGTAATCCCCGTACTTTGGGAGGCCAAGGTGGGTGGAT
>NW_022437091.1:1754468-1788728 GCF_009761245.1 Sapajus apella
GCTTGAATCCAGGAGGTGGAGGTTGCAGTGAACCGAGATCATGCCACCGCACTACAGCCTGGGTGACAGAGACCCCATCTAAAAAAAAAAAAAAAAAAAAAAAAGCTACAGTCTGTTACACGACTCCAGGGGCTGCTAGCCCTGACTCAGGCCCCGCTGGGTTGCCAGGGTCCAGGTATTAGATTCCCGGTTTTCTAGATTTGTCCTGAAATTCAAAGCTCAAGCTATTGTAGCTGAATGGCCACAGCAGGCAGGGAGGAGGCCATCAGGGAGAGGGTAGATGGAGTGCAGGAGCTCTGCAGAGCTGTGCTGGGAGCAGAGAGTCATTCTTTGAGCCAGGCTCTGGCAAAAGGAATCTGGTCAGAAAGGAAGGGAGGTGTTGGGGAGGGGTACCCGAAGCATCAGCAGTTAAGAAAGAAGTTTCTGGAAGCCCATCTGAGCGGGACCCACCCACCCTTTGGAATGCATTTATGCTAATTAGCACCATGTCATAAAGTAGATTTAGAGGTTCATAGTGTTTTTATGAAAAAGAAAAGAAAAGAAAAAGAGATACCGATCACATGTCAAATGGGTTTGGGACCTGATGGGCTTTAGGGTGGGAAGGTCAGAGGTGTGGGGTATCTGAAGGGGAGGAAGCAAAGGTGAAATTTGTGGTTAGGCCAGTAACCTATCTTCTGTAGACTGCAGTTGCCTCTCTAGACACAGGTTTTGTGTTAGGTCAGAGTTTATCCACCAGTTCCTCACAGGCTACTGGGCCCCCAATGAAGCTGCTGAGGGCTCTTTCCAGCACATCTGAGCAGGCTCAGGAGTCAGGCGGGCCCTGCCAGGTTGTGTAGCTTGTGTGTCTTTATGAAAGTTGTGCAACCTCGCTGAAACTCAGTTTTTCTGGCCTGTTAAAAAGGGTGTCATGATACTGTTACCTGAAAAGGGTAAAAGGCCTCCCAAAGTGCTGGGATTACAGGTGTGAGCCACCATATCCCGCCTAGCTGGCTTCTTTAGTGCATCCTGCTTTATCAGCAAGGTCTTTGGGACCTGAATCTTGTGCTGATCTTCTATGGCATTCTGTGACTAAGAATGCCTTAACCTCCTGGGAGTGCAGCCCAGGAGGTCTCAGCCTTATTTTACTCAGCCCCTATTTAAGATGGAGTCGCTCTGGTTCAAATACCACTGATAATACCTCACAGGTTGTTAAGAGAATTACATGGGAAAGTACCTGAGGATGTGCACCACCAGAACTGGTCTAGGAGCTCTTGGACCTGGCCTCCCTTCACTCCTTTCCTGTAGCTCCAGAGAGTTGGTGGCTATGGAGCTACTATGTAGCTCTCTGTCAAAGTTTCTGGGCTCGGAGCCACAATCCCCAGCTACTGTGGCCTCTCAGAGCCTTTGGCTTGGTGCTTTCAGTCCCCAATACTCTCCCTGGGACTCTGGAGAGGGAGGCTGAGTGCCAGGCCAGAGACCCCTCTGAGTCCTCATGGCATCTCCAAGCTGGGGAAGAGGGAGAGGGTGCTTACTTCCTGATCTTTGCTGAGTGGAAACTGGCTCAAGTCCCATACCCAGACTCAGCCACCTGATGTCTCCTGCTTCAAGGTTTCGTTCTTTCTGGATGCCATTACCTGTCAGGATAGGGGACACAGATTGGCTATAGGTACTTCAAGCTTAAGCCTTGCACCGATTCACATAGGGCCTTCGCTTGCTGGAAAAAAAGGGTCCTACTTAGAGGTGAGTGTAGAGGCGTTAAAGACGACACATTGACTCCCTGAACAATTCTGCCAGCCCTAGCCCTGATTGTCTTCACTGTCTACACACAGAGGCTAGGTTGTCAGTCCTGACCCAACTGAATCCAGTGATTCTTGACAGTGGAGAAACCCTTTTTTTTTTTTTTTTGGCAGGGAATATATTCCATAGAGCTTCATAAATAGGAAAATCCACCAAGAGTACAGTTGTAAGAAGTGGAGAAAAGCCCACAGTTAGAGGATAAACCTGAAGGGGCCAACAAGAGAGATCTGTGCCAGCAGCAGACATCTGTGCCAACAGCAGACATAGCTCTCTAGATGCAGTTAACAAAGGATTTGAGCTCCAAGCACTTATCAGAGATTCTCCCATGGCACTGCTCATTAAGTTTTATACATGGTAGTTGCTGAACAAATGACAGCACAAAAGACACAGCCAGAAGAGGAGGAAAGACACTGGGAGGAAGAGCTTGTGGAGGGACGCAGGGCTGCAGGACAGGTGGGGAGCATGGCAAAAAGAAGGCATGGCAGGAAGCCCATCTATGCCGAACACGTAGAGCCACTGTCCCAGTCTTTGGGTGTCCGATGGCTATAGCAACACATGCCAGGATTATCTGGATTTTGGGCTTTTCCCATGGGATGACACTCCTAATTCATGTTTAGGTGTGGCCAACTCTGACTCACAGCTTTTCTTCTATTATTCTGGTACTCAGCCACTTGAGCACCAACCTACACGTGCGGGATTTGACTTTCTAGCCCTACTTTTAGAAGAGCAACATCGTTCTCAGAACAGAGGGTGGGTCATCTTGCAGTTTCTTCTCCCCGTAGTTGTCACGGTCAACCTTTTACATGAAAATTAGATGTGTCACTTCTATGTTCAACCCCTTTGCTCAGAGTAACAGCTAAGTCCTCATCGTGACTCAAACCCTAACCCTCTCTGAGTTAATTCCTATCCCTTTCTTTTAGCCCATTCACTCCAGGTACACGAAGCCTCCTTGCTGTTCCTCAAACTATGCCAAATAGCCTCTTACCTCCTGCTTCTGCCTTGGGTTTTCCCACTGTCTGGGCCATTCTTGATTCTTTCACTTATTTAAGCCTCTGCTCACTTGTCAGCTCTTCAGAGAGGCCATCCTCCTATGGCCCATGGAAAAAAATCACTCACATCCCACACTCCCTGTCCTCCTCACCTTGTATTTTTCTTCAGAGCACTTCTCAGTATCTGCCATTTTTATGTCTACTTGTTTATTACCTGTCTGTCCTTCAAGAATGTAATCTCCTTAAAGGCATAGACTTTTTTTTCTTTGAACTCACTGCTATATCCATAGCACCTAGAGTAGTGCCCAGTATATAGGAGGTGGTGAATAAATATTTGCTGGATTAATTAATGTCTTGAAGACGTTTAAACACCCATAATCCTCTGTGCTCACGAGACAGCTCTTGCAGAAGTACCCCTGGCTGTCATACTCTGGTCAGCCCTTTGCAAGGGCTGAGGTGGCCAGAGGTAATTCACCTGTGCTTGCTTATCCAGGAGGGCAGAAGCCATTACAAGAAGATCTACAGGAGCAGGGACCCTCAGCCAGTGCTCAGGTGTGTTCTGTAATCAGAGGCAGGGCAGGGAAAGTGCAGGGTAGGGAGGATTATCAGGAAGAGAGGGGGCCACCCCCGGGTTCCACATGTTTGCCAACAGGGAGGATTGATAGTCCTGACATGGGCAGAGCCAACTCCATGCTTCTCTCCTGCATCATAAGGGACAGCCTCAGACCCTGCCTCTCACACGCTCTCACAAGAGGAGGCTGTGTCTGCCTCCAGCTCACTCCCGGGCCATCCCCTGAGGATGACTTCTGGTAGCTCCTCAGCTCATCTCCCTCTTTACAGGCATCCTCTTCACCTCTTAGCAGTGGCAACTGCTGCCCCTGTGCCCTTCTTCCTGAGTTTCTTTTCCCTTCAGTGTGGGGACACTCCTAATTTGCCTCTTCTCTCTCTGACTTCTCCCTTTTGGCTTCCCTTTCTTCTTCCTGTCCCTAAAATGTAAGGATGTCTGTGTCAGTGAGAGACCAAGCAGGAAAATTATTCCATGCAAGCATTTCTCACAGAGGGGATATATTCAGGGAACTGACTACTTCAGTGTTGGAGGGTTGGAAGGGCAAATGGTGATGCTGCAGTGACCAGATATGGTAATGACAGGAGTTCCTCCTCAGGGCCAGAGGGACAGAAGAGAAGAAGTGATACCACCAGAGCCTCTAGGCTCAGCCTTGCCTGGCCCATGCTCAGACCTCCTGAGTTCAAGCAGTTTTCCTGCCTGAGGATGCCCTGTGAAGGGGTTTGGGCCTCTGGGGTGCTGGTATCTCCTAGAGGTGCAGTTCAGCTGCTGCCAGGAGTGTCTAAAGAATTAGGAGTTAGCACAGGCAACCTACAGGCCATAGGCCAAATCCAGTTGCCACCTGTTTCTCCATGGCCCATGAGTTAAGAATGTTCTTCACATTTTGGCTGGGCGTGGTAGCTCACACCTGTAATCCCAGCACTTTGGGAGGCTGAGGCAGGCGGATGGTCTGAGGACAGGAACTCGTGACCAGCATGGTCAACATGGTGAAACCCTGTCTCTACTAAAAATACAAAAAAAAAAAAAAAAAAAAAAGCAAAAAGCAAAAAGAAAAAAAAATTAAAAAAATTAGCCAGGCACGATGGTGGACACTTGTAGTCCCAGCTACTTGGGAGGCTAAGGCAGGAGAATAACTTGAAGTCAGGAGGTGGAGGTTGCAGTGAGCTGAGGTCATGCCACTGCACTCTAGACTGGGTGACAGAGCAAAAGTTCATCTCAAAAACAAACAAACAAAAAAGAGAATATTCCTCACATTTTAAAAATGGCTGGGGAAAACATAACAAAAAGGAAGATATATCACATGAAAATTATAAAACATTCAAACTCCAGTGTCCATAAACGAAGTTTCATTGCAATGCAGCCATGCTTGTTCATTTATATATTGTTTATGGCTGCTCTTGCCTTACAATGATAGAGTTGAGGAGTTATAACAGAGAGCGTGTGGCCTGCAAAGCTTAAAATGCCTAATGGCCAGCTCTTTGCAGAAAAAGTTTGCCAAGCCCTAGGCTAGAGCCCTCCTGGAGGGACTCTGACAGGAGCTGGAAACAGAAGGAAGACCCTTCTCGCACCCTATGTCCTTTCAGGTCACGTCTCCGTGCCTCTAAGTAGTTGAACTGAATAGGAAACCCGGGGGCAAGAGAGAGTCTGGGAAAGGCTGTTGGCAGCCCCTTGGCCCTTGCACCACAGAGGAGGGTGGCATGGGGCTAACAGACAACAGGCAAATAGCACAACTTCCAAGTTCCAACTTCCAAGTATCTTGCCTTGGTCTTTTCCTCTTCTGTCTCTGCCCTCCCTCCCTTAGTAATCCTATCCACAGCCATGGCTTTTGTCACATCTCTGTAGACAATGCACAGATCCACAGCTCCACGCTTGACTTCTTTTATCAGTCTTGCATTTCTAACTGCCTGCTTGACAACTCCATTTAGAAGCCTTCCCTTTATCTCAAAATCACCATGTGAATAGGTAGAATTCATATTTTCTAACATCCTCGTTTCTTCTCCTCTCTTACCCATTTTTGTTGGCAATGCCACCATTCTCCCTGGCTTCATGTTTGGATCCTCTCTGTCTCTTTTCTCCCACATCAAAACACTTAGAAACACCAGCTCTGGCCTGGCACAGTGGTTCACACCTATAATCCCAGCACTTTGGGAGGCCGAGGTGGGTTGACTGCCTGAGGTCAAGAGTTTGAGACCAGCCTGGCCGACATGGTAAAACCCCATCTCTACTGAAAATACAAAAAAATTAGCTGGGTGTGGTGGCGTGTGCCTGTAATCCCAGCTACTCAGGAGGCTGAGGCAGGGGAATAGCTTGAACCAGGGAGGTGGAGGTTGCAGTAAGCTGAGATTGCGCCACTTCACTCCAGTCTGGGTGCCAGAGTGAGACTTCAGAAAAAAAGAAAGAAAGAGAGAAAGAAAGACAAACAGACCAGCTCTTTCTCTGCAAGACTTTGCAACTATTTTCTACTTTCCCCTCCCAGCACCATCACCTGGGGTTGTGCCACCATTACCTCTTGCCTAGATTATAGATATGACCTTGTAATGGGTGTTACCCCATACAAGTTTCATTCCAATTCATCTCACACATAGTTGACAGATTAATCTTCTGAACCATCAGATTCAAAGTGCTTTTGGCCTTGCTTTATCTATGCATTAGCCAGAAATTGAAAACTTTCTATATAGTTCTGTATTAGTTTGTTTTCACACTGCTAATAAAGACATACCTGAGACTGGGTGACTTATAAAGAAAAAGAGGTTTAATGAACTCACAGTTCCACATGGCTGGGAGGTCTCACAATCATGGCAGAAGACCAAGGAAGAACAAAGGGACTTCTTACATGGTGGCAGGCAAGAGAGAGAGGCAAGCGAAAGGGGAAGCCCCTTATAAAAACATCAGCTCTCGTAAGACTTATTCACTACAATGAGAACGGCATGGGGACACAGCCAAACCATATCATTCTACCTCTGTGGCTTTGCAAGGTACAGTAATCCCTCCTAATTACTTTTATGGGCTGGTGTTGAGTTTCTGTGGCTTTTCCAGGTGCATGGTGCAAGCTGCACCATGGATCTACCATCCTAGGGTCTGGAGGATGGTGATCCTTTTCCCATAGCTCCACTAGGCAGTGCCTCAGTGGGGACTCTGTGTGGGGGCTTCAACCCTATATTTCCAGGCTCCCACTGCTATGTATGGAAATGCCTGGATGTCCAGGCAGAAGTGTGCTATAGGGGCAGGGCCCTCATGGAGAGTCTCTGCTAGGGCAGTACAGAGGGAAATGTGGAGAGCTACAATGCAAGATGAGCTTTGGGTGGGGATACAACCAAACCATATCAAGTCCCAATGACTAGTTCAGTTTTCCAACTTTGTTTCCTATTTCTTTCTTTCCTATCCTCTTCCTTTCCAATTCTTTCTTATAGCCTCTTGTTCTTTCAGGTTCTGTGCACTTTATTTATACTCTCCCCTCTGCCAGGAATGTTTTTGGTACTTTTTAGGATTAGGTTCAGTTATGAGTGACAGAAAACCCAGTGTAAGGGGCCCATTGAGGTTGCATCAGAGCCCCTTTGACCCATTTAATCATATCCCACAGCTTCTGCACATCCAGAGCAGCAGGGACAGCCTTTAGCTGAGCTAGGTAAACACCTAGTTCCACTGTCTGAAATCTGAACAAACTCTGAGGTGTAATTTACACTCCAGAGCTGACCTTTGGGACCAGACAAAGGCTAGGGCTTGCTGAAACGTTCTCTTGCTTGTCCTCCTCCCTTTCCTGTCTTGCTTTCCATACTCCCTTACTGGTTTCTCCTGGGAGCATTTTTAAAATTTGTATTTTTGAGACAAGGTCTTGCTTTGTCACTCAGGCTGGAGTGCAGTGGCATAATCATAGCTCACTGTAACCTCAAACTACTAAGCTCAAGGGATGTTCCTGCCTCAGACTCCTGAGTAGCTGGGACTACAGGTGCACATGACTTGACCAGCTAATTTTTAAATTTTTGTAGAGACAAGGGTCTCACTATGTTGCTCAGGCTAGTCTGAAACTCCTAGCCTCAAGCAATCCTCTTGTCTTGGTCTCCCAAAATTTCTGGGATTATAGGTTTGAGCCAGTGCTCCCTGCTGGGAGCATTTGTTTAATAAACTACTTACACATGAAGACTTGTCTCAGGATTTGCTCTGGCAACCCAACCTAGGACCGTTGTAACAGTGGCTTAAACAAGATTGTAGTGGGCCTCATATCGTGCCTTCATGATCAGATTGCCTCAACATTGTAGTCCACCATCCTCAACATGTGCCTTCCTCTTGAGGCCAAAGATAGCTGCCTCAGCTCTGTCATCAGATTCACATTCTAGACAGCGAGGGGGGGGCGGGGGCAGGGGCGGGAAGAAAGGAGTGGCATGCTTCTTCCACTTGAGAACACCTCATGGAAGTTTCATACCTGACTTCTCTATAACCTTTTATGCAGAACGTGGTCAGGTGGCCATTCCTTGCTGCAAGGGAGGCTGGAAAATGTAGTCTTTATTCTCAGTGGTCAACTGCACAGCTAAAATTTTGGAATATGATTACTGTGGAAGAGGAGCAAACAGGCATTAGGGGAGAACTCATCATTTCAGTTACATGCTCCTCATCTCTGCCTGCCCAGAGTCTTCCAGACCCAGTGCAAATGCCACTTTCACCTCAAACCCTTCCTGCCACTTTCGCCTCAAATCCTTCCTTGAGCTACTAGTTAAAAGATATCACTCTATCATGGCACTTTGTGTGCCCTTACTTGTGGCACTATGGTTTTTCTACCTGGCTTGTAGTTTTTAAAATATGCCTTCCCCACAGAACTGTAAACATCTTTAGAGTGGAGGGCAAGCTTCAGTGAATTTCTGAGTTGAAACTTGAAATACTATAATCCCATACTCTGGAGAGTATGGTTCTGGAGCCTGACCAATCTGTGGCTTTGCAAGGTACAACCTCCCTCCCGATTGTTTTTATGGGCTGGTGTTGAGTTTTATCTTTAAATCAGTTATGCAACCTTCATTTGCTTATTCTACAAATATTTATTGGTGCTTTTTCTCTGCCAGGCACTGATAAAGGTGCTAGAAATTTGGTGGAAAACAATACAAATAAGCACCCCACTCCCTTGAAGGCCATAAAGGATGAGGGTTAAGAGCACAGACTTGGCTGGAGGCAATGGCTCACACCTGTAATCCCAGCAGTTTGGGAGGCTGAGGCAGGCGGATCACCTAAGGTCAGGAGTTCGACACCAGCCTGGCCAAAATGGCAAAACCCTGTCTCTACTGAAAGCACAAAAATTAGCCAGGCATGGTGGTGGGTGCCTGTAATCCCAGCTACTCAGGAGGCTGAGGCAGAAAAATAGCCTGAACCTTGTAGTTGGAGATTGCTGTGAGCCAAGATCATGCCACTGCACCCCAGCCTGAGCATCAAGAGTGAGACTCCGTCAAAAAAAAAAGAAGAACACAGACTCCACAGTCAGACTGCCTGGGCTTGCCTCCCAGCTCCATGACTTATAAGCTGTGTGACCATAGACAAGTTACCTGACTGAGCTCTCTGTTGCTCAGTTTTATCTTCTGAAACACGGAGATGTTCAGAGTGCAACTATTCAGGATGGTGGTGGAGACTAAGTGAGTTTACACATGTAAAATACTTAGAACAGTGTCTGGTACAAAATAAGGGCTACGTAAGTGTTAGTTATTAGTATCAGCTTGGAGAGCTTACATTCTAATAGGTGAGGATATAACTCAAACAAAAAAAGAAAAATATTAGGCAGTGATAAGTGCCACGAAGAAAATAAAAGAGAAAGGTGGGCAAGAGTGCTGCTGAGGGTCTGTCTGTACCAGATGGCCAGGGAATGTCTCTATGAGGGGGTGACATTTAGCAGCCATGAAGTGTTTGTGGGAAGAGCTTTTAAGGGCCAGCAGATACAGGGACTGTGAAGGTAGGCCTGAGCTGGCTGGCTGTAACTGGAGCATACAGGTGGAGGGGAAAGTGCAGGAGATGATCTGGGAGGAGCTTGGAACCAGACACCATGGGAGCTTTGTAAGTCGGGAAAATAATTTAGATTTGATTCTTAGTACAATGGCAAGCCATTGTAGAGTTCTAAGCAGCAGAGACTCATGTTTAAAATGCTAATGGTGTCTGCAGGTGGAGGGAGAATATCTTGTGAGTGTGTATGAGTGGAATGATGGGGTCAGATGAGAGAGCACAGCAGAGATGGAGAGAAGTGGAGAACTTGATGCATATTTTGGAGGCAAAATCCATAAGATTGACTGATGGATTAGAAGCAGAAGGTAAGGTGAAGAGAAAATTCAAGGGCAACTCTCAAATTTTGTCTAGAACACCTTTCAGAGATGGGGAGATGTGGAGAGAGGGTGGGTGGGAATCAAGAACTCTACTTTGGTTATGTTCAGCTGAGCAAGTCATTTTAGCTCTCTGAGCTTCAGTTTCCTTATCTAGAGTATGAAAATAATAATACACAGAAGAGCACTGTGGTTAAGGGGAGAGATGCCTGGGCTTACATTTCAACTCTGCTGTTTACTAGCTATGTGACCATGTGCCAGTTACTTTGTCTCTCTGTGTCTCAGTTTCCTCATCTGTAAAATCAGAGCAATCCTAGTACCTATCTCAAATTGTTGTATAAAGAATAAAAGATTTAATATTTACAAAGTGCCTTAGTTTCTGGCACATGGTAAAGCTATACTAGAATCATAGGTATATAAAAACAAATAAGATAGGCCAGGCGTGGTGGCTCATGCCTGTTATCCTAGCACCTTCGGAGGCTGAGGTGGGAGATTGTATGAGGCCAGGAACTTGAGATTAGCTTGGGCAACATAGCAAGACCCCGTCTCTACAAACAGGTAAACAATTAGCCCGTTGTGGTGATGCATGCCCATAGTCCTAGCTACTTGGGAGGCTGAGGCAGGAGTGTTGCTTGAACCCAGGAGTTTGAGGTTGCACTGAGCTATGATCATGCCATTGTACTCTAGCCTAGGGGACAGAACTGAGAACCTCATCTTGAAATGCCAACAAATAGGGTAGAATTGAACCTTATATTAGATAAGTCGCTCATTTCCATAAGATAATAATTAAGCATTGTTAAAGAAAGAAAAAAACACTTGTCCCTTCTAGAATATACTAGAGAGACCTGCCCGATTCTACGTAATCTCTTCCAGAAAACGAAAGGGAAGGGAATACTTCCCAATTCATTTTATAAAGCTGCTTTTATGCTGATATTAAAACCAAATAAAAACAGTACAAAAAAAAAGGAAGAAAAAAACCACAGTCCAATATCCCTCATGAATATAGGTGCAAAAACCCTTAACAAAATATTAGCAAATAGAGTTCAGCAATTTATAAAAAGCAGTATATACCATAGCCAACCATGCAAATCTCATTCAATATTCAAAAACCAATCCATGCAATTTACCATACTAACAGACTATTTACTCTTTTCTTTTCTTTCTTTCTTTCTTTTTTTTTTTGAGGTGGCATTTTGCTCTGTTGCCCAGGCTAGAGTACAGTGGTGCAATCTCAGCATACTGCAACCTCCACCCCCTGGGTTCAAGTGATTATTCTGCCTCAGCCTCCTGAATAGCTGGGATTACAGGCATCCACCACTATGCCTGGCTAATTTTTGTATTTTTAGTAGAGACACAGTTTTACCATCTTGGCCTGACTGGTGTTGAACTCCTGACCTCGTGATCCACCCGCCTTGGCTTCCCAAAGTGCTGGGATTACAGATGTAAGCCACTGCTCCCCACCATATTTTTTCTTCTAAATGTTTTATACTTTTATGTTTCACCTTTAAGTCTGCTCCATATTGAGTTAGTTTCTGTGTAATGTGTGAGGTTTATGGGGAGGCCGACTTAATCAACACCTCTGGTACTGGAACCCAGGAGGGAGCATAAGGAGAGGGAGGCCAGGAAGGAGCACAGGGGGTGGAGGAGAGTCCTGGGGATTCTGTGTTTTATATTATGAAATAAACACCTTACCAATTCTTAGAAAGGTAATTTATGACTTGGGAACAGTTTATTGAATCAATAGCTAGGACTAAGAATATATCCTCAGGAAAGAAGGGGATGGGAGAAAAGGCTCCTGAAGATACTTGGCATGCAGCCTTGGAGGACATACCATAAATCTTTCCATAAATTAACCTCTAGCTTCCAGGAGCCTGAGCTGTACTCACCTGGGAGTCCTTGGGGGTGGATAGGAATTGATAGACCCTTGGTTAGGTAGGGTGTCCCAGAGGAAGAAGCTGGAGCTCTTTGCCTGCTGGCATGGGATGGTGAGAAGTGGGTGGCTGTGTGGGAGTGCTCTCTGTGTCGATTTCCTCAGGGAAGGGTGATGGGGATCTGGGAGAAGCTCTGTCCAGGGGCCTAGTTATTTGTCCTTCTCTGCATGGCAATACCCAGCCAGCCCTGGATGCTCCTAGGGCAATCTAAAACCGACTGCTCTGCCTCTCTGGTTGCCGAGTGGACGACTCAGACCTGGGAGGCTAAGGGTGGGAAGGCATTGTAGGGGAGAGGGTCATGTGGGTTCAGGAAGGCATGCAGGTACAGGTTGGGAAATAGGCTAATGGCTTAGTGAAATTGGAAGGCCCATCAAAATGAGTCCCTAGGAGTTTGGGAGTGATGTTGCCAGATGCCCTTCTCTCATCTTTTGTAAGGCACCAGACTGCCTCATCTTGCCATCCCTTACCACCCCGGGATTGTGAGTGCCAGGGTGGGGCATACAAATGAGTCTGGGACTGGGTCTTCTGCTCTGGTGTGGGTGGCCAGAAGTATTTGGGGCCAGACATGTAATATATGGGAAAAGAAAGGAGAAAGGGCCGGGCACAGTGGCTCATGCCTGTAATCTCAGTACTTTGAGAGGCCAAGGTGGGTGGATCACTTGAGATCGGGAGTTTGAGACCAGCCTGGTCAACATGATGAAACCCTATCTCCACTAAAAATACAAAAATTAGCTGGGTGTGGTGGCAGGCATCTGTAATCCCAGCTACTCATGAGGCTAAGACAGGATAATTGCTTAAACCTGGGAGGTGAAGTTTGCAGTGAGCTGAGATTGTGCAATTGTATTCCAGCCTGGGAGAGTGAGCAAGGCTCTGTCTAAAAAAAAAAAAAAAAAAAAAAAAAAAAGAAAGAAAGAAAGAAAGAAAAACAAAAGAAAGAGGAGAGAGGGATTTACCATCCTATCACTGCCTGCTGTGTTCCAGGTACCCTGCTAGGTGCTTCACATGTACAAACCACTGCAGCTCACTGGAAGATCTCATTGAAAGAATCAGCCAGTTGTCAAGTTCATGATGGCAGATACAAATTTTTCACAATTCTAATTTTTGCTGGAACTTTCAAATTTTATAATTGGCAGCAAATATTGTCAACTAATTTCCTTGAAGTGAAAGTCTCTTTTCATTTCTAAGAAAGTGCCTGCCAAATACTCAGACCTGAATAATCATAGTTTGTCATTCTTTCCAGTAAAAAGTGTTTCATAAAAAATGCAGACAGTTCAGCCATTTCACATGATTGCACAAATACTGTTTCGTGAGATAACATTGTTCTTTAGTACGGAGCAGAAACGTTTGATGGTGCATACTTCCCATTTCTTCACAAAGATTGTTGAAAAGACATGCTCTCATGGATCAAGATTTAAGAAAATAATCAGAAGTGAAACTGGCTTTCCCCCTCACTGCAAGTGTGTGGCAGTAAGGAATAAGATGACTACTGGGACAGTTTCGTGCCACTGCTTTGATTTGTGCTAAATGCCAGCAATTTACCCACCATTGCTTTTGTGTTATGAAAGAAAATATCAAAACTGTTGTTCCAGAAAAAAACATGAAATTTAAAAAAGTCAGCACTGAAAATTCTACCATCCTATGCAGGTTTTTGCTTTTTTTTGCCAAGTATTCACATAAAAGAAGATCTTTAATGATTAGTTGGTGCTGATACTAGATAAATACTAGAAAACAGCAAGTTTCCATGTGTGAGGCACAAGTACAATTCTTTACACAAGAGGCTAACTCAGTCTTCATGTTTGCAGCTACATCTTTAATTTGACAAGTGATTGTGTCATTGAAAAGTGGCAGTCCCCAGGATTTCTTTCACTGACTTTTTATCCATCAGGCCTTCAGTGATGTCAGTGAATAAGGCTTTATTATCTCTCAGCCTTTGTGTGGGCTTCTCCAGCTAATGCAATACACTAACTTATCCTGTAAGAAGCTTCAGTAACTTTTTCATGGCCAGTTTGAGAAGCTAACAACTTTTGGATTTTAAAGAGCTCATCATATCTACATTCAATGTAGCTAATTCCTTTCTCTAAACCCTGAATGATTGGTCTCAAAATGATGCTGCAACTAACTATTAATAGTAAACAATTAAGTTTAGTAATAGTATTGCTAAAATACTCTTCAAAATATCCTGCTGAATAAGACATAATAAGTTAAACTATTACTATATATGTAGATGAGGGAAATATAGATTACACTATATTTTTGGTTTTTATTCAGTTTTTCAGTTTCTTTGGAGAAAATCCCTCCATTCAGCTAGTCAGAGAACTCTCTGACATGCTGATTTAATCTTTTAAAAAATTTATCATTTATTTATTTTAGTTTTTAATTAAATCAACACAAAAAATAAATAGAGGTGGGGTCTTGCTGTGTTGCCCAGGCTGGTCTTGAACACCTGGCCTTAAGCAATCCCCCTGCCTTCACCTCCCAAAGTGCTGGGATTACAGGTGTAAGCAACTCCACCTGGTCTAGTTTCATTTCTTTTCAGGATTTTTATACTGGAAGAGTGCAGCTGTGGATTGAGAAAGCAAATCTAATTGATCCATCTCATGCCAATGATAAATCCTTGACTATAAGAATAAATATTATAAAGAAATGGTCTGATAACAATTTTGGATAAAATTACACAATTCATTAGTTTAAACAATATTTTAAAATGTTATTATAAAACAAGACAAAGTGTATTGTTTCTTGTGTGTTTAGACAGGTGTAAGAAAAACTTCATAATTTCAAAATAAAAATTTATTGGGAGGGAGGGGATCCAAGATGGCCGAGTAGGAGCAGCTCTGGATTGCACCTTCCAGCGAGCGCCCAGAGGGTGAGTGGTTGCCACATTTCCAGATGGATTTTTATTGCCCACAGACCAGGAGATTCCTGGGCGGAGGAGCGCCATGGATCTCCAGTGTGGCTGTTTCAGCTGGTGTGGCAGCTCTCCACTCAAAAAACTCACATGGGTCTGGGCGCCATTTCAGCTGGTGACTGGAGCGCCTGGGAGACTGTCACTCGTTCAACTGATAAAAAGGGGACTGAAATAGGGAGCAAGGCCAGGAGATTCCCGGGTGAAAAAGCACCCACGAGTCTCCAGTGTGGCTGTTTCAGCCAGTGCAGCGGGTCTCCACACAAAATCTCACACAAATCTGGGCACTGTTTCAACAGGCGACTGGAACACCTGGGAGACAGAGTTGCCCATTCAACATATAAAAAGGGGACTGAAACAGAGAGCCAGGCCAGAAGATTCCTGGGCGGAAAAGCACCTCCAGCATAGCTGGCACAATGGGTCTCCACACAAAATCTCACACAAATCCGGGCACCTTTTCAACTGGTGACTGGAATGGCTGGGAGACAGAGTTGCCCATTCAACTGAAAAAAAGGGGACTGAAACAGGGAGCCAGGCCAGGAGATTCCTGGGCAAAAAAGCACCATGTGTCCACAGTGTGGCTGTTTCAGCCAGCACAGTGGGTCTCTGCACAAGAATTCACACAAATCTGGGCACCATTTCAACTGGTGACTGGAACGCCTGGGAGACAGTCTTTTTTTCAGTTCAACTGAAAAAAAAGGAGTCTGAGGCAGGGAGCCAGGTGATCAGGCACAGACTGTCCCACCCCTACAAAGACCAGCAATCTGAAATGCTCTGTATTGAGAGTTTAACAGCAAGCACAGCTGAACCTGGGATGGTCCAGCTGTGGGGGAGGGGTGTCCGCCATTACCGAGGCAGTCCGCCATTACCAAGGTGGTCCACCCTTACTGAGGCAGCCTGCCATTGCTGAGGCAGTCCATCATTATACAGAGAGGCTGCCATTGCAGAGGTGGGCCGCCATTGCTGAGGCTGTTCTAACTATACCCCTATAAATAAGACTGCAGGGAAGTTCACACAGCAGCTGGGCAGAGCCCACAGTGGATCAGCAAAGCCTCTGCTGGCAGACCATGACTAGGCTGACTCCTCGCTGGGCAGCGCAGCCCTGAAGAAAGGCAGCAGCATGACAGAAACTTATAAATAAAGCCCTACCTTCCCGGGAGAGAGTATCTAGGAAAAAAAGGCTGTTATGAGTTCTGCTGAAGCAGACTTAAACGTACCTGCCCAGCAGCTCTGAATGGAACAACAGAGCTCACAGATCAGCACTTGAGCGCCTATAAAGGACAGACTGTCTCCTCAAGCGGCTCCCCGACACCTGTGTATCCAAAAAGTCACCTCATAAAGGAGCGCTCAGACTGACATCTGGCAGGTATCCTTCTGGGACAAAGATAGCAGAAGAAACTGGCAACAACCCTCACTGTTCTGCAGCCACTGCAGGTGAGCCCCAGGCAAACAGGGTCTGGAATGGACCTGCAGCAGTCCTACAGCAGAGGGGCCTGACTGTTAGAACAAAAACTAAGAAACAGAAAGAAATAACTTCATCATCAACAAACAGGACATCCACTCAGAAACCCCATCTGGAAGTCACCAACTACAAAGACCACAGGTAAATAAATCCACAAAGATAAGAAGAAACCAGTGAAAAAAGGAAGAAACCCCCCAAAACCAGAACACATCTCCTCCAAGGGATCACAACTCCTCACCAGCAAGGGAACGAACGAGGCTGGATGGAAAATGAGTCTGATGAATTGACAGAAACAGGCTTCAGAAGGTGGGTAATAAGAAACTTCTCTGAGCTAAAAGAACATGCTCTAACCCAATGCAAAGAAACTAAGAACCTTGAAAAAAGGTTTGACAAAATGCTAACAAGAATAAACAGCTTAGAGAGGAACATAAATGAATTGATGGAGCTGAAAAACACAACACTAGAACTTTGCGAAGCATAGACAAGTTTCAATAGCTGAATTGACCAAGCAGAAGAAAGGATATCAGAGGTTGAAGATCAACTCAATGAAATAAAATGAGAAGGCAAGATTAGAGAAAATAGAGTAAAAAGAAATGAACAAGACCTCCAAGAAATGTGGGGTTATGCGAACAGACCTAATCTATGTTTTATAGGTGTACCTGAATGTGATGGAGAGAATGAATCTAAGCTGGAAAACACTCTTCAGGATATTATCCAGGAAAACGTTCCCCACCTAGCAAGTCAGGCCAATATTCAAGTCCAGGAAATAGAACACCACGAAGATATTCCTCAAGAAGAGCACCCCCAAAGCACATAATCATCAGATTCACCAGGGTTGAAATGAAGGAGAAAATACTAAGGGCAGCCAGAGAGAAAGGTTGGGTCACCCACAAAGGGAAGCCCATCAGACTCACAGCAGATCTCTCGGCAGAAACCCTACAAGCCAGAAGAAAGTTGGGGCCAATATTCAACATCTTTAAAGAAAAGAACTTTCAGCCTAGGATTTCATATCCAGCCAAACTATGTTTCATAAGCAAAGGAGAAATAAAATCCTTTATGAACAAGCAATTACTCAGAGATTTCATCACCACCAGGCCTGCCTTACAAGAGCTCCTGAAAGAAGCACTAAACATAGGAACAACCAGTACCAGCCACTCCAAAAACATACCAAATGGTAAAGAGCATCGACACAATGCAGAAACTGCATCAACTAACAGGGAAAACAACCAGCTAGCATCAAAATGGCAGGATCAAATTCACACATAACAATATTAACCCTAAATGTCAATGGGTTAAATGCCACAATCAAAAGACACAGACTGGCAAATTGGGTAAAAAGCCAAAACCCATCAGTCTGCTGTATCCAGGAAAACCATCTCACATGCAAGGATACACAGAGGCTCAAAATAAAGGGATGGAGGAAGATTTACCCAGCAAATGGAGAGAGGAAAAAAAAAAAAAAAAAAGCAGGAGTTGCAATCCTAGTCTCTGATAAAATAGGCTTTAAACCAACAAAAGTCAAAAGAGAAAAAGAAGGGCATTACATAATGATAAACTGATCAGTGCAACAAGAAGAGCTAATGATCCTAAATATATACGCACCCAATACAGGAGCACCCAGATACATAAAGCAAGTTCTTAATGACTTACAAGAGACTTGGACTCCCACACAATAATAGTGGGAGATTTTAACACTCCACTGTCAATATTAGACAGATCAACCAGACAGAAAATTAACAAGGATATCCAGGACTGGACTGCAGACTTGGACCAAGCAAACCTAATAGACGTTTACAGAACTTTCCACCCCAAATCCACAGAATATACATTCTTCTCAGCACCACATCACACCTACTCTAAAATTGACCACATAATTGGAAGTAAATCACTGCTCAGCAAATGCAAAATAACGGAAATCATAACAAACAGTCTCTCAGACCACAGTGCAATCAAGTTAGAACTCAGAATTCAGAAACTAACTCAGAACCACACAGCTTCATGGAAACTAAACTGGCTCTTGAATGTTGACTGGATAAACAATTAGATGAAAGCAGAAATAAAGATGTTCTTCGAAACCAAAGGGAACAAAGACACAACATACCAGAATCTCTGGGACACATTTAAAGCAGTGTCTAGAGGAAAATATATAGCAATAAATGCCCACATGAGAAGCAAGGAAAGATCTAAAATCGACACCCTATAATCAAAATTGAAAGAGCTAGAGGAGCAAGATAAAAAAAAAACTCAAAACCTAGCAGAAGACAAGAAACAACTAAGATCAGAGCAGAACTGAAGGAGATAGAGATACCAAAAAACCATCAAAAAATCAATGAATCCAGGAGTTGGTATTTTGAAAATAGACAGACCACTAGCCAGATTAATAAAAAAGTAAAGGGAGAATAATCAAATTGATGCAACAAAAAACAATAAAGGGGATATCACCACAGATTCCACAGAACCACAAACCACCATCAGAGATTAATACAAACAACTCTATGCACATAAGCCAGTAAACCTGGAAGAAATGGGTAAATTCCAGGACACTTGCATCCTCCCAAGACTAAACCAGGAAGAAGTCAAAACCCTGAATAGACCAATTACAAGGGCTGAAGTTGAGGGAGCAATTAACAGCCTACCCCCAAACAAAGCCCAGGTCCAGATGGGTTCACAGCCGAATTCTACCAGACATACAAAGAGGAGCTGGTACGGTTTCTTCTGAAACTATTCCAAACAACCCAAAAAGAAGGAATCCTTCCCAAATCGTTTTATGAGACCATCATACTGGCAAACTGATTGCAACAGCACATCAAAAATCTTATCCATCACGATCAAGTAGGCTTCATCCCAGGGATGCAAGCCTTGTTCAACATACACAAGTCTATAAACGTTAATTCACCACATAAACAGAACCAAAGACAAAAACCACATGATTATCTCAATAGATGCAGAGAAGGCCTTTGACAAAATTCAACAGCCTTTATGCTAAAAACTCTCAATAAACTAGGTAGTGATGGAACGTATCTCAAAATAATAAAAGCTATTTATGACAAACCCACAGCCAGTATCATACTGAATGGGCAAAAACTGGAAGCATTCCCTTTGAAATCTGCCACTAGACAAGGATGCCCTCTTTCACCACTCCTATTCAATATAGTATTGGAAATTCTAGCCAGAGCAATCAGGCAAGGAAAAGATATAAAGGGCATTCAATTAGGAAAGGAGGCAGTCAAATTGTCTCTATTTGCAGATGACATGATTGTATATTGAAAAGACCCTATTGTCTCAGCCCAAAATCTCCTGAAACTGATAAGCAACTTCAGCAAAGTCTCAGGATACAAAATCAATCTGCAAAAATCACAAGCATTCCTATACACCAATAACAGACTTAAAGAGAGCCAAATCAAGAATGAACTGCCATTCACAATTGCTACAAAGAGAATAAAATACTTAGAAATACAACTAACAAGGAATGTAAAGGACCTCTTCAAGGAGAACTACAAACCACTGCTCAACAAAATAAAAGAGGACACAAACAGATGGAGAAACATTCCATACTCATGGTTAGGCAGAATCAATATCATGAAAATGGCCATACTGCCCAAAGTAATTTATAGATTCAATGCTATCCCTATCAAGCTACCAATGACCTTCTTCACAGAACTGGAAAAACCACCTTAAACTTCATATGGAGCCAAAAGAGAGCCACATAGCCAAGTCAGTTCTAAGCAAAAAGAACAAAGCTGGAGGTATCACACTACCTGACTTCAAACTATACTACAAGGCTACAGTAATCAAAACAGCATGGTACTTGTACCAAAACAGAGATATAGACCAATGGAACAGAACGGAGGCCTCGGAGGCAACACCACACATCTACAACGATCTGATCTTTGACAAACCTGACAAAAACATGCAATGGGGAAAAAATTCCCTGTTTAATAAATGGTGTTGGGAAAGCTGGCTAGCCATGTGCAGAAAGCAGAAACTGGACCCCTTCCTGACACCTTACACTAAAATTAACTCCAGATGGATTAAAGACTTAAATTGAAGACCTAACACCATAAAAACCCTAGAAGAAAACCTAGGCAAAACCATTCAGGACATAGGCATGGGCAAGGACTTCATGACTAAAACACCAAAAGCATTGGCTACAAAAGCCAAAATAGACAAATGGGACCTAATTAAACTCCAGAGCTTCTGCATGGCAAAAGGAACAATCATTAGAGTGAATCAGCAACCAACAGAATGGGAAAAAATTTTTGGAATCTACCCATCTGATAAAAGGCTAATGTCCAGAATCTACAAAGAACTAAAAAAGATTTACAAGAAAAAAACACACAAGCCCATTCAAAAGTAGGCAAAGGATATGAACAGACACTTTACAAAAGAAGACATTTATGAGGCCAACAAACATATGAAAAAATGATCATCATCACTGGCCATTAGAGGAAAGCAAATCAAAACTACATTGAGATACCATCTCATGCCAGTTGGAATGGCGATCATTAAAAAATCTGGAGACAACAGATGCTGGAGAGGATGTGGAGAAATAGGAACACTTTTACAACCATTGTGGAAGACATTGTGTTCAACCATTGTGGAAGACAGTGTGACGATTCCTCAAGGACCAAGAAATAGAAATTCCATTTGACCCAGCAATCCCATTACTGGGTGTATATCCAAAGGATTATTAATCATTCTATCATAAGGACACATGCACACGAATGTTCATTGCAGCACTGTTTACAACAGCAAAGACTTAGAACCAATCCAAATGCCCATGGATGATAGACTGGACAGGGAAAATGTGGCACATATACACCATGGAATACTATGCCGCCATAAAAATCGATGAGTTTGTGTCCTTTGTAAGGACATGTATGAACCTGGAAACCATAATTCTCAGCAAACTGACACAAGAACAGAAAATCAAACACCACATGTTCTCACTCATAGGCGGGTGTTGAACAATGAGAATGCATGGACACAGGGAGGGGAGCATCACACACTGGGGTCTGTCAGAGGGAAGTAGGGGAGGGAGAGCGGTGTTGGGGAGTTGAGGGGGAATAACATGGGGAGAAATGTCAGATATAGATGATGGGGAGGAAGGCAGCAAACCACATTGCCATGTATGTATCTATGCAACAATCTTGCATGTTCTTCACATGTACTCCAAAACCTAAAATGCAATAAAATATATTAAAAAAATTATTGGATGATAGTATTGCAATTATAGTAAGTATAACTGAAGATAGCTAAGAAGAACACAATAAGAATGCAAGAAGAAACTGAGTTATCTCCAAACATGAATATATTTGTACCCTAAATCTACTTCTTTAGGAAACTTTGGAAAACAACATATACATACGCATTTCATTAGCTGTCAGAGCAGAGGTGTCATCACCTGCCAAGTAGCCTCTGGAAAACTCTACTGTACGTTTGCGAGAGAGTGAGGGTGCAAAAGGCAAATAATGTGCTGCTCTTATTATAAAAATAATTTTTACCTCTTGGAACCCTACAAAGGGTTCCCTAAGGGGTTCCCTAACCACACTTTGATAACTGTTAAAAAAGGGTAATATTTATTCTGTGGAATGTTACACAGCTTTAAAAGCAATGAGGTAGATATATACTGACATGCCACAAGTTGTACAACAATGCAACAGTGTTTGCAGCATGATACACACAGAACAAGCCTACTTATTCTATATATATATATATATATATATATATATATATATTTAAATGCATAGAAAAGGTCTAGAAGAACACACTATTAATTGTGCTTACTTTTGGGAAGAGTACAGGGATCTGCTGGCTTAATGTTGGAGAACTTTTGCTTTATCTATATTTTTTAAATGGTTACAAGGAGAATGTACTCATTATTACTGATGTCATTTAAATCTATTTTATAAAGGGTATTTTGTCTTCACTTTTCTTCGGGATGATGTCTAAAATTTATACAATTTTGATATATTTTTAGATCAATTAATTGCTATTGTTCTCTGCAGAATCCTTACTAGGGCAAAGGAGTATGGTTGCTGGATAAAATACAGGATACCTAGTTAAGTTTGCAAATAAAACACAAATCAGGTTTTTTGTTTTGTTTTGTTTTGTTTTTGTATAAGTATGCCCTATGCAATTTTTGGGACATACTTGTACTAAAATGTTATTTGTTGTGTACCTGAAATTCAAATTTAACCTGGCATTCTGTATTTTGATTTGCATGTCTGGAAACCTTATAAAGGGGATATGGAGGGGGGCTTTGATGCTAAGATGTGGAGTAGAACCCAGATCCATTGGCAACTTGCTGATGTTAACCAAAGTGTGTCATTTGCCACCTTTGACAGCCAGAACTCACCAGAGAATAAGGAAGCTCTGTCAGGAGGATACTGGGGGCAAAGTCATGTTGGCAAGCCAACTATTCTCCTCATCAATGTCTCTGTGGCTGGTCAAGTTAGTGAGATATTGTGACAATGAGAGTGGGGATAGAGTTGGAGGAAGGTTGTAAAATGTTTCAATTGGCATTTGGCTTTGCGTTTAAACACATACAAGTCTTGCACAAAATGTAACCCTTGGAGTTGCGCTTGCATAACTCTCCTGTAGCCACCATAAGGTTGGTAACATTTCCTGTGTTTCTGGGCTCTAATAAGGCCCCTATCTTTCTACATTACCCCATGGCCATCAAAGGCCATGGCTACTATTTCCTTGAGATGGTAAAATGTTATTACAAGAACTTTTTTCCACCTTATTTTCTTCCCCTCAGGAAGATGTACATACACCATTTCCCCCACTTCTTGTTTTTCCACACTTTTTTGTCTTACAAAATTTCACCATAGTCAATACTTCCTCAAATGTATAAACGCTTAGTTTTTTTTCTTAGGGTTTTTTCTTCTTTTCTTAGTTTTTTACCTCTTTTCTCTCTTTCAGATTTTGCCATAGAGAAATCTCTTGCTTTTTCATCTCTCCAATTTGTGAACCAACCAACCAATCTACCAACCAGCCAATCAGCCAACTACTCAGCCAGTCAACTAACTCATCCCAGAGACAAAGATTGGAGGGAATGCTTGAAGCTAGTACAGAGACCAAAGCAAAGTAATACTGTATCATGTACAGACCTCAACTCTGTGAAGACAGTCCCTCCTGCGGTAGGAAGTCAGCCTTGAACATCTAGGCTTAGGGGAGGCTGGGAAAGGTCACTGTTGGAGAAGTCAGTGGTTGGGGGCAGGTCAGGATCCAGGGCTCTTAATTATCAGGGAGAGATTTTGCTTTTTTAAAATGTCAGACCTAATGGTGTTTGCTTTCAGTTTTCTTTCTTCTAAAAATCAACTCTATTGAGGTGTACTGCCCAATCAAGATATAGAACATTTTCATCACTCTAGCAAAATTTCTTGTTTTTGGGAATCACATCACTGATGTGATTTCTATCACTATAGCTGAGTTTCGTCTATCCTAGAACTTTACATAAATTGTTCTTTTCTTTTGACTTTATGTAGTTTTTTCCTCATGTGGGAGTAAAAAGAATTTTTGTAGTTTTATTTTTTTAAATATTCAAATTGGATTCACCTGACATTTATTTTGGTATAGTGTGTGAAAGGCACAGATCTAATTTCATTTATTTTCTCCCAGAGAGCTACCTGGTTGTTTCAACATCATCTATTGATAAAGGTATCTTTTTTTTTCTCATTGGTTTAAATGCCACATTTATCATATATTAAATTCCCAAGTGTTCTTGGGTGTATTTCTGGAGCCACCTTTCTGTTCCTTTGATGTGTTTATTCATGTCTCAGTACAATACTCTTTTTTTTATTTTAAAATAAGCATTTGTTTATTGTTTAAGTATCCAAAGAAGAAAATATAAAGAGGTCAAAACCAGAAATGTTCTGTTATACTAAAAGTGATGTCATCTGCAACCATTTATCCAGGCAAGAAGAGTCATATCAAAGCTTTCTTCATTCACGTTTTTATTACACTTCTGAATATTTGTATAAGTGAGTAAATGGCTGAACCACATTCCAAGCCACAATCTTAAATACTGATGAAACCTGGCTGTGATGAGCAAAAATAAAAACATTCTATATACACATGCCTCACATACTCTTTTTTTTTTAGACACATTTTTGCTCTGTTGCCAGGCGCCAGGCTAGAGTGCAGTAGTGCAATCTTGGCTCACTGCAACCTTTGCCTCCGGGGTTCAAGCAAGTCTCCTGCCTCAGCCCCCTGAGTAGCTGGGACTACAGACGTGCGCCACCATGCCCAGCTAATTTTTTTATATTTTAATAGAGACAGGGTTTCACTATGTTGGCCAGGATGGTCTCAATCTCTTGACCTCGTCATCTGCCCCTCTCGGCCTCCCAAAGTGCTGGGATTACAGGCATGAGCCACCACGCCTGGCCCGTACTCTTAAGATGTTAAACAGTACCATGTTCCCCTACCTGTCTAACCATATGCCAAAATGTTGCCTGTCAATGTTAGTGAATTTTAACTGACATATAATTCCATTTCGGTGTCACATTATTAATCCCATAGTGAAAGAAATGTTTCTAAAACATGAAATTCTTTCCTATGAGAAAGCATGAAATAGGCATGAAACTACACTGGGTTGAAATTTTAGTCATTTTAAAGGTCACTATTTCTGCTTTATGGCACTGGGTTGCCTTTTCCAATATTTAAGTCTCACATTCTCACATACACCTTTAAAAAGAACTGTTATGACTAGTCAAGTCGCACATGTCAGATTATACAAGATATGGTCCCATGAAAACACCAAAATATTTTAGGAAATTGAGCAGTGATAGCATATATAAAGGTTTATCACATCTCAATACTCAATATAAAACAAGTAATGCCAACATACCCTGGTTTGATGGCTTCTCTTCTGGAAAACGCTTGTTCTAAAGTTTTATTTTTTAATTAGCCTATGGCACTTACTTTATTTTCTAATTTTTTCCCAAGCATTACAATAAGCCTTTGTTTTAAAAAATTACCTGATTCCAATTATTGTTCATGTACAACTTTAAAATGGCAATCTGAGTTCTCTTCTTGACACACTCTGTACTAAATCTTAGTACTCAGTTTCATCAGGCTGTTTGCCAATTCATATATTCAAAAGAAACATTATAAAATGTAAAAGGAGAATGGAGTACATTGGGAATAATCAACAGTTTAAGATTATCAATAATTTTGATATTAACATTAATAATTTCTTAGCTGTCCTTTAATGATTTTTGTTGGAACTCTGGCAAATGTCTTTAATATTCTCATGACATTAATATTTAAATAGGGGCAGAGAGAGATCCAAGATGGCCGACCACTAGCAGCTCAGGATTGTAGCTCCCAGAGAAAGCACACAGAACGAGAGGACACCACACTTTCAGGTGGATTTTTGTTGCCTACAGACCAGGAGATTCCCAGCAGAGGAGCCCCACAGGTTGCCAGCGTGACTCTTGTGGCTGGCGTGGCGGTTTTGCTGGCGCCCCGGCGTGGCGGTTCTCGGCGCAGAGTAAACAGGACTGGGTCCCCTTTTGGTCAATGTGTGGAGCTCTGGGAAGGCAGAGTCACCCATTCACCTGATTGAAAAAGGGATTCAAGCGGGAAGCCAGACCAGAGATTTCTGGACAGAAAAGCACCACGAATCTTAATGCTGCTGTTTTGGCTGGCGCAGTGGGTTGCTCAGATTTCAGCACTGGGAATCAACAAGTTGGACGTCCACTCAGAGACCTAATTTGAAAGTTGACAATTACAAAGATGACAGGTGGATGAACTCACAATGATGGGAAGAAACCAGCGTAAAAAGGCTGAGAATACCCAAAATCAGAATACCTCTCCTTCTACAAGGGATCACAGTTCCTCATCAACAAGGGAACAAGGCCTGATGGAGAACGAGCGTGTTCCATTAACAGAATTAGGCTTCAGAAGGTGGATAATAAGGAGCTTTTGTGAGCTAAAAGAACACGTTCTAGCCCAATGTAAAGAAACTAAGAACCTTGAAAAACGGTTTGACAAAATGCTAACGAGAATAGACAATTTAGAGAGAAATATAAGTGAATTAATGGAACTGAAGAATGCAATACGAGAATGTCACAAAGTATGCACAGTTTTTAACAGTCGAATTGATCAAGCAGAAGAAAGGATATCAGAGGTCGAAGACCAACTTAATGAAATGAAACAAGAAGACAAGATTCGAGAAGAAACAGTAAAAAGGAATGAGCAAAGTCTCCAAGAAATATGGGACTATGTGAAAAGACCTAATTTGTGATTGATATGTGTACCTGAATGTCATGAAGAATGAATCCACGCTGGAAAACACTCTTCAGGATATTATTCAGGATAACTTTCCTAACCTAGTAAGGCAGGACAATATTCAACTCCAAGTAATCCAGAGAACACCACAAATATATTCCTCAAGTAGAGCAACTCCAAGATACAGAATTGCTAGATTTACCAGGGTTGAAATAAAGGAGAAAATTCTAAGGGCAGCTAGAGACAAAGGTCAGGTTACCCATAAAGGGAAGCCTGTCAGACTCACAGCAGACCTCTCAGCAGAAACCCTACAAACTCGAAGAGAGTGGGGGTCAATATTCAATATCCTCAAAGAAAAGAATTTTCAACCCAGAATCTCATATCCAGCCAAACTAAACTTCATAAGTGAAGGAAAAATAAAATTTTTCATGAACAAGCAAGCACTCAGAGATTTCATCACCACCAGGTCTGCTTTACAAGAGCTTCTGAAAGAAGCACTACACACAGAAAGGAACAACCAGTATCAGTCATCCCAAAAACTTACCAAAACGTAAAGATTATCTCTATAATGAAGAACCTACATCAACTAACAGGCAAAATAGCCAGCTAGCATTAAATTACAGTATTGAACTCCCAAATATTAATATTAATCCTAAATTTAGATGGATTAAATGCCCTAATTAAAGACACAGACAGGCAAATTGAATAAAAAGTCAAAACCCATCGGGATGCTGTATCCAGATCTATCTCACAAGCAATGACACACAAAGACTCAAAACAAAGGGTTGGAGGAAGATTTACTAATCAAATGGAGAGCAAAAAACAAAAACAAAAAGCAAACAAACAAAAAAACAGGAGTTGTAACTTTTGTCTCTGACAAAATAGACTATAATAGCAGCAAAGACTAAAAGAAACAAAGAAGGACATTACATAATGGTAAAAGGATCAATGCAACAACAGGAGTTAATGATCATAAATATATATGCACCCAATATAGAAGCACCCAGATACATAAGACGAGTTCTTAATGACTTATAGACTTGGACTCCAGCACAATAATAGTGGGAGTTTTTGATACCACATTGTTAATACTCGACGGATCAACGAGATAGAAAATTGATAGGGACATCTATGATCTGAATTTAGACCTGGAATAAGCAAACTTAGTGAATATTTATAGAATTCACCACCCCAGGTCTACAGAACATACATTTTTCTCAGTATCATATTACACCTATTCTGAAAGTGACTACATAATTGGAAGTAAATCACTCTTCAGCATTTGCATAGTATCTCACAGACTTAAATGAAATATTAGTTGGCTGTTTGTTATTTTCTTCCCTTATTCCTTCCTGTCTCCATTGTTAAGTACAATTATTGACATAAAAGAGGTTTTTATTACCTATTTTTAGATTGCATTCCAGCCTGGGCAATAGAGCAAGACTCCTGTTCTCTCTCCCCCTTTTACTTTCTCTTTCTTTCTTTCTCAAAAAAAAAAAAAAAAAATTTAAATAAACATGATTTTCATCCCAAGTGATTTTATTCTTTTTTTTTTTTTTTTTTCCTTTGGAGATAGGGTCTCACTCTGTCACCCAAACTGGAGTGCAGTGGTGCAATCTTGGCTCTCTGGAACCTCTGCCTCCCAGGTGCAAGTGATTCTCCCATATCTCCCTCCCAATTAGCTAGGACTAAAGGTACCCACCACCGTGCCCAGCTAATTTTTGTGTTTTTAGTAGAGACAGGGTTACACCAAGGTGATCTCTAACTCCAGTCCTCAGGTGATCCACCCACCTCAGCCTCCCAAAATGCTGGGATTAAAGGCGTGAGCCACTGTGCCTGGCCTATTTTATTCTTATTTGTATGGTTTTCACAATTTTTAGCTTAAATGGAAAGTATTCACAAAAGGAGAATAATTTGTCTCCACTACATAAAGAAATAATGTTTCTATCCCAAATGAATATAAAGTCACTTCTCACAAAATAAACATCAATTTAGCAGAATTAAGTTTCCTCTTACGGCATCTGATGCTTGAGGATTACCGAGGATCTATGCAATAGAGCACTAAATTTTGGAATTAGCTGAGAATGATCCCAGATTTCCTCTAGTAAACATAATTTTGGCCACAAATGAAGACAAATGATAAAAGTTATTAGCTCAATTCTAGAAGAACACCTCTCATCAGAATTTAATAGATCTTATTTAGGTTTCTAGGAAGTATTTAACTACATAAAACTTATAGGGAAAAATGGCCATATTTGAAAACTGTTACAAGGATCAAAGTAGAGCACAGGATTGTAATGAGCAGAGTCAACAGAACATACTAAAGAGGTATGTATAGTCAGTCCCAGTGGAACCTGCAGAGTCACATTCTTATATACTTATTTATACTTCATCTTGTTCCACGGGCAGATATCCTCATTCTCCAAAGCACAAGGAGCTGCCACTTCTGAGTGGGCCCAACATTTCAAAATCGGGAACACTTGGTCACAATACATCAACAAATCTGGCTCAGTAAAGGTTTCTCCATCTTTACTATGTGGCCGATGATAGCGGTAGTACACAGGCAAAAAGACTTGAAAACAATCAATGCACTGTGAATCTTGTCTGGCATAAATGAGAACTTCAGATTCCTTGGACAAATAGTTAGGGGCCTCTATATCAAAAATTTCCAAAACCATCATTGTCTCTGTTAAGTTTCTCTCTCATAATGAAGCCAACTCATATGGATCCACAAAAAGTCCTGTAGGAATGTACTGTTTAATTAAGAGTCAGTACTTCTGTAAGTCCTCAATGCCTTCTCCAAACTTCACTTTTATTAAAAGGTCTCTGTGGAAACCATCTTTCAAAACTTCTTGTCTCAAAGTAATTTCAGAACACGTGGCCCTTATGCCGGCGTCAGAGGTTGCGGCGGTGAAGGCTGGGGCGGGCCGCGCGTGAGCCAGGTCGCCGCCCCGAAGAGCAGCCAGGCGACCGCCCGAAGCCGCCGCCACCCAAGCCGCCAGGACTGGAGCCAGCTGCGGACGCAGGAAGCACAATACTCTTTTAATTATGGTTGGTTTATTTTTAAAATGTCTCATATTTTAGAATTTCCTGCTCTGTCTCTTCAATGGGTTACCTCTCACCAAGGTTCCTATATTAGTTATCTATTGCTGCATAACAAATTATCCTAAAACTTAACAGCTTGAAAGCGTGTTATCTCACACTTTCTGAGAGTCAGGAATCTGGGAACAGTGTAGCTGGGTGGTTCTGGCTTAGGATCTCTCATGAGGTTGCAGCTATGCTGACAGCAGGGCTGTAGTTGTCTCAAGACTTGATTGGGGCTGAGAGATGCGCTTCCAATCTCACTCAAATGATTGAGCAAACAGGTCTTAGTTCCTCGCTGTCTATAGGGTGGAGGACTGAGGTCTTTGCCACATGGGTTTGCAATAGGGATGCTCCCAATATGGAGCCAGAGTGGAGACATATATATATATATATATATATATATATATATATATGTAGAGAGAGAGAGAGAGAGAGAGAGAGAGCACAGGATGCTCTGTTTCTTACATCCTAACCTTGGACGTGACGGATCATTACCTCTGGCAACTCTGGTGTGGTGTGAGGAGCTTACACAGCGTGAGCGCCAGTGGGCAGGGATCATAGCGGCCGTCTAGAGGCTGGTTCCCACAGTTCCAAATCCTGGTTCTCTTCTCATTTTACTTCATTCATGCTCCTGGGAGTGCTCATCCATTTAATGAGGCTGCTTCTACCTATGACCAATAATCCCCATATCATTCTCCTTAACGCTCAGTCTTGAGCTCCAGAACTATTTATCCAACTGCAGGGGTACCTCCTCTGAAATATCCCATAGTGATCTCCATAGCTTTTACTATGCTTTACTGGGGTGCCCCCGAACCTTAGACCTACTTCCATTTTGACATGTATCCCCGCATTACATTTATCTGATTCCTCCATTAGACTGTAAACTGATATTTATTTATTTCTATAAAGTTATTGAGGGTAGGGACTATGTCTTCATTATTTTTGTGTACTGGATGCCTAGTATGAAGTGGGGTCTGGAGCCTGCTTGAGTTTGGGGCTGTGGACTCATGGGTCCATCTGTTTCCATTGTGTGACAGCATCTTTAGGGACAGCCAGACTGCCAAGAATGGGTTCTCAGACTGTGCTTTGTGCTTTTTTCCTTCTTTTCCTTTCCCTCTTCCTCCTCCCAGTCTTAAGATGTAACTTTGAGACAAACTGTATATGTTTTACCTTTCATTTGGAAATACAATCTCAGAATGTGCTGTGAACCTCTGCTCCCTTTCCTTTCCCATGCTATGCTCCCATGCCTACTGCACATTTATTTACCAAAATGCTTGTTAAGCACACACCATACTCTCTTATCTGGTCATATATTTCCTTAGAAGCTTTGTTGTAGTAGGTAGGCAGATGTGAGCAGAGGAGAGGACTCCCCACCCCACAGTAGAAATATCAGTTGTTACACTGTGTCTCTAAAATAATAATTGACCACAGATGGTTCCAGGGAAAGGCCATCTCCCAGTATATAGAAACACCTGAAGCTGGTGATCAGCAGCTTCCAGATAAGATCTCAGGAGGTGAGTGAGTGAACTCAAGCATGCACATCAAGAGGCAAAGTGGCAGAGTTTAACTGGTATATGACCTTCTAGGAACACTCAACTGGTAAGGGAAGAATGCCTAAAGTAAGCATGCGTACAATTCCAGTAAACACATTGCACATGTAGCCCCTCCCAGGTGCTGGGAGGCCACTGCACGTGCAGAATGCCAATAAGTAAGAACCCAAGTCCAAGGTGAAACCTGGCACTTGATCTCTCAAGTTGCTCGCTTGGCCCTCTTTCTAGAGAACTTTACTTCCTTTAATTCCTGCTCTAATGCTTTTTAATAACCTTTGACTCCTGCTCTAACACTTGCCTTGGTCTCTCATTCTGCCTTATGCCCCTCAGTTGAATTTTTGTCTTCTGAGGAGGCAAGAATTGGGGTTGCTGCAGACCTGTATGGATTCACTGCTGCTAACATAATTTGGTGTCATGTGGCTCGGTTACCTTCTCTAGTGGTAAGAGATCTCTGCCTCTCACCTTCTTCAGCTGGGGGTGTTCAACCCCTGAACACAGTTTCCTTCTCTCCTTTCACTCTCCTGCCTACTTACCAACCCTCAGAATGATTCCTCTCAGCCACAGAGGCTCTGCTACCCCAGCTGATCTCTCAGCTCACCCTGACGGGTAGCTCGAGGGGTTGGGAAGGTCGTTGGAGTCTGCACTGAGTAGATCTGAGGCAGTAATGGCCCTCCTGGAGAGGAAGCTCACAAGAGTGGCAGGGCTAAAGCCTAAAACGGTGCAATATCTGGGGTTCCCTCTGCTTTGTCAACTAAAATCCACTCTTTCCAAAAAATCTGCACTGTCTATTCTCCTGTTTTCCCTGTGTGTATTCTGAAATGGCCTTGCACACCCACTGACTGTCCGCCTCAGGGGCAAGTCTGTCTCTTCTCTGGTTTCACTTCACATGCTATGTTGCTGTTTTCTCTGCCTTAAAACACACACTCCCTGTTATTTGTGTGTCTCCAGCTCTTGCTGCATCTGCTCAGCAGCAAAGACATGGGCTCTCTTTGTGATTATCCCCTGAGATTTATGCTTGTTTTTACTCTACCAGCACAGATGACTTCCAACCCTTCCCCTGTCTGCCGGCTCATTGCTGGAACAGACATTAATTGGAGCTCTGGCTCTGCCAGCTCCTTATGACTTACCATATGTTCTCCTTTTACACCCCAGGGCCAAGTTTTCTGGTGGCTTTTGAAGCAGTTTGTCTACCTGCATAGGACCTCACTCTTTTTTTTTTTTTTTTTTTTTTTTTTTGAGTTAGCACTCCTTTGGGAAGATGGAAATTCTTCTTTTGCCATTTGTGTGTTCTTATCCCAAGCTCCAAGTCCTGTGGGGGTTACTTTTTTATGTCAAGAGGGCAAATAAATGTCGCCCTCTCAAATCCAAGGGCTGATATTTTTGTGAACATAAAAAGGCTTTCCCTGAGTATTCCTCGCTTCCTTCTACTTCCTCCTGTAGGCTCCATTTCTCTAATCACTTCCATGCCCTTGTCAAGATGTATCAAGACCTTCAAGGTCATATTCGAAGGGAGGGAAGTCCAGCCCCTTGTAGCAGTTAGCTGAAAACCAGGCTTCTCGTCTACTTAAAGAACATGGGAAATGGGACTCTGAGAAAAGAAATAATCATTTTGTTGCTGGAATGTTCTGAGTAAGAGTCACTATAAGGTCATGAGACAAGGATATAGGCCAGCCCAAGACTGCAGGAGCAAGACACCCACAGGACATAGATGAAGGCCGGTCCTAGGCTAACAGATTATCATTAGAACAGAGACAAAGGCAAGGTTAGGGGTTCATGGTAAGATCAGTTCATTCCAGAACCCCAAGGATGAACAGGGGGCCCCCTTTTCACTCCAGTATCTCCTCTGTTCGCAAGTGGGTACTTGTGATAAGATGGGACCAAGGTTAAGGGTACATGATAAGACCAATTTATTCCAGAACCCTAAGGACAAATGGGAAACACCCTATTCAGGATAATAGAAAAGTAAGAAAGGGTGCCATCTTTTTACTTTTTCCTCTTCTTTTCTCTCTTTGCAGATGGGTAATTGTGTCTCCAGATCACAGGACATGCCCCTCAGATGCATCTGTCAAACTGGGAGAAGTTTCATTCTCCTAAGCCTTAAAACAAAACAACCTAGTTTTTCTTTATAATATTGTTTGGTCTAAAAATCAACTGGAAGGAAATTACAAAAGTCAGCCTTAGAACTTAGTGCCTTTATGCAGGAAATCCTCAAATTAGCCTCCTCAGTCTTTTATAACTGAGAGCAGTTTAAGGAGGACAGGGCTAGGGAGAAAGAGAAATGTAGGGACTAGAGGCAGGCTCAACTATTGGCTGCTTTGCAAGCCTACCAGCCCCCTCCAAATTGCCCTAAGGATACTCCTGCAGGTAAGTGCCATTGGTGCAGAAAGCCAGGTCACTGGAAGGCAAACTGCCTCAATGGGATAAATGGGAAAAAGGCCCACATGTCTTGCCCTGTCTGTCACAAACTTGACCACTGGAGATGGGACTGTCCTGAAGGCTGAAGGGCCCCTGAGACAGAATTCCAACCCCTGTTGGCCTTGAGCTGAAAGGGCTCTCCACTCCAGCTGTTTTCCAAATCAGACATTGTCACCAACAGGACAAAGCCAAGGGCAACTGTGAAGGTGGCAAGTAAAATTTAAAGTTTCCCTTTTGAGTTTAAGAGCTGCCTACTCTGTGCTAATCTCCTTCTCTAAGCAACTCTTCTCCAAATCCTGTTGGGATTCACACACCTTTATACTACTTGAGGGACCAATTACCATTCACTCACCAATCTCTGGTAATATCTAAATACTCCATATCTCCTTGGGGCAAAAATATACTTTCCAAGATGGATGTCTTAATATTTACTCAATCTTTGAATTCATCTTTCCCTCTAATAGCCCTATTTCTCCCAAAAAGCTACCGAAATCTTTAACCAATAACTTCAACCTAAATGTTCCTACTTCAAGGGTTTAGAAATAGCCCACTCTTACTCAAACAAGCCCTAGCAAAAAACAACAACAACAAAAAACTAACTGAGCAATCTCTTGAGAGGGATAACTTTTAAAGTATGTAGACAATCTTTTTATCTGCTCCCTTTTCATGGGACTCATGCAGCAATATGCGGTACAACCCTTAACTTTATAACAAAGGAAAATTACTTTTGTTTAATTCAAAGGTTATAAAGATAAAGAGGTATTTTTGGTGAGGAAGGTTATAAAGAAAAGATATTTTATATGAGAAAGGTTCTTGAATGGTAAATCCTTGTCCTAAAGTAAAATGACTGGTTGTTTAGGAAAAGAGACATTTAGGACAAGTTAGAAAGTCCAAGAACGTTGTAAATGGTTTGTGTGAGTCGTAAAAAGATTTCTGAAAGGGAATTTATGAAAGAAATATTAAATAATTTTAAAAGTTAGTAGGTCTACTAAATGCTTTAAAGTCATAAGCAACTACTATGACTCTTTTTTTTTTTTTTTTTTTTTTTTTTTTTTTT
>NW_022437091.1:1788828-1971564 GCF_009761245.1 Sapajus apella
TCTTGTTACCCAGGCCAGAGTGCAATGGCGCGATCTCGGCTCACCGCAACCTCCGCCTCCTGGGTTCAGGCAATTCTCCTGCCTCAGCCTCCTGAGTAGCTGGGATTACAGGCACGTGCCACCATGCCCAGCTAATTTTTTGTATTTTTAGTAGAGACGGGGTTTCACCATGTTGACCAGGATGGTCTCGATCTCTTGACCTTGTGATCCACCCGCCTCGGCCTCCCAAAGTGCTGGGATTACAGGCTTGAGCCACCGCACCCGGCCTACTATGACTCTTAACTGTACAACTTGCCTGCTTTAAAGCTATTGAATTCTAAGTGAGGTCTGCTGACATACAGAATTAGCCATGCCCCCTAGCTGTGCTGGAAAGTCGAACCTTATCTGCACTTCTCTCAGGTGTTCTAGGCTTCAAACCTAGCACATAATTAGAACAGATTACTTACTAGGATTTTCACCAAAAGTAAAAGTTGCTGAGTTAACTGTGTAACATGTCTGGAAAAACAGGTGCTTTTTTTTTTTTTTTTGAGATGGATTCTTGCCCTGTTGCCCAGGCTCATGTGATCTCAGCTTACTGCAACATTTGCCTCCCAGGTTCAAGCAATTCTCCTGCCTCAACCTTCTGAGTAGCTGGGATTACAGGTGCTTGCCGTCATGCTCATCTACTTTTTTGTATCTTTAGTAGAGAAGGGATTTCACCATGTTGGCCAGGCTGGTCTTGAACTCCTGATCTCATGATTCACCCACCTCACCCTCTCAAAGTGCTAGGATTACAGGTTTGAGCCACTGCATGTGGCTGAAAAACAGTTTTACATGCAAGGTGTATGAGGAAAATAGAATGTACTTTTGGTAAAACATTATAAGAAGGCATGGGAATATAGATATTTTTGCCTAGTTTAGAGGATTAAATAATGGTTTTAAGTTAGACAGAATAAAACTGAAGTTTTGAGCAAGTTGTAGAAGGTCTGTGAAAGACTAATCTTGTAAAAGAAATTCTGTGTATGAACATAGTAGCTAAAAATTAAAGGGACATTATTCAGTTTATCCACAAATTGGACATTGGAGTAAAAGTACAACATGGTTTTCTTAGAGCATTGTTATGTTCTTTAACAGAAAATTGTAAAGGGTTATAAAAGGTTTATAAAAATCTTACCTTATGGTCAAGCTGATTAAGATTGGACAGATTTATCTACAAGGCTTTAAAATAATTATATTTAACATCAATAGTACACTAATGCAAAAGTAATATCTGGCCAAAATTGTGTAAAACTGATATGACTTAGTATATGTTACCACGGATAATTTCAATTATTATGGTAAATTATTGCATGCCACAGAGATAACAAATTTCCTTGTCAATTGCGCCTTTGGCCATGGCTGCCCTAAGACTTTTTGTCATTTACAGACCATTATTGTCTTCTTTTGAACCTCTGTAAAAGGTGGTTTTATAATTACTATAGGACCCTAACAGGTGCTCTTAAATGCAGGTTTCTTATAACTTTGGAGATTGTGACATTAGAATAGAAGAAAAAACTTTCAGGACTCTCATGGAGAGCTGAAATGTTCATGAATATCAAGCAGAATGGAGTTAACTGCTTGGGCTGAACTAATAGAAGACTAAAATAATCCTTTTGTAACTTTTGCTGAAAACTTTGCTGATCCTTTGTTTTTCAGAGCCAAGGAAACATTTTGTCTGAGCTGTTTACAGCTTTTAACAATTATGTAAAATATACTCCTAAAAACAAAATTTGGAGCATATTCGTTTCTTTCTACCTGATTTCTTTAGAATTTGGAAATTATTTGTGAGCATTCTTAAGTTATGGCAATATAGTTATTTGCATAAGTACAATAAGAATCTGTTTCCTTCTGCAACAGGATACAATTGGAGAAAATTATTATTTACCAAGACTTTGACTAGAGTGGTGTGCTTTCCTTTAAGGAATCAAATTTGACTTACAGAGCCAATAAAAGCCCCTTGGGAAAACTGCCCTGACAGCTTGTCTACACTGTTCCTGTACAGGGTTTCTGACTTGTGGTAAGTAAAGACTGTCACTTTCTGACAGGTCCAGGAGGCTCAAGTTCTCTTTGGACCTCTAGAGGAGAGGAATTTACCCAACTCATATGGGTATTTGATGGCCCAGACCCATGACTTGGCTTAAGATTTTAAAATGTCTTATCTGAGATTCCTTGTGGAACAAAGTTTCATCAAAGCCCATTTTAAAAGGAGACTATATGGCAAATACTTATTTTTGCTGTACTTTATGTAAATAATCAGGCCAAGTATAATAAGACTAAAGCTTATTTTGTAAACAAATCAGTCTTCCCATGATTTGCTTTTAGTAAAAATGGGAGTTAAGAGAGAGAAAAATTATGTTTCAAGAACAATGGTACACCTGTTATTAGATTCTAATCTTATCAGTTGCTTTTGAGGTTTTTTTCCCCTGCAATTTAGACTGACCCTGCCTGTCCTGTGACCAACGAGTGATCTCTGGCTGTAGCTCAGAAGAAACAAGAGGAATGGGATATCAAGCTCCAGATGATCCTCAGTGAGGAATACCATCCTCTCGATATTCAGGAGTCACCCTTCTAAAGAGGAACCCTAGACTGCTCATCAGTGGGACACAACAGAGGCAAAATTCTGCTCCTGTCTCCCTTGGACCTGGCTGAATACTGCTTTCACCAACCCACGGAGCCACCCTGCTCTGACAGCTAGCAAGAGGCCAAGACTCACAGAACCACCACCACTGCCCATCCGTCAGCAGGAGGTAGCTACAGAAGACTGACCTTTGTCCATTTTCCCCAAAGAATTGGAGTCTTGGACTCTTGATGGGGGAAATGTTTACAGTAGGTAGTCAGGTAGACATGAACAGGATAGGAGAGCTCCCCCTCCCCACGCACCTGGGAATGTCAGAAAACCACCAGGTGATGGTCATGCAGTTGTTATACTATCTTTCTAAAATAATAATTGGTCACAGATGGTGCCAAGGAAAGGCTGTCTCCCAATAGACAGAAACACCTGAAGCTGGTGATCAGCAGCTTCTTGATAAGATCTCAGGAGTTGGGTGAGTGGGCTCAAGCATACACATCAAGAGGCAAAATGTTGGAGTTTAGTATATGACCTTCTTCTAGGAACACTTTTCTGGTAAGTAAGAACACCTCAAGTGAGTATGTGTGTAACTCCAGTAAACACACTGTGCATGCAGCCCCTCCCAAGTGCTGCATGCAGACAGCCACTGTGCAGGCGGACAGCCCAACCCAAGGGAAGAGTAAGGGAGAATTAACACAGGGAGAAGAAACATGGCAACATATAAGACAGCAAGTCAAAGGTCAAACAGGGCACTTGATCTCTCAAGTCACCCACTTGGCACTCTTCTGAGTTCACTTTACTTCCTTTCATTCCTGCTCTAAAGCTTTTAAATAAACTTTCACTCTTGTTCCAAAAGTTCCCTCAGTTTCTTACTCTACCTTATGCCCCTCAGTTGAATTCTTTCTTCTGAGGAGGCAAAACTGAGGTTGCTGCAGACCCATATGGATTTGCTGTTGCTAACATACTTTGGTGCGATGTGGCTCGTATGTTCCCTAGTGGTAACAGCTTCAGGGCTCAGATCCTGATAGGTACAGAAAGCTGTGGAATTCTCTCTCCAACAAAAGATTATATCAGAGACAGAACTCACTCCTAGCTGAAGAGTGACTCAATTATTAGGTTGGTGCAAATATAATTGCGGTTTTTGCATTGTTGAAATTTGCTGTTTGATATTGGAATACATTCTTAAATAAATGTACTATGTTATACATCATTTTAATGTGCATTTTTTGCTTTGCACTTTTTTGCTAATTACTTGTTACTTGCTGTTTATTTTATGTTTATTTTAGACTATGGAAATGATGTCAGACAAAAAGCAAATTTGAGTGATTCTTTTTGAGTTCAATATGGATTTTAAAGTAGTGGAGACAACTCACACCATCAACAACACAGTTGGCCCAGGAACTGCTAACAAACATGCAGTGCAGTGGTGGTTCAAGAAGTTTTGCAAAGGAGATGAGTCTTGAAGATGAGGAGTGTAGTGGCCAGCCATTGGAAGTTGATAATGACAAACTGAGAGCAATTATTGAAGCTGATCCTCTTACAATGACACTAGAAGTTGCTGACTGTTCTACATTTGGCATTTGAAGCAAATTGGAAAGGTGAAAAAGCTTAGTAAGTGGGTGCCTCATGAACTGACTGAAAATAAAAACAAAAAACATTGTTTTAAAGTGTCATCCTCTCTAATTCTATGCAACAACAATGAACTACTTTCCGATTGGATTGTGATGTACCATGAAAAGTGAATTTTACATAACAACCAGCAATAACCAGCACAGTGGTTGGACTGAGAAGAAGCTCCAAAGCACTTCCCAAAGCCAAACTTGCACCAAGAAAGGGTCATGGTCACTGTTTTGTGGTCTGCTGCTGGTCTGATCCACTACAGCTTTTCTGAATCCTGGCAAAACCATTACTTCTGAGAAGAATGCTCAGCAAATTGATCAGATACACTGAAAACTGCAACACCTGCAGCAGGCATCGGTCAACCAAAAGGGCCCAATTCTCCATGACAACAGCCAATCACACGTTGCACAACCAACACTTCAAAAGTTGAACGAATTGGGCTTTGAGGTTTTGTCTCATCTGTCATATTCACCTGATCTCTTGCCAACTGACTACCACTTTTTCAAGCATCTCGACAACTTTTTGCAGGAAAAACACTTCCACAACCAGCAGGATGCAGAAAATGCTTTCCAAGAGTTCACTGAATCCCAAAGCATGAATTTTTATGCTACAGGAATAAACGAACTTATTTCTCATTTGCAAAAATGTGTTGATTGTAATGGTTCCTATTTTGATTACTAAAAATGTGTTTGACCCTAGTTATAATGATTTAAATAATTTAATAATTATATTATCAATACTGTGTAATTAGTCATATTCTGCATTCCAAACCCTTTCTTTGAAAACCCCTATGTTCCCTCCACAAATTGAAGAGTGGAATTGCTTTCCACTCTTCCCCTGCTAGCATGAATAATAAAGAAATCTCGTTCCCTCCTATCATAACTATTATCATTTTGACTTCTTTCCACAAGTGGCAAGCAGCTGCACTTTTTTGCCGGTTATGCTTGTTAAGTGGTATGTGCAGCATTCTGTAGAATATTACTCAGACAACAGGTCCTGCACTTTTACCAGGTTTCCTCCCCAGCCATGGGTGAGGTCTTTTCTGAAACACTTCTCCCATCTTTCTGAATTCTGGGGCCATAAATTCTAGGAATCTTTGAGTTGTTAAGATAAAATCTGCAGAGCCTTAAATCCAGCCTGCTGCTCACTCACATCCTCACACTCAGCTGCAGACTGCCTGACAGAGGGCTCCTGACCAGCGCTCCGAACAGACAAGTACACAATCAGGTAAGCCTGGGCCAGCATCATCACTGCCCAGGGCAGGCAGGATGTGGCTCAGGCTGGAGCTGCCTCCCTGCCTCGTGTTGGGGTCTATAATGACTCGAACTGCCTATCTTCACTACTGTTTACTTTTTATGTTGATGCTTCTTTCTTCCTGGCTGTATGTCTGCAGCTCAGTCTATTTCTTCTTTGATTATCATTACAAAGCTCGTGGGGCCATCAGAGCCCTTAGGACCACCCAAGTGAACCCCTTATTTTACTGCGATACAGATGGAGGCGAGGGAGGGGAACAGACTTGCTCTCAAGATCACACGTCTTCTGTTAACATCTCCTTAGTGCTGATGAAAAAGAGTCAAGCTGTAAAATATTCGAAGAGATTTATTCTGAACCAAATGTGAGAACCATGACCCATCACATAGGTCCAGGGGGTCCTGAGAATATATGCTTAAGGTGGTTGGGTTACAGCTTGATTTTATACATTTTAGGAGAACAGATGCTACAGGCAGAGACATAATACATGTAAGGATTACACTGTTTTGGCCCAGAAAGGCTGGACATCTTGAAGTAGGGGCTTCCAAGTCACAGGTGGATTTAGAGATTTTTCGGATTGGCAATTGGTTGAAAGGGTTAAGCTCTTCCTAAAGAGTTGAGGTCAATAGAAAGAAATGTTTGTAGTTAAGATTAGGGGAGTTGTGGAAGCCAAGGTTCATGTTATTTAGATCAAGCCTCCAGGTAGCAGGCTTCATAGAGAATAGACTGTAAATGTCTTTTATCATACCCTAAAAGGTGCCAGACTCTTAGTTAAATCTCTCTTGGATCAGGAAAAGACCTGGAAAGGGAAAGGGATTTTCTATAGGATGTAAATTTTCCTCACAAGAGATAGCTTTGCAGGACCATTTCAAAAAATGTCAAAGAAATGCATTTTGGTGTAAAATACTTCAATTTCTCTCAGGACCTGCTATCTGTCATGTGATGCTATACTAGAGTCAGGTTAGAATTTGGTATCTTAGGCTGGGCATGATGGCTCACGCCTGCAATCCCAGCACTTTGGGAGGCCGAGGTGGGCAGATCATGAGATCACAAGGTCAGGAGTTCAAGACCAGCCTGGCCAACATGGCAAAACCTTGTCTTTACTAGAAATACAAAAATTAGCTGGATGAGGTGGCATGCACCTGTAATCCCAGCTACTCAGGAAGCGGAGGCAGGAGAATCACTTGAACACAGGAGGTGGAGATTGCAGTGAGCTGAGATTGTGCCACTGCACTCCAGCCTGAGGGAAAAAAAATCGGTATTAGGATGACTTTGGAATGCCCTTTGCCAAGAGGAAGTGCATTCAGTGAGTTGGGGAACTTAGAATTCGATTTCCAGTTTACACGAGTCTCTCTTTTCTGATTTTCAATCTTTCTAACTCTTCTACGTCTCTCATTCTCTCTCTTCTAATCTTTGTTTTCTTCCCCACTCCTTTCCTTTCCCCTTCTCTTTGGACCAGTGCTGAAGGCCATCCACATCCAAGATGGGACTGGGTTAAGGGTGTGTCCATTCAGCTTCTCCAGCCCCAAATTTGGGCATCTGAATTGATCTGCCGGAAAGGGGTATCAGAGTGGGCAGTGCCAGGCTCAGGGGCTACTCTAAGCTCCCAGGACCTGTGGTCAACTCTGCTCCAGCCGGCCCAGCTGACTGGGAGAAAGCATGAGTGAGTGGGAAAGGGTGAACTAGAGGCCTTGGAAGCTGCTCACTCTTCCCATTCCCCCAGCCAAAAGAGGGGCTTTGCATGGGTAGGGGAAGCAGGGGAGATAGAGGAGTCCTTACTTCATCTCTGCAGGTGGTTTACCTGCAACAGGTAAACCTGCATCCTCTCAGATGGAGCTGCCTTTCGTTACATAGGTCAGCTTTCCTGCAAACCACGTTGGGGCAAGTTCAGCCAAGCAGGGCTTAGTGAGAATTTATAGGCCGGAAAGGGGACAGCCAAACTTGCTGCGATAGAAACACTTCTCAGAGGTGCTGTTACTCCAGTCTTCCAGCAGGGGGCGTCCTGTCCCGACAAAAGGCGAGTCCTCATTTTCCTGCTGTCCTCTCAGCCAAGGAGACTGGATTCCCCTCAACCTCAAAAGAGGGTTAATCTATGCTCGCAGGGGAGGGAGAGGAGTTCCCCAGGGGGCATAACAATGTTCAGAATCTAGTGTCCTCTTTGGAAAAGGTAGACCAATCAGGAGCTGAAACCTGTTGTCCCCACAAAATGCAAGGCTGTAAATATGACCTTGCAGGAAGGAGAGAGGGCGTGTGAGAGAGTAAGCGAGAGCAACAGCAGGCAGAGTGGAAACAGCTGGGAGGAAAGAGGGAGGACGTCTAGGACTGACGAAGACTGTTTTTGGAAATACAATATCAGAATAGACAAACTGGAAATCAAGGCTTCCTTTCCAAAGCAGAGCATTTGGTCACCTGCATTTTGACACTGAGTACAGACTAACAGTTGATAAAAAATTTCTCCACAATTCTTGAGCAGCACCCATTCACTTATAATTTATAGATATAGACCCCTAACTCGAGGGAATTGAGTTATGCAAGGGTTGCTAAGGAACAAGGGGAGATGCAGTAGGTAAGGCAGGGGTTGCTTAGTAACCAGGAGTCCCTTGGTGATGGAGTGGCCAGAGCAGGTCTGGAACTGACGAGGGTCTGTAGACAGTCATCTCATGCCAGAGCCTCCTGAAAGTTCACACCTGTTGGCTCTTTGGCCCAGAGCTGCCAGAGCCTGCCTCTCTTCGCCTTTCTGGCACTGTCCTGTCCCACAAGAAAGGCATACCCCCAAGCCCCTGAGTGGCCTGCTAACTCCTTGCTGGAACCTCTCCCTCCCTCCCTCTCTCAGCAGGAAACTGATCAGGTTCTTCCATCACAGTAGGGGAGGGCAGGCCAATGGGAATCCCACATGGGGCGACGCAGGAGCCTCTGGGCTAACATGAATGTGGAGCTGGGAAATTTGGATTTGGGTGAAAGAGGGCCCCCTAGACAAGCATCCCTGGCATTTTCCGGTTCATGGTGAAATATTTTCATACCTGAGTCTCCCACACCAGATCCTCTCCCTGTCTTCACATCTTCACATAGCTACAGAGGCACACCCTTCTCTTCTGAAGGGCCTCCAGAGGGCATGGGTCTCCAGAGGGCACAGGTCTCCACACTGCAGCCTGGATGTGGCTGCTTTAACCGGCCCCGGCTCAATAGACCTCCCTTCAGAGAGCTTCAATCAGCACCAGCCTGGTGGAGTCATTCAGAACTGCAGTCTGCTCTCTCAGGCATGAGCCCCCCATTCTCTGCACTCCAGGCACATAGGAATCCCTGCTCTATCCCAAACACTCTGGGCATGCACACCCTCCATTCCTCCTCTCAGTCTGTTCCCCCTGACAGGAGCGTCTATCCTGTTGCTGCCCCTTTCAAAATCCTCTCAGTCTTCCAGGTCCTATTTACCTGCAACTTTCCCAGCCTGATTAGCTCACCAGTCTTATTGAGCACTCCTGTGTTTCAGGCCCTGGGCCCCCAGAGGGAGGAGTAGAGCCTGCGTTCAAGGAACTCACGTAACACTCATTCCTGATCCTCTGCTTCCTGGCTAGGATACTCCATGGAAGCCCTTTGTGAATTGAATGTTTAAAACCAGAAAGCTTTTGCTTATTTAAGGCAAAGCCCTTTGCATAAAACATCTCTGAGAAAGTATCTGAGATGCTGGCAAATTTGCTTCTGAAAAGCTAACTGGAGGGTTTAATTTTTGGACTAGTTTTAAACTGCTTGAGTTTTAAAATTTACCATGAGCAGGTAATCTTTACTTTTAAACTTTTAAATTGTGTGAAATATAACACATCCATAAAAAGTATACAAATACATAGGTGATATATCTCATGGACACCATGTAAGCATCACTTTATGAGATATATGTATTTACACTCATAAAATACAACATTGCCAGCACCCTAGAAGCTCTTTAGTTTGCCCCTTCTTTTATTTATTTATTTATTTATTGATGCTGAGGGTAAATTTAATAAAGCATTAGCTGGCACTCGCTTCTTGGGGATAAAGGTCAAAGAGGAAGGGCATCACATCTCCCAGGTGCTGGGGGAAAAGGCAAACTGCTTCCGAGGGGATGACCGCTCACTGGAAGACTGGGACAGCGATTCCATCCCTGTGGGGTCTGAGCAGCTGGCATCTTCCTCCTTCTGGAATGGCTGAGAGGGGAGTGTGCTTGTCAGAACTTCCCTCTTTGTAAGTCCTGGGACCTCCAGCTTTCCAGGGGGATACATGATGTTGGGGTTTACCCACATTCACAGGTTGGGCTCATAATCTGGACCATCCTTATCAGGGTTGGGTTTTTTCTCTAGGGGTAATTTTGGTGGCTTAACAATTCGGAGTTTATACCTGGCAAGTTTCTGCTCGGCTAAGGAGAGGTGAGATGTGGCGAAGGCCAGAAAAAGCTCATTCCCCATGTCCCAGTCCAGCAGTCCTGGGACCTGACCATGGAGGCTGGCCCAGAAGTCGAGGTGTTGGAGCGTCACCTGTCCCATCTTCTTTTTTCTGTCACCCTGGATGCAGTGAAGTGGTGCCATCTTGGCTCACTGCAACCTCCAACTCCTGGGTTCAAGCAATTCTCCTTCCTCAGCCTCCCAAGTAGCTTGGGCTATAGGCACGTGCCACCACGCCTAGCTAATTTTTATATTTTTAGTAGAGATGAGATTTTACTATGTTGGCTAGGCTGGTCTCCAACACCTGACCTCAAGTGATCCACCTGCCTCGGCCTCCAAAGTGCTGGGATTAGAGTCATGAGCCAGCGCGCCTAACCTGTTTGCCCCTTCTTAATTGTAACTGCCTCCCACAGCTTTACCCCAGGAATACCCACTCTCCTGACTTTTGTGGTGATCACTGCCCTGCATTTCTCTGTATTTTTATCACCTGTTTGCCTTCTTAAGCAACATAGAATTAAGCAACATATTCTGTCACCTGTTTGCCTCTTAAGCAACATGGTCAGACACAAAAGAATGCACACTATGTGAGTCCACAAGTTTTGCCTGTTGTTGAAACTTGTGGACTCACATAGTATGCATTCTTTTGTGTTTGAATTCTTTCACTCAACAATATATTTTTTTAGATTCCTTTATATTGCTCAGTGTAGCTTCAGGTCATTCATTTTCATTATTGTATAGTATTTCATTATAGAAACGCAGCACAATCTGTTTATCCACTCCACCGTTAATAGGCATATAGACTTTGATATGATTTGGGTCTGTGTCCCTGCCCAAATCTCATGTTGAATTGTAATCCCCAATGTTGGAGGAGGGGCCTAGTGTAAGGTGATTGGATCATGGGGACAGACGTCCCCCTCGTTGTTCTCATGACAGTGAGTTCTCATGAGATCTGGTTGTTTAAAAGTGTGTAATACCTCCCGCTTTGCTCTCTTTTTCACCTGCTCCAGCTATGTTAGATATGCCTGCTTCCCCTTCACCTACTGCTGCAATTGTGTTTCCTGAGGCTTTCCCAGCCATGCTTCTTGTATAGCCCGTGGAATTGTGAGTCAGTTAAACCTCTTTTCTTTATAAATTACCCAGTCTCAGGTCGTTCTTTTTGTTTGTTTTTTGAGACAGGGTCTTGCTCTGTTTCCCTGGAGTACAGTGGCACAATCTCAGCTCACTGCAGCCTTGACCTTCTGGGCTCAAGTAATCGTCCCACCTTAGTCTCCTGAGTAGCTGCGACTACAGGTGTGCACCACCACACCTGGCTAATTTTTCTAGAGATAGCGTTTCACCACGTTGCCCAGACTGGTCTCAAACTCCTGACCTCAATGGATCTGCCCACCTTGGCCTCCCAAAGTGCTGGTATTACAGGTGTGAGCTATGGTGCCTGGCCTCAGGTAGTTCTTGAGTGAGTGGTTAGTTTTTCTCCCTTAAGTGTGTATGTTAAATTTGTGATTAAGGATTTTAATAAGATGGTTAGAAGATGGATCCACAGTAATTTAAACAAGTGAGATAGTTTAAATGAATGGGAACTGAGATTTTCTGTGTTTGTTTGAAATCCTATTTTCATTTCTCTTCCAGTTATTCAGTTTCTTTTGATTTCTCGGGGTACAGTAGAAGAAATAGTTGTATGAGCATGAGAGAGTGTTCAGGCCAAAGTTGTATTAATAGTTTAGATATAGTCAGGAGTAAGACACTTAACATTTAATGTAGATAGACTTAGATTTTTAAGTTGATCCGTGGCTTATGGAACATAAAACGGGAAGCAAAGCACAGGCTCTCAAACAAAGTGCAGTTGTGTGTAACTGTTTACATCAGTTCCAAAAACTGCATTTGCAAGTCCAAATTTACATTGCTTGAGCTAGTAACCTCCTTGTCTCTAAAGAAGTGGCCCTCGGGTACTGGATGGTGGTCATGGTTCTGGGTTTTGTGGAGAACTGGCAGGAGCGGGCACATGCGGCAATCAGCTGGGCAGCAGGTTCGGGTGTGCTGCTGTGTAAACAGGCTTCAGTGTGTGTGTGAGGCCAGAGCCATTGGCGCCAGTGTTCTAGGCATTTCTTCCATCCTGCCTGCTGTTTTGAGATTTCATTTTATTTACATTTCTCTATCATTAACAAAAATGATATTGTTAATTAACAAGTCTTTAAATTCTTTGAGAGAGTTTTGTCTTTTCCTGTTGAAAAATAATAAATCTCTATACCTGCTGGCCTTGTCTGTCTGGAGGAAGGGGGAGGGTAGATTACCTTCATGCTCACTGACTGTATCAGTGATAAGTGAAATTGATTCTTTCCCCCAGGCCTGATTCAGCAGGAAGCATCCCAGACGCCAACCAACATACTGCCAGGAGTGACCTGCGGTTACCGGGGCCTGTTTTATCCCAGTGCTAGGCATTCTGTGAGGATGTGCAGCACTGGGGTAGACCGGAAGGGCATTCTGGCTAACCGGGTAGCTGTGGTCACAGGGTCCACCAGTGGGTGAGTGCTGGATAGCCCATGGGTCCTGGCCCCTCACAGGGTTCCTGGCTTCCACAAGGACTCAGGGTTGCAGAGCAAGATCTAGCCTTCTTTGCTGATTTCCAGGGCTGGGTAGAGGAAGGACGGTGGGGAGGGGCTGATGCTGACTCATGCTCTCCATCTCTGCCCCTAGGATCGGCTTCTCTATCGCCCGGCGTCTGGCCCAGGATGGGGCCCATGTGGTCATCAGCAGCCGGAAGCAGCAGAATGTGGATCGGGCTATGGATGAGCTGCAGAGGGAGGGGCTGAGTGTTACAGGCACCGTGTGCCATGTGGAGAAGGCTGAGGACCGGGAGCGGCTGGTGACCAAGGTGAGGGGGAAGGCGGTGGAAGGACACAGAAAGGGAAACATGAAGAACCTTTCCTTCGCTGCTCAGCCCTGGGAGGGGGTGGGGGTCTAGAATGTGTCCTGAGACCATGACTGTGCCCAGGCTGCCCAACAGACCTCATTGCCCAGAAGGTCTGTCAGGAAATTGGCCTATTTGTGAGAGGATGCTCAGCCTATCCCCAGGCCCTGGGAGAAGGTGAGGGAAAGCCTGAAGGGGGTGAGGGAGGTCTCCAGAGGGACTCCTGGAGGAGACCTTCATCCCTTGGGGACTGGCCCCAGGAGCCTGCCCTTGGGCCACCTAGGTCACTTTCCTTCAGGAGAGTTTGGTTTTCTGCGGAGCCTTGTAATCATTCCTGGCTGCATCTGCTCTGCAAGCTTTGCCTGAAGGCCCTACAACCTCCGCTGCTCTGGGAGGGAGAGGCCTCCTCAGGCCATCTCCATTCTCACCCAAGCCTTTCCCCACAGGCCCTGGAGCACTGCGGGGCCGTTGACTTCCTGGTGTGCAATGCAGCGGTCAACCCTCTGGTGGGGAGCACTCTGGGGACCAGTGAGCAGATCTGGGACAAGGTGAGAGGGCTCCCCCAGAGAGGCGGCTGAGGGCCTGATGCTAGCTCTGTGCTAGGCTCCAGCACATGCCTATGCCCACCAAGACTCTCTGCTTCCCTCCGGAGGTTACTGGAGAACCAGGCCGCAGGCGGTAGTCCTGCCTGGCCAGCTGTCCCCCAGAATGTGCCTGGATGCTACTTTCTGGCTTGTTCATTCTTAAATCTGACCCCCACACTTTCTGCTTTCTTTACTCTTCTCATCCCTTTTGCATTTAATCATTCAGCAGATATTTATAGCTGTGTGCCAGGCGCCACCATTCCAGGCTCTAGGGATACAGCTGTGAATGGATAGTCAGAATCTCTGTAAGAGGCAAGCACTTCTATGTGTTCCACCCTTTTGTGGGGGCAGATATGGGTAGTGTGTTTCTCTTTGGTGACCTGTGCCTCCTGCAGAGACTCTGTCTCTCCTGGAGGGGGACTCCTCACTGAGTCTTACACAAACCTGCTGTCAGGACCGGATCCAGCCATCAGCATTCTGGGGGCTCAGGCATCCCAGTCTGCTGCAAGTCCACTTAAGGATTCTGCCACCTTGTCAACAAGGGTCCGGAAGAGGCCTTATGAAATGCCTTGAAGCTCATCTTGGGCTTAGTTGTTCCTCAATGACTCCTGTTCCTTTCACTCTCATGTTTTGTTCTCTGGTCTCTCTGCCAGAATGCATGGTGGTGAATTTCATTCTTCCTGCCATTGTGAACATTCCCCACTCTGCCCTAAGCGCTGGGTCAAAGCATTTCCTGCCTGCTGGCCTTAGTGTGTTCTGCCTTCCCTAGCTCCTGCACTCTCATTTGCCAACATCATCTTCAGGCCATCCCCTCCCTTCTATCTGCCCTTGGCTGGGTGCCCTTGGCTACATCCTCAGAGATGATCTGAAATCTGAGCTCCCTGTAGCCCCTGCTGAGCAGCTTCCCCAGGCTCTTTAGCTATGTTCTTAATGCCTCCAAAGGATCATTTGTGAGTTTACAGCTGGGATTTTATTACTGACAGTCTGCTAACCCTCCTGAATCATTTTCCTGTTTAGTGTCTCAGTTCACAGGATCATGACTCTTTTTCCCGAAACTGTTTGCAGTCATCCCTCCTGAATCTGGGGGCACACGCCAACAATTGACCTTACTTTCTCTGATTCTCCCCTGTTCTCCAAGGACTTGGCATTCAGTGAGCAATTCTGCATCACTGGACAGAAATCATTGATGACTTCTCCCCGATCACATCTGCCGTCACCTCGGAGGTGAAATTGTCACAGAATGAATTTAGAATTTACCAGATGCTCTGCTTTTAACTGAATGCAGTTTTCAGTAGGAGTCCTGTAGGGAGAATTCCTTACCACTCATCTTATTCTTGAGCCAGTTTTGAGGCCATCTCCAGGCAGAGCCCTCCTTCTCTCCAGCATGTTGGGAAACTTGTAATCTGTCACACCACCACAACCACTTCGCCTCCATCCTTCTCTTGGCCCAGTGACTCTCCAGCGTGCACCCTCTTTCAGCTCATGGATAGTTCTCTGCTCAGGACTACTTGGCACACAGAGCTACTCTCCCTTACTTTCTAATGGGGCAGTTTTCTTCATCAAGGGAGGGAGTCTCACCTTTTCTCTGGCTTGTGTTTTGTTCCTGAGTCTAGGAGAGGCCTTACCTCAGCCCATCACTCAGCCTGATGCACATGGAGTTTTGGACAGACATCCTGTGGGCCGGCTGGGGTCTATTTTGACCAGAAAGCCCTTAGGGCTAACCTAACCCTCAATTCCTTATCAGGGACCTCATGGTGGTACCCCCTTTCTGACATCTGGGCCACTTCTTGCAGCCATGGAGGGATCATCCCCCACACTGGAAACCTGTTGTCAAGTGAGCCACAGCAACGTTCAGCTGAAGTGTTTCCCCTTCCCACATCCAAGGGATTGAGTGGGCATGGGATCGGGGAGTGGAAAAAACAGTGGACAGTCCTGGTCAGTTGCAGATGTGCAGTCTTATTCCCTAGAGATGCAGGATGCAGCTGACCTCCATCAACACAGATCCCCACAGGAGGGATTCCTGGTGCTACGTCAGTCCTGCCTGGACTGCCCCAGCTCCCAGGTTCTGCCTCTGCATCCTTCCTGCCAGTTCTTTTCTCACTTCTCCCCATTCCCAGACCCATCAGACAGAGCTTCCAAAGTGTCAGGATCTGTGTGACTTAGGCTAGATTTAGACTTCAGTCACAAGCAGGATCAGCATAGACATCTAGCTCCCAGAATGGTGATTCTCTATTGTGTCTCTCACTTTGTGGTGGCTACAGGAAAGCTCAGAGCCAAGTCTGCAATAATCGATGTGTGTAGGCCCTCACAGCCTGCATTTCTGTGACTGAATAATAGAATAAATGCTCGGTCCTTATCACATGCTGTGAACTGTAGGCACCAACCTCACTCTTGCTTTTTCTTATTTTTCTACACTGATTTTTCCTATTCTCCATTTCTTTACGCATAGTACCTACTTGATTTGTTTTATCCTGTTGCATTGTGAGTATGCCTTAAATTCTGTGGGGACAAGGCAAGAGCACAAGCAAATGAAAGCAGAGAGAGACAAAAGAGGCTCTTCTAGAAATCTCCCTTGCTTCTAGCACCTGCTTCTCCCCCATCAGGCTGTCTTCAGTCTTTCTCCAGAGGCCTCTGCTTACAGTGTGTTGTTGTTTTAAGAGCAGGGTCTCACCTCTGTCACCCAGGCTGGAGTGCAGTGGCATGATCATGGTGCACTGCAGCCTCAAACTCCTGGGCTTAATAGATCCTCCTGACTCAGCCTCCTGAGTAGCTAGGATTACAGATGTGCACCACCACACCAGGCCAATTATTTAAAAAATTTCTTGTAGAAACAGGGTTTCACTATGTTGCTCACACTGTTCTTGAACTTTTGCGTTGAGTGATTCCCCTACCTTGGCCTCCTAAAGTGCTGGGATTACAGGCACGACCCACTGCCCCCTGGCCCCATTTTCTTTAAAAGGCCTGAACATTCCCTTCCTCGTGTCAGTCCTGAACAATTCACATTTTCAGGGCTCTGCTCACAGGCCTGTGATTTAGCCTGTCTGCCTATGAAACCATTAGCAAATTGGAAACACCTCTTGCACCAGTGAGAAGGGGGATCAGTCTCTCACACTGCACATAAATTGGGTCTGCTGCACAAATTATAGGGCTCCAAGTGTCTCATGAGAGCAGGACCTGGGCTGACCAAGTCTCTCTTCCCTCACCCATGCTCTGCTCTGATTTTAGATCCTAAGTGTGAACCTGAAGTCCCCAGCCCTGCTGCTGAGCCAGTTGCTGCCCTACATGGAGAAGAGGTATTGCAGGGTGGGAGTGGGGAACAGTGGGAGTTGGGGACCTGAAGTGGGCACAGGAGTGGAGTCGGGAACAGCCAGTAGTGGGTGGAGGACATAAGAGGTCTCTCTGGGATCTCCACATCCCTCATCTTCTTGTCCTGCCTCACCCTCTGTGAGGCTGCCATTTCCAATCCCAGTGGCTGCAGGATGAGAGCAGTATTCCAGGGGCCCAGGCGTAGTCTCCTTGGCCTTGACATCAGCAGGTTTGGGACAAGGCTGTGCTTTAGCTCCTTGACCTTGTGGGCTGGTCATTCTCACCTTCTCTGTTTTCTGTTCTTACCAACTTAAAACCCATGACAGGGTTAGCCCTGTTCCTCCCCATATAGGAAAAAGGTTATCCCAGACCCCTCCTCCTGCCTGCTCTTGGTCTCCCGGGACCTTGCCTGTGTACCAGGTCCTGCAGATCTGACTGTACTCCTCACAGGCACACCCTTAGGAACTGGCTAGGGGCTGTCTTCAGTACAAGGAAAGTTCCTGACCATCACTTCTGGTCTCCCCTACTCCATCTGCTCCTTAGAGGTCACCCATTGATAGGCACCCACCATTAGCCTTGGGTGCCTCTTCACCATGCCCACTCTGCTCTCTCCTTCAAGCACCTGGCAAGAGAGGAAGCAGAATACAAGGGTTCTGAGCATGGATATTGTATTTACGAGAAATAGGGATGGAATCCCAGCTCTGCCACATATTGGCTGGTACTAAACCTCTCTGAGCCTCAGTTTCCTGAGCTGTGAGATGGGGATAGTAACAGGACCTATGCTGCTTCTGTGCGGGTTGCATCATTTAATGACCGCATGATAGTTTCACCATTAGTGGTAGGTCGTTAGCTTCAGCTTCTCTTGTGCTTGTCTCCTCTCAGGAGGGGTGCTGTTATCCTGGTCTCTTCCATTGCAGCTTATATCCCACAAGTGGTAAGTGCTTGGTCCTTGTGCTCCTGAGTGGTGTAGGGTGAAGGGTAACTTTGTTCTCTTCCTTAGAGTCTCACAGGGAAAATGCCTGGGACAGACGCCCACCATCCTCCTGCTGTCCTGGGCTGAGCTTGTCTCCACATGGGTGGGAGGGCTGCTGGGCCTGTGAGATCCCTGTAGGTGAGAAATCCAGTGGATGCTTTCCTCCACTCTCCCATATCCTAATCACTCTCTCAATTCCCTTCCCAGGAGCTGGGTGTCTACAACATCAGCAAGACAGCACTGCTGGGCCTCACCAGGACACTAGCATTGGAGCTGGCCCCCAAGGACATCCGGGTAAACTGCCTGGTTCCAGGAATAATCAAGACTGACTTCAGCAAAGTGGTGAGGATTGGGGTGTATCTTCCATCTTCTGGTCTGGCTCAGGGGAACCCTTCCCAGGGGCTAAGGGATAAAAGTGTGACTGAATCCCCAGATCAGCATGCCTATGACTGAGGTCCTTATTGTCCTCTGAACTCAGCCACGGTACCGTCCATCCATCCTGAGAAGATGCTGCTTCTTTCGAGAAGGGCAAACCTGCTCTAGGTGCCCTGCCTGGTGGCCTTCCCGGGGCTCTGTCCATCTCCTTGTTTTAGCAGCACTGAATCTCATCTCTTTCCTTTGCCCAGATTCATGAGAATGAGGCTTTCTGGAACTCCTTCAGTGAACATTATCAGCTGCAGAGGCAAGTGGGGTTTGGAGATTTGGTGGTCCGTGTGTGGCTGGGCAGGGACAGTTGAGTCTATTGCAAGGGCAGATCCCTCCCTGTCTTCTGGCCATTCCTTTTGCTGAAACCTGGAGTCTACACTGCCCTGGAAGGTGCAAGTAGCCCTGCTATATCCACCTTGTTCCCCATGGAGACCACTCCCACCTATCGTCCATGAGCCCCAGAGCAGCAGAACCAGAGTGAAAGATGCCTGACACTGTGTCCTCCTTCCATCCAGAATTGGGAAGCCGGAGGACTGTGCAGGAATCGTGTCCTTCCTGTGCTCTCCAGATGCCAGCTACATCACCGGGGAGAACATCGTGGTGGCCGGCTTCTCCTGTCGGCTCTGAGAGGGGTGGGGCTGGCTGTGCAGCTGTGGTCCCAGGTCCAGGAGCCTGAGGGGGTTTCTAGGTGATCATTTGGATCTGGAGACAGAGTCTGCCGTTCTGCCAGAATTTGGGGGCTTACTCATACTAGGCTTAAGGAGAAGAAAAACTCTTCAATATTCTCCTTAGGATCTCTCTGCATGACTGTTGTAGATTTGGCTGATCCAATCAATGTGTGGGGTTCTTGGTGTGGGGCTGGTTCTTTGAAAGAACCTTAAGGGAAAGGAGTAGAAGCTCAGGCCTCTGAAGGATCTTAGCTCCTCCTCTCTGTAATTTGTGCTTTAAGCTTTTTTTTTTTCCTAAAATAAACTCAAATTTATCCTCAAGTCTGGAAGCATCTGTGAAGAGTGGAGCCTAGGGCATCATGGTGAAAAGAGGCCTCTACCGCCAGCTGCCCTGAGCTCGCCACAGACACACGGTGGTGGGAGTGAGTGCGCTGCCTCGCAGAAGGCTTTGTGTGTGCTGCATTCTCTGAACTGGGCCTGCTGGGGGCTCAGCAAGGTGGTGGTTGGCAATAGTGGAAAGATTCTGGGGTTCCCCCAGGGGTCCTCCAAGGCTAGCACTTCTTAACGTTTTCTGGGCCACACAGGCCTTTGAGAACCTAGAGAAAACAGTTACACTGAATCTTTTTTTTTTTTTTTTTTTTTTTTTTTTTTTTGGTGAGACGGAGTTTCACTCTTGTTGCCCAGGCTGAAGTGTAATTGCATGATCTCTGCTCACCGCAACCTCTGCCTCTTGGGTTCAAGCGATTCTCCTGCCTCAGTGTCCCTAGTAGCCAGGATTACAGGCAGGGGCCACCACACCAGGCTAATTTTGTATTTTTAGTAGAGATGGGGTTTCTCCATGTTGCTCAGGCTGGTCTCAAACTCCTGACCTCAGGTGATCCACCCTCCTCGGCCTCTCAAAATGCTGGGATTACATGTGTGAGCCACCACGCCCAGCCCAGTTTTAACAAATCTTCTGCATAATTCCAGTTAGAGGAGAGTAGTCAGAGCTGACGTTCCTCTTGGGGCGAACACATAGCTGTCTTGGAAAAGGCCCTGTGTATTGTTCTGAGTCATACTCAGGGATACCACCCTCTGTGTATGCATACCCAGGCTCAGAACAGTGGAGAAGGAACAGTGGTCCATGAGTCATCCGTGGCCCTGAGTACCTTTCTTGCCACCTGTAAGTATTGTCCTGAACCAGTGCAGAGGGAGGAACTGAGACAAGGCTTCCAAGCTGACCCTTGGCCTTGGTCTCATGGAAGCCCTTCAACAATGCCTCCTCTCCACACCACCTGGGGAACGGGTCCTTGTTGTGTGAATAGTTAAATTACAAAAGCATTTGTGCATCTTACTACAGCTATGTATTGTGCCAGGCAACCTGGAGAACACAGACATAAATAAGACCCAACCTCCCTCCAGTTCCTTCAGTCTCGTGGGAAAACAGAAGGTAGAAAGCTCATCAGAAAATGAGCCAGAACATGTTTATTCATTTGATACATTTACTGAGTACCACTCTGTGCCAAGCACTGTTCTAGGAGCTTAAGGTATAGCAGAGATATACACAACAAAGATTGCCACCCTATGGGCTCACATGATAGGAGAGACTACAAAAAATAACAAACATATTAAAAATAACATACGTAGTGTTAGTAGGTACCGAATAAAAAAGATAAAGAGTAGGGCAGAGGAATTGAGGGTGTGGGGGTGGTGGGCAAGCCAACGTAGGCATACCATATGCAAATCATCATGGGATCACGGAGGACCACGGCTTCTAGTGAAGCTGGTGGAGGTGCCATTGGGGCTGAGACCTACTCATTAAACATAAGAACAAATTGTGTTGCAGGAATGCTGTCTTTCAGTGGGAAGGACAGGATCTGAACTGGTGGGACGGTTAATGGTGAAGGGACAAGCACACTTCTGGGCTCCTCAAGACATAGGCAGAGATATTATAGTAATGGACAAGACCAGAGTCTGGATGTGTTTTTGGCCCTCCAGATCCACTCCCCACCCTTCTCTGCCCTGCATGGTGCTGGGCTGACCTCTGCAATGCATCATGGAGGCTCCCTTGCCCTCCGGCTCCCAGTCCATGGTAGAACTGGGAGGGCACATGTTTCTCTGGCCTCCTCCCTGAAGGCAGTGGCTGTGTCCGCCTAGGATTATAGCTCCTGTGAGGCCATTCCCACCCGCCAACCACCAACTGGCTCCCTCCCTGGCCCTTTCAGGCTAGGAATCACTGTTGCTGGTTCCTGGCTGCTTCACTACCCTTTGCTGTTTCCTTTAATCTTGCCCACCTACTATTCCTTCATTCCATTCTCTTCAATTACTTCTTTGAATGTGGCCTGACAGGGGAGCCACAACCAGGTCAGAATGGGGCAACCTCTGATAGGTTTAACTACTGAAATCTTTCCAACCATCCCCATCCAGGCTGCCCTGGCCTCTTCCTTGGGTTCCTCTGGGCATTCCTATGACTCAGCAGCCAAAGAATGAAGAGCTGACGTAGCAGGGGCTCCAGACTTGCTTCCTGTGTGGCCCAGGCCGTGCAGTAGAAAAGAGGTAAATGCAAGCAGATCTCTGGAGGTGCCTGGGACCCCCTGAGCATCACCTCTCTCCTCTTGGCCTTCTGCAGCCAGGCTCCCACTCCTTCCCAAGAACCCCATGGAAAGGAAGAGGAATGCAGTCACTAGGAGGTGAGTGGTAATTTCTCACTGGAGCAGAGACCACTTTTTACAGTTCCCCAGTGTCCCTACTTTCAAACCTGTTTCTGGATGTTGATGGGGGGAGGGTCCTCTGACTGAGCAGTGCCTGGCCCTGTCTGTTGCTCCTTCTCTTCCCACTGTCTTATTTTCTCCCTCCTTCCTCATGGAATTGGGCCACCTGCTGCTTCTGTGCTGGGCCTTTCTAAAGCCAGCTCTCCCTGCCTGGACATCTGTGCCATATCCAGGCTGCCCTCCCTGGAAGGTGGGCACTAACATGTATCAGCCTCAGGCCACCCACCTCGATGGGCTGCTGAAGGAATGTATTCTTATGGAAGCACGCCCCTCAGCCTGGTTCTCCAGAAAGCAGAGCTGGATGTCAAGGCTCCTGTGGCTTCTGGAGGAAGACAGGAAGAGCCAGAATTCAAACATGGGCTCCATTCTGTAGCCCTCCATGAGCCTTGCTGGTGGCATCGTCACTTCTTAGAGTAAGTCCCCTGGTGGAGTCGTTGCCCCAAACCTGCCCTGACTGGGCAGTAAGACTGGGAGCCTCAGTTTCCAAGAAATGGGGGTCCCCCCAAATCCTTCCTGACTTCAAGGTGTGTGAGTCTCATCTAATATTTGGTTCACAGCCCTTCTTCATGCAGCAAATGGGTCTGAATCCCTCCTATGGCAGTGTGCAGGGATATCCCAGGGTCCCAAGGGAGATTTGAACTAGCTACTGGGCTAGATGGAACTTAAAAAGAATCAGGACTGAACAGAATGTTGTCTGAGTCACCCAGCGCCCCATACCTGTTCCAGTGGATGAATTTATAGTGAAATCAGGCAACATAGACACATGCTTTTTCTAGCCAAAGTCAGCAACTCTCGAGTGAGGATGGAGGAAAATGGATAACAAGGTCTTTCTGGGTTTGGGACATGTCCAGGCCACAGTTCGTGCCAGGATGTCACCTGAAGTGGCCCAAAGGAGGGATCAGATCTCAGTGCAGGGGTTGGTGGGGATCCAAGTTCATCAGTGACCCAAAAGCATAAGGGCTCAGCACTGAGGCTTCAGTCAGTGTGGGGAAGTTTCTACAGGCCTGGATCAGCTGGTGAAGCAGAGCAAGGTGTAGTAGGAGATGCCGCAGACAATGGAAGGCTGAATTCTCCAAGTGAGAAGCCCAGGCCTAGAGAGGTGGCTCAACGGTTCTGCAGCTCTGGAACCACCAAGGCAGTGAACATGGCTCTGCCACCCAAGCTCCAGCACCATGACCTTCTCCTACACCTTCAGGGCTAAGTGCAGAGAAAGTAACCAAGCAAAATGGGACAGTGTCCTGTAGGCTTGCAGGGGAGACACTGAGAGCGGGAGAGATTGGCTACAGAGAGGCTGGTGGATCTGCAGTTTGAAAGCAGTGCAGGGGACCGACCCCTGTCTTCCTTGCAATGAGAATAGAGAAAACTTGGACTTCCTAGGTAAGAGCAGAGAGATGTCACCAAGACAGAAAGCCCCATCTCTATACACAGTGGGGAGAAGAGGACTTTGCTCACAGCCAAGCAATGCTCAAGGGGAGGATTTGGAGTCCTGGTAACATGTTGTATGTTTATGTGTGTGCCTTGTGTTTGGTACAGTGGGACTGACCTTAGCAAGGGGAAGGGCTGGAGAAAGTGCAAGTGAGGATATGAGAGGTGTGAAGGGGGATTTGCACTCAACTGATGGCTTTTGCCTGTTCCTTTATTGAAATACCCATCCTGGGCCCAAGCTGTGCCCAGCCTTTCAGGGTGAGGGGGTAACCCTAGCTGGGAGGGGAGTGGGGGACAGAAAGAAGGGAAGGCCTCTCTGCTCTGACTCAGCTCCTCCACCCTGCCATGCTCCTTGGGCTGCCCTGTGCCTCACAGCCCTCTAAGTGGACAGAGGGCAGTGTCTTGTGGCCTAACTGGGTAGGGTGAGGACAAGGACTGGGACTGGTTGAGTCTCCCATAGTCTTTTTCAGGCCAAGTTTCCAGCACAGAGGCTATGGGTTGTGGATAACCATGCATATGTGCTTCCTTGGGATAAATCACCTCAGTATTTATTTGGTTTACAGTAGCCTTGGGCAGTACTGAGACCCTTTTATCTGCGCTAATCAGTGAGAAACAAAAAACAAAACGACAGCCAGAGGGTTTCTGCTGGCTTGGAAGGGTCTGTGTGCTGGGGAGGAGGAGGAAACAGAACCCTGGAAGTGATGAAAGGCAGTGAGCTTACAGCTCTTCAGCTGTGGGCAGAGCACCTCAGGATGGGCCAGACTCTGGGTGCTGGAGTCAGAATAGCAGACTCTCCACTTTGGGAACACTTTGTTGCCTAGATATACATTTTGGGTTAATCCCCTTATCTCTGATCCCTTAAGAGAAAAGGGCAAAAGTCCCGGGGCAATGGGGAATTCTAGAGTGTGCAGGGATGGCCACAGATAAGCATTCTGGTAAACTGGGGTGATGACATTCCAGCCCGAGGGTTCTCTGGTGACTCCCCAGGTAACCCATGCTTGTTTGGATGTCATCCCTACCCCCTCAAATAAAAAGGGCAAGCTGCAGCCCCTGACCCAGTTTTTGCTTTTTCTGGACCACTGTGACAGTTGGAGGAGGTTTTCTTGTCCACTGCAACGTAGCAGTCACTTCGGCACTGCATCTCTTCGGCTGTCCCTGCCCATGTTCCACTTGTGAGGCTGGGCTCACCCAGTAGGAGGGAGGTCTGGGCAGTGCCAGGGTGAGGAACGCAGTGCTACATTGGAACAGCAGGGGTAGTCTCAGGGTGGCTTGAGACAGTGTGGCTGTGCTGAAGAATAGAACGCGAGGCCTTAGGGAGGCCTGGTTCTGTGGGGTCAGGTGAGGACAGAAATGGGTGCATGACTAAGGCAGTGTTTATTCACTGCTGACTTTAGCAGCAAACATCCTGGATTTGATTTTACCAAGAAGATGAGTTGTCCTTCCAAAGTAAATGGTGCCATTGGCTAGTGATATAGTGAGGGTAAGCACTGGCTCACTGACAAAGTAAAGGAATAACAGGAGTAGGATGGAAATGGAGGAAAGGAGTGGTCACACGTCAAGGTGCAGAATGAAGGCCACAAGCCACAGTATGCCTCATGCCTTCTTACATGTAGTGCTGGGACAGTGTGTTGAGGCAGGTGGAGGAGCCTGAAGGAGTGCTGCAGGCCATGACTGTTTTGTGTGCCCTGGGTGGCTGGACTCGGGTTTAGAGTTTCTGTCCCTTTAGCCCTTGAAGGCTAAAAGATGCCGTTCCCGAGGCAGGAAGCATTCTTATGAATCCTAGTGAGTAAAATGACTCCCCTTGCTGATCATTTTATCTGTGACTTTTGATATTTTCTAAGTGCTACCCACTCCTGAGAAGTTAATTTGTGGGTATACATACACAGCTTGCAAGAGGCAAAGCTGGGATTTGAATCTGAATTTTTCTTAACCACCCTCCATGACAAAATGATGGCCAAGGCTCTATCAGCCCAGTTCTTTCCTCTGGCTATTTTTTTACTGTTCTGTCTCTTGAAATCAGAGCCTGAGGCTTTCAATATTTGGACAAGATATGGGAGGGAGCAGGAGTAAGGGGTGGGGAGTGGTGAGAGAATCAAGGAGGCAGGAAAGCCACTACCTGCCCATTCCTCTAGGATCTCTTAAGGAGAGTGTGGGATGGCAGACAGAGCATTCATCCTTGGGTTCTCATTTCCCACCTATCAAAGGTTGTCCCAGGGTTATCAGCTCCTCCACACTTCCCCCAATCAAAGAGGAAGATGCATACACAGTGCAATGAATTGAGATCCACAGGAAATGGCCCACCCCAGCCATGTCTGAGATCAGGATGAGGGCAAGAGGGTGTGAGTCAGGGAACCCAATATATCTGCTACACAGTCTCTAGGAAGTAACAGTTCATGGGCTTAAATATATTTAAGGATAAAATACTCAATCCATTGCTCCTGTGAGACTCCAGGGAGAAACAGAATCTTTCCTATGCACAAAATGACAATTAGTCCACTTCCCCCAAGGGATACAGTTTAGAAATTTTCACGGGAGGCTTTCAGGCTGCCCAATCTTAAATCTGTCATTAATGGTTTGAGCAGTCCCCTGTGGCTGTCTCTTGGGGTTACCGAAAGAAACCAGAGAATTAAAAGGAAGAAAAGACAGGAAAGGAGGCTCAGAGAAAAAACCCTTAATTAACCAGACTCATAAAAAGAGCTTGGGGTCTTTCAAAACTGAATGTTCTATTTGTTGTAAAATAGAATTATTTAAATGCAACAATTAATACTATAAAGCTTAAATGCTGAGCTTAAAACTCCCTTGGCTTTTCCTTAAGTAACTAACAGGACAGTTTTACAACGTGAGGACCTGGGAAGTGGAGGAATACAGGGCCTTCTCTTGTCCCATTTCAGGTGACTTGGCTTCTGGAGACAATTTGCAAAGGATGCTCATGGTAATGGTGGACCCCTGGAGAACTGAAGCACCCCAAATGTGGATTTGATGCCTGGAAACCTCAGCAGTAACCCTGGCCAGAGTGCTAGGCAGTTAGGTCTCAAATGTCCTGGGTCAGATTTTATCAGAAAAATGAGCTATCCTTCCATCTAAAGCAAATGGTTTCCTGGGCCAGCTGAACAGTTTACTGAGAGTACAGTTGGCCCATATCTGGAGGGGTTCTTTTAACAGGCAAGAGGAGGGAGTATGGGATGCCAAGCAAAAGAAACCATCACTTTCTATCTTAGGCTGTTCATGTTGCTATAACAAAATACTGCAGACTGAGTAATTGATAAAGAGCAGACATTTATTTCTCACAGTTCTGGAGCATGAGAAGTCCAAGAGCAATATGTCTGGTGTGGGCTGCTTTCTGCCTCCAAGATGGCACCCCGTGGCTGTGCCCTCATATGCTGGAAGAGCAAAAGAGCATGAACCCGCTATCTCAAGCCTTTTTATAAGGGCCCTAATCCCACCCATCAGGGCTCTGCACTCATGACTTTATCATCTCCTAAAGATCCCACCTCTTAATATTATCACACTAGCCATTAAGTTTTAGCATAACAATTTCAGGGGCTACATTCAGATCATAGGACCCTCTAACCCCCAGCTACAAAACAGCCTACATCAGATAGAGTCATTTCCAGATTCCTCCTCTAACTTCTTTCTTCTCTTCCTCATTCTCCTGAAGTTTATGAGCTAACTTTCTGCCAAACCATTCAGGAAGACTCAGTTCTCCTACTGCCTTGCTTCCCTTGTTGGGTTAAGCATTTACGTAGCTGTGGGGAAGTGTAACTGCCTGAGGATTCATCTGATGTAAGCCCACATGCCTACTATGAAGGCTGTGTTTTTCCTGCCAAATCTGGTTTTCCTCCAGTGCACCTGGTCTCTAACCTTTTCAAGAAGAGGTTGAAACCTGCCCATCACCTGTAGGGAGAAGCTACACCCCAGAATTAAGGAAGAGAGAACTGGAAAAGATATGACAAAAGTCTAATTTCCCCCCACCTTTCATCTCCCCTGCCATTTTACAGACAAGGAAACTGAGGGCCACAGAGGGACAAGGGACTTGACGATGTGGAGGGCCGGTGGGAGAAATTATACAGAAATCAGGTTCCTTAATTCCCTATGTGGGCTTGTCCATGAGAAAGCCCCATGCGAGGTTCCCCTGCTTTTTTGGTCTCCTGAACTGATGATCCTTTAAGAAGCATCCCCCCATTCACCAGGGCAGGAGCATCTGGATTTGAATAAGAATAGTTCTTGTAGATGGGATGGCCCAGCTGGTGTTAACCTCTGCCAGCCCACTGATAAGCCCAAATGACTTCACTGTCATACTGATGGTGTTCAGAGAGCCTGGCTAATCCCCACTGCATCCCAGCCAACAGCAGGCCCATCTTTAAAGCTCCTGCTCAGTGGAGTTTTAGAATATCTCCTATTAAAGGACTTTGGTGTCTCAAAAAGTTGCTGAAGTGATCTTTACTTAGTATTCAATCAACAATTAAAAAAAAAAATCAGGTCAATTTCTGTACCACTCACGCAGTATAGTAAAAGTAAATGATTGAATTAATATCTGTACTCCTTAGTTTGAAAGTCACTGAAAAAGAGAAGAGCAACCAGGCAGCCAGGCCTTAGTGTTAATAGGAGCTGTACTGGCCCTACAGCTAAATGAAGGTGCTCTACTGAACATAAACAATTTCAGGAAATACCACCTTTAGACAAGGTCACTCTGTTAACTTGATGAATAAAGGCAAAAATAAGATTACTCTGTAATCATGTCTGAACACAGGCAAAATAAATTATTATCTGATATGGTTCAGCTCTGTGTCCCCACCCAAATCTCATGTTGACTTGTAATCCCCAGTGTTGGAGATGGGGTCTGGTGGGAGGTGATTAGATCATTGGGTGGTTTCTGATGGTTTACAGCATCCCCCTAGTGCTGTTTCAGGTAAGAATTCTCATGAGATCTGGCTGTTTCAAAGTGTGTGGCGCCTTCCCCTGTGTGCTCTCTCTCCTGCTCTTCCTTCTGAAGACATGCTTGCTTCCCTTTTGCCTTCTGCCATGATTATAAGTTTCCTGAGGCCTCCCCAGCCATGCTACCTGTACAGCCTGTAGAACCGTGAGCCAGTTAAACCTCTTTTCTTTATAAATTACCCAGTCTCGGGTAGATTCTTTATAGCAATGTGAGAATGGATTAAATATATCATCCAAACTACAAAAATGACCAAACACCCATTCTCCAGCCTATATAAGAGTGGCTGCTGCTGTTTCATCAAGAGTACCTTTAACTTTGCTCCTTTCCTTTCTCTTTCTAGATTCAAACTTTTAAGATTGAGTTAAGATTCTAATCAGAGAGTTACCCCTGCTTCCCTGCAGGATCCGCTCCAGGGTAAAGCCTTCCTTCTTGAATCCTCCTCAAAATCTCCTGACACAGGCTAAATCCTATAAATCTTTTCTAACACTCTCTTGCTGAGATGCTCTGCAGATCCCCATGGTGTGTGTTCTCCCTCATTGTGGCAAATCTTTAAAACCAGTTTTATTTGACCACAGTTGTGTTCCTGGTGGTCTCCGGCTGGAGGGTATTGACAGCACTTAAATTTACTTAAACATTTCTTTTGATGAAGTAATTTTGTGACAAATTTAAGTACTTTGAAAGGGTAAAAAGTGGGAAGTAAATCTCTTTTTAACCCTCGAACTCTAGAATTCAGCTGCCCTCCCTGGAGGCAATCACTGTTACTACAGACTGTCTATGTCTGTGCAAGCAGGTATGCATAGTTGCTCCTTAGCTGCTCATCGCATTTATCATTATTACCATCGTCCCCCTTTTCATCCACCTATCCACTCAGTATGTATTCGTATTAGTCCTGGTTTTTTTTTAGAGGGACAGAACTAATGGGATACACACACGTTTATGGGATTTTATTAAGTATTAACTTATACAATCACAAGGTCCCACAATAGACTGTCTGTAATCATAGGAGCGAGGAGAGCCAGTCAGAGTCCCAAAACTGAAGAATGTGGAGTCCAATGTTCGAGGGCAGGAAGCATCCCTCACAGGAGAAAGATGTAGACTCGGGGAGGCTAGGCCAGTCTCTCCTTTTCCTGTTTTTCTGCCTGTTTTATATTTCCTGGCAGCTGATTAGATTGTGCCCACCAGATTAAGGGTGGATCTGCCTTCCCCGGCCCACTGACTCAAATGTTAATCTCTTTTGGCAACACCCTCCCAGACACACCCAGGATCAATACTTTGTATCCTTCAATCCAATCAAGTTGATACTCAGTATTAACCGTCACAGTATTGTACCTGGGGCTCCACAGCAATGCTATGAACTTCTTAGTGAAAGCATAAAGGAAACTCAAGATAGTGTATGAACAGTTTTTTTTTTTTTTTCTTTTGAGAGAGTTTTGCTCTGTAACTCAGGCTGGAGTGCAGTGCTGCCATCTCAGCTCACTGGTACCTCCGCCTGCCAGATTCAAGTGAGTCTCATGCCTCAGCCTCCCAAGTAGCTAGAACTACAGGCATGCACCTCTATGCCTGGCTAATTTTTGTCTTTTTAGTAGGGATGGGGTTTCACCATGTTGGCCAAGCTGTTCTCAAACTTCTGGCTTAAGTGATCTGCCTGCCTCAACCTTCCAAAATGCTGGGATTACAGGCATGAGCCACTGTACCTGGCCAACATTTTTTCAATCAGCAAAGGCAAGGGGAGAAAGGTTTTGATTGTTGGTGGTGATTTTAAACAACTACCAAAAGTTTATTTGCAGAGAGGCCTACTGGTTGATTTTGATTTGCCTTCACTTACAGATTAGAACATCACTGTTGTTGTAGAAGTTGCAGCGTTTATGACAATGAGGGGTGTCTTAGTCCATTTGTGGTGTTATAACAAAATACCTGAGATGAGGTAATCTGTAAAGGACAGTTTCTCACAGTTCTGGAGGCTGGGAAGTTCCAGATCAAGGTGTTGGCTACAGAGGATTGGGTTTCTCTGCTTCCAAGATGGCACCTTCGTGCTACATCCCCTGAAGGGGAGGAATGCTGTATCCTCACAGGACAGGAGGAAGGGCAAGAGAGCTGAATGCTAGTGAAGCCCCTTTTATAAGGGCCTTAATCCCATTTACAAAGGGCAGAGTCCTCTACCTCAATACCATCACACTGGCCATTAAGTTTCAACACCTGGCTGGGCATGGTGGCTCATGCCTATAATCCTAGCACTTTGGGAGGCCAGGGTGGGTGGATCACTGGAGGTCAGGAGTTTGAGACCAGCTTGACCAACATGGTGAAACTCTGTCTCTACTAAAAATACAAAATTAGCCAGGCGTGGTGGCATGCATTTGTAATCCCAGCTACTTAGGAGGCTGAGGCAGGAGAATCGCTTGAACCCAGAAGGCGGAGGTGGAAGTGAGCCAAGATCATATCACCACACTCCAGCCTAGGCAACAAGAGTGAAACTCTGTTTCAACAACAACAAAAAAAAGTTTCAACACCTGAATTTTAGAGGAGACACATTCAAACCATAGCAGGGGGGATGGACTGAGGGGTACTGAATAGCTTCTTTGGGGTGGCTTTCCATCAGCTTTAGGATGAAGCCAAATTCCTTTGTGTGGCAGACAACTCCTCTCAGTTCCTGACCTCTGCTTCCCTGGTCAATCTTAAAAAAAATTTTTTAAAATAAATATTACTTGTCCGTAGGAGCATCAACTGCTGCCCATTAAATGACTTATAGTGTCCCATGAGTGCTATGTGCTGTGTACTGTCTTGTCAAGAAGGCTTTGCAGGCTGCTCCCTTTGGTGGAACCCACCTTCCAGGGCAGCCTCTAGTGTGGCACTTGTCACAGTTCCTGGGCATCATTGCCATATCTTTCTGCTCTTAGCTCAGGGATTATCTTTCATTTCTGAAGGCCCTGCTTCCAACAAGGAGCTTGGCACACAGGAAGTCCTCAGTGAAGGTTTGTTGAATAAATGATTGAATTCTGAATGAATGAATTCCTCTTCTGAAGAGTCAGACTGGTGCATTGGCAGTGGCAAACCATAGTAGAAAACTGTTCCTTCTTTAAAAAAAAAAGTGGAGGATGTCACCCTCCTGGCCACTCCAGAGCTATAGATCTCTCTGCCTCATGCACTCTGGGCCCTACTGGGGTTATCTTTCTTTTGAGAAATAAGCAAAAAACTTGTCAGAGTTTCCTAGATGTGGAACTCAGCTTGCTTCCTCAGTGGCCACTTTCTGTGTCACTTCCAGTCCCACCCAATCTGAATCCTGCCAGAGAGATGGGGGTGCAGTGAGGACTGCAGACTCTCAGAGCCTTAGGGCTCAACACAGGTGCTCCCCGTGTCTCCAGTTGCAGCACAGGAATAGTAGCTGCTATTTATTGAGCCTTTATTCTGGGTCAGGCACTGTGCTAAGTGCATCTCAGGAATTCTCTCATGTATAGGTTGTAACAGCTCTGTCAGACAGAGGCTTACCTGTGAAGAACCTAGATTCCGGAAACAGTCAGTAACCTGCCTAAGCAGCCCCGCCCCCAGCTCAGCTCAGATGGACAGTTCCCAGGGAGCCCAGACTCACCTCAAACATGTGCCAGTCAGAAGCACAGGGTTAACGAGCATGGAACAGAGCATAGTTTCCCTCCTATGGGTGGGAAAGCATTCTGTTCATTTCTCAGTGGGTCCTGGTGGAACGATTCCAGTTGCCCACAGCAGCGACCCCACGTTGCTTTCTTATTTATGTCCCTCTGCTTGCTGACCTGCATCTCTCTCCCTGCCCCTTCACTGCTGTGCCCCAAAGTCACATCAGAAAGGATTTACCTGTCCTGGGCACTATTTTTGGAGCAGACAGCCACTCAGTGCCATACGTGGTGAAGCTCATACTTGAACTCAGGTGTATCTGAAAAAGGCTTTTTGATTTACTTTGAGCGAGACATCCCAGGAGAAACCCAGGGTCACGAAGAGGAGGTGAAGATGAGGATGCAGCTGGGGGAGTGGTTGCCCATGGCAGGCTGCCCCACTTGAATACGCTGGTGATACCACCATGCTTGTGCCCTCGGGCCAGGCAGCTGAGAGGGAAGCAGTGACATTGGGCAGTGGAGGTAGAGTCCTCTACGGTGCTGCTATATCTAACTTCAGTGTGGCACAATTTTATGAAAACTCACATTCCTAGGCTTTAGAAATAGCAGCTGAAACAAAACAAACTCCCTTTATCATCCAAGGGAGTCAGCAAGTATAAAGAAATGCTTTGGAGAAAAGAAGACCCATAACATTTCTTTTTTCTAAGAGTAAAGTTCACACGGTACTCTTGTAGCACTGATCCTTGAGCTGGTACCTGAATTCCACTTAAGAACTCATTCCTTACAATTTAACCTCTGATTTCCCTGAGGGAGAATATACTTTAATCTGTTATTAGTCACATTCAGATGTGAATGGGTTTCTGATCATTCTTTGAAAGCAAGTATTGATAGGGAGAGACTCGAAGTTGCAGGATGCCTGAGGTAGGTAGGGAAAGGGTGCCTGCCAGAAAGGCAAAGGAAGAAAAGCCAATCTCTCTTGACCTAGTCCAGCCTGATTCCAGGAGTGCAAGTGGTAGATTAGCAAGGAACTAGGTGTTTCAGAGAGCCCTAGTGACCTCCCTGCTATACTGTGAGCTTGAACTGTGCAAAAGCCAAGATTCAAGGTATGAAAGGCAGAAAAGAAATATGCACACATGAGGCAGAGAAATGTCTACCAGAGATGGTTGGGCAACAGTAGGGACCTATTTGTTATCAAAGGTTCTCCTAAAATGCTCACGTTTTTAGGGGTGGGATGAGGGAAGAGCATTGTTTTCAGCTGTATCAGCCCACACCCTATCAGGAAGAAGCGGGCCCATTGTCTTGTCAGAGTGGGAGAGAAACCAGGCTCCACAGGGACTGGAGAGGAAGGTGTGCAGGGGGCGCTGCCACAGAGCACTGAAAGGCAGGTGCTTTTCGGCATCTCAGCTATACTTTGCTGACTTGCAAGTGTTACTTGGCACAGCCAGGAATCTGGAGTTGGCATCCTCTATGGCTATAATGTTAACACAGATGATGGCACCAACTGTTAGAAAGCTAAGCTCTCTGGGCCAGTGGAATGGCTGAAGAACTGTGTCACAAGCAGGAGAATCTCTTCTGACACCGCCAGAAGCTTATTTCCCAGGAGTGTTCCCATGAGTTCATTTCCAAGGCCAAACATCCTTTCTGCACAGATCCTTTTGATCACCATGGAGACAATCTGCTGCTCCATCCAATGAAGAGTTGGAGCGGCAGGCACCATGACAACCTGAGTGGGTAGACGGACAGCTCAAAGCACCCCTCAGACGAGAGCCCTGACAGGGACCTGAAGACACTGTGTTTCTCACAAGTACAGCTGATAAAGGGGAACTCCCTTCCTCTATCAGTAGCTAGAAATGGGTGTGAGGGGTGAGGCTTGGGGCTGGCAAGGTCAAGGTCTTGGGCTGCTGAGGAAATTGGCTTTGTTCTTTTCTGACTTCACGTTTTGCTTGTCTCTGGCCAGGCCAGCTGGTAGGTGTCTGGAGACATGGCAAAACCAGAGAACAGAAAATCCATCGAGACCTGGATTGGGGGTGGGGCAGGAGGAAGAAACAGCATCCCCCTGAAAGATGAACCAAGTGCCTTTCACAGGAGTCAGCCCACCTCTCCCAGGATGGAGAAGGCAAGGGCTTGCTGACAAGTTGAAGCAGAAGCAAGTCCTGATCCCTGTGTTGGTACATCCTAGCTCATCTAATCAGCAGACTTTGTGGTGTAAAGCCAGAGGCCTGCCACACCCTCCCTTCCTGACCCCTGTGTTTGCTGACTCCTAATGGATCCTGCCTGACACGGGTGGATCTGGTGACCTCTGTGTTCACCTATAGCTGGTTTCTTGCCGAGCTGGGTCAGGAGGCTTGCCTGTCTCCTTCCTTCCTCCTGGGCTCTCTCATCCGTCTGCTGATCTGGGCTTCCTGACTCCCTGTCCAGTGCTCTTACTCCCACTATTTCATGGTTGCATTATTCAGAGAAGCAGCTTGTGCCTTCACTGCAGTCCTCATCCAGGAGGACCAGGAAGGAGCAGAGCAGCACTGACATCTGCCAGTCTCTGGAGTGGGGTCAAGTGGCTTAAAAAAGGCACAGGTCCTGGTCAACACAGTGAAACCCCGTCTCTACTAAAAATATAAAATATTAGCTGGGCATGGTAGCGCGTGCCTGTAATCCCAGCTACTCAGGAGGCTGAGGCAGGAGAATTGCCTGAACCCAGGAGGCGGAGGTTGCGGTGAGCCGAGATCGCGCCATTGCACTCCAGCCTGGGTAACAAGAGCGAAACTCCGTCCCCCGCCCCCCCCAAAAAAAAAAGAAAGAAAGGAAAAAAAAAGGCACAGGTGTGACCTAAGTCCTGATCATCCTGCTGGGGGCTCTCCTTGTGAAGACTGCACCTTAGGGGACAGCCAGCCATCTGTAAGTACATCTCTCAGAGCAGAACTGATGTCCAAATTTTAATAATAGACACAAGTTATATAACTCCAATTCTAGAGAGTCAACTTCTTTGTGACTCAGTTTTCTCAGGTGTAAAATGGGAGTAAACTTGTAGGGCGGTTGTGAGAAGAAAATGAATGAACATCTGGGCCTGGTTTATGATTGATATCAGCTGTTATAATGATGTCTTAATACCAAGTCTTCATACCGAGCATGGGGACACACCCTACTGATCAGTTATTCTCTGTGACACCCCAACCTCCACCCAGCAGGGGGTTTGTTTGTTACTATCAACTCCATGGCTAAACAGCAGCATCTGCCTGCTCTTGCACTGTGACACCAATTGTCTGGGGAGTGAAGGTGCCTCATCACCCAATCCCAAACAGGAGCCTCTTACTGCTCGCCATAAGTCCTGTGTGTTGTCATGCAACCAAAGGGTCTGTTCTGTGTTCAGGCATCTGGTCTGACCTCTGCTGGCTTTGCCTCCTCACCCATCACCTCTCCTAACACAAGTACCTGCCCCTATTCCCTCCGGCACTTGGCCATCCCTGTTAGCCTGCACCCACTGAATATTGTGCAGACAGTGATTCTTCTGAACTGTGCACTAGCAGTTCCTTAAACAAATTCCAAGAGTGCATCTTTAGAAGCTCCTCCATCTTGGGTCAGAGCCCTTTGGCTTCATCCCATAACTGTATGCTTGTGACATCTTTCTTCCCTCCCCATATCAAAAATGACTTGCAGGAAAGTTCTGCAAACTCATTTATTCTGATTGGCAAGTGACTATTAGGGCTAGTCCCACTGAGGGTGAGAAGACTTCCAGTTAGCCCTCCTTAATGCTGTGAACTAACTGCCTCTTCATATATTCAACAGCATTCCTCCTGGATGTGCTTTCGTGGATGCTGCTGGGAGTATCACCATTGCCATTGTTACTGGCAACCATTCACAAGCATTTACCTGCTGTGTGCCAGGTAAGATATTTCGCCATCATATAGTGGTCAAGAGCACATGCTTTACTCATTCTGAACCTCATTTATTATGCTAAAAATTCCAGAAGTAACAAAGATTTAAATGCAGTGGAACTTGAGCCAAGACTTATGGACAAGGATACACTTTATAGCCCCAGTATAATGGCAAAAGACAGGAAACCACTGAATACCCATCGGCAGGGGTTGATTAAATAAGTTATAACCATTTATAGAATGCTCTGCATTTGTTAAAATAAATGAGGCTAGGTCTTTAGCCATTGATAGTGGAACAATCTCCAAAATATAAGTAAAGTGGAAAAAAAAGGAAGGTGAAGAATATCTAGCATATGCTACTGTGTAAAAGCAAACAGAAAAGTATATCTATAGACTAATTTTAGAAAGAAAAAGGGAGTTAACAGTGATTGCTTTTGGGAGAGGTGTTGTTGATCTAGGTAGCAGGGACACTTTTTATCTTTTAAGGGAGTTACATTCTTTTTATTACTTACCATATGTAGGTATTATTATATTTGAATTTAAAAAGTTTAAGAAATAAATGCTGTGGAGTCAGACTGGGATGTAAGTCCAGTTGCTATCAATTTCTAGCCATGTAGCCTTGAGTAGGTTACTTACCCTCTTCTAGCCCTAGTCTTCTAGCTGCTGAGGGGGAAGATTCTGTAGCTTGTGGTGAGGGTTAAGTGAGATAGTGCCTGTGAAGCTCTCAGCATAGTGCCTGGCACAAAGCAAACCATCAATTGTCAGATGCTTGCCCTGGGCTGTTTATGTGCCTCCAAAATTCACATATTGATGTAATCCCTGATGTGATGGTAGTTGGAAGCGGGCAGGGAGGGGGGAGTGGTTTTGGAAGGTAAATAGGTTTAGATGAGTTCATGAGGGTGGATCACCCATGATGGGTAACCCTTATAAGGAGATGAAAGGACCACAGCTCTCTGTCTCCTTGTGAAGACACAACAAGGAGGCAACTGTCTGTTCACCAGGAAGAGGGATCTCACCAAGAACCTAAGGCTGCCGGCCTCTAGAACAGTGAGAAATAAATGTTTGTTGTTTAAACCACCCAATCTATGGCAGTTTGTTATAACAGCCCAAACTGACTAAGACAGTGCTTTATGTAAGTATCTCTAATTAGCATTCTGGATGTAGTACTATTCAGCTATGTTCTGTGCATTAGATACCCAGTAAAACTTGATGATGCACAAGCAATGGGAGAGTCAAGACAGTAGACAACCAACTGCAACAATCCCAGGAGCCAAGGGCTATGGGACCACAGAGGAAAATAGGTTTCAATTTGCTGGAGAGGTATGGATGAGTAAGGTAAGGATCCAGGAAGTGTTCACCAAAGAGGCAGCAGTGGACATGTGGGTTTCACAGAATGAGAAGGAACAGTTTCAGCAGTGATATCATATGAGAAAAGGCACAGGGTGGGAGGGCTTGGGGCTTGGAGCCCTATGTCACCACTATGGGTCTGGAGAGCAGAATGTGAAGAGAGAGGGGCAGGACCCTCAGATGGAGACAATGGGCCTCAGTTCCCCTCACAGGAGTGCCTTGTCCATTCCTTTCCTGTGGTCACCTCCTTGATATCCTAACCAGTTTTGTGATGCTGCAGAACTGGGGCAAAATTATGGTAGCCCTTTTGCAAAAATGTCCTGGGGACTTCTATCCACCACCCTTGTGTCATGTTAGCTGGGGAAATAGCAGCAACACATGTTCTTTAGGGCAGGAGTGATTCTATCCTATGTGCTTCCAATACTGCAGTCAGCTACCTTGAGACACTACTCCCCCGAAAGAGTCATACAAAGGATTTGTATGCATGTTTTGTTTCTCTATCAATTATATATCTGTCTATAAAATATAGATATGTTTTTCTATCTAAGCAGGGAAGGATCGATGCAGGGAACTGTGATTAAACTAGACATCCCTGGCAGGAAGAAGAGCTGGAAGGACTGACAGGCTCCGGTAGCCACCCTACAACCGGAAGACCGAGACCTGACAATGTACTGTCAGATGATGGATTAGCCGAGCCTGGGGAAGAGAGCTGAGTGCGCAGCTCCCTCCCTGTCTCCTGGGCGACAAAGCCGCTGGATGACCCCCGCCAACAATAATGAGATGAAAATGAAGAGCGCTGCAGTATAATGAGCACGATAAAAATAGAGACGTTGCTAAATAACAGGCCAGCCATTGGTGAAGAGCAGGAGAAACAGCCAAGCCCAGAGGAGGCAGACAAGGCCTCCCTGTGTGGTCTTCAAGCCAGATCCCCTACTTTGTTGCTATTGCTCAACCAGGGCATAGATGGTTTTGAGTGCCTAGTGTGGCAAAGATGTCAGAGAGGGGTGAGAGGGTGGGTCTAAGTGAAAATCCCCAGCAGGCTGTATCCTGGTCACTGTGGCTCTGACTTCCATCAGGGGAGGGACAAAGGTGGTCAGCATACATGCTGATGGTGGTTTTGAGTTATGGCCTTTAGTAGGAACTTCTTGCCTGCCAATGAGTATCAGGAAATGGTCTGAGTTAATGCACCAAAGTTTTTCAGAACATTGCACCTCTCATCTATATAGTTGCAGAGTGGAAGAAGCCTGTTAATCATGCTTTTGTTTGTGTTTTTGTTTAGTTGGTTGTTTGGAGTATCTGCCAGGAAAGGCAGCGGCTTCTAGGGAGGGAGGGACCCGGGTGCTACAGGGACTGCTGCCTGTGAAGCTTTCTGGCACCAAGTCCCTCCGCACTTTTTGTTTTTTATTTTTTAAATAATTAAGATTTTTGAATAAATAATACATGCATAGAGTACAAAATTTAAAAGGAACAAAAAGCAAGCAGTAAATATAAACATCACTTCCTCTTCTCCCCCTACTCCCAGCCACCCACTGTCCTTCCCTCGAGGCAACCACGGTTACCAGTTTCTTCTGCAGTTTTCCAGAGATATTCTAAGCCTAAATAAGTGCATGTACCCCACCCTCCAAACATGCTTACCAGTTGTTTTTTCAAAAACACAAATGCTAATGTACTGTATCAATGAGAGTCCTGACAGAAAACAGATGGCATACACAAAGTGAGTCATTTGAGTAGACTTTCATATATGGACTGTCTACCAAGGTCAGGGAAAAGCCCAAGGCCAGCAACAGTTGAGTGAGAGGGCACAGTGACATAGTGTGAGCAACACAGCCAGCTGAGGAGCATTCCAGGGAGGGGTGGGGCATAGTCACCTGTCCTTCCTCTCTTCCCTCTGATCTTTTGCTGCAGCACCTCATGGGCTGAACTCAACCTGAGCCAGAGAACAAGACTCTATTGATGCAGTTTAAAGAGGTCACCCTGGGGCAGGAAGCAGCTGGGAAAGGGCCAAGAGTAGATATGGAGGGCAAATGTGGGCACTCAGCACCTCATCCTGTTCTTTGCTGTTTTCCACTTCACAGTCTGTCTGTACATATAGCCTCATTCTTTCTGCTAGCTTATTCTGTTGTATTACTGTTGTGGAATACCATGCCACATGCGAGGGACTGAAATGTGACCCCCACCCCAATTATATGTTGAAGTCCTAACTCCCAGTGTAACTGTATTTGGAATGAGGAAGTCATTAAAGTTACGTGAGGCTATAAGGGTAATGCCTAGAATAAGGCTTGTTAAGAGGAGACACCAGAGCTCTGTCATGTGAGGATTCAGCCAGAAGGTGGCAGTTTGCAGGCCAGGAAGTGAGCCCTCATCAGAAACCCAAGCAGCAGGAACCTTGATCTTGAACTTCCCAGTCTCCAGAACTGGTAGGAAAGAAATGTCTTTTGTTTAAGCCACCCAGTTTATGGTATTTTGTTATGACAGCCTGAGCTAACATGCCACACACACACACACACACACACACACACACACACACATAATATATCACAAAAATCACAATATATACAACCATATATTCAACTAGTTCCTCACTGATGGGCTTTTAAGATGGTTTCCAATCTTCTGCTATTACAAACAATGCTTCAAGGCACATCCTTTTACTGTCATTTCACTGGTAAGGATATGTACAGAATAAATTCCACAGGAATTTATTTATAGGATGGCATTGCCATATCAAAGAATGTATGCCTTAAAATTGCTGATAGATACAGCTGCAGCACCCTGCATAGAATTTGCACCAATTTGCATGCACATCAGCAATGCATAAAGTTCCTGTGCAGTTTTTAAACATCTGGGTTATAAAGACATGAATAAATTTATAGCATCTTTCCAGCAATGCCTGTCACCTTACAAGACAAACTTTTCTTGTTTTTGAAATTATGAGAATACACATTTTCCTCTTGCTTTCTGTCATGTCTTTCAGCTTTATTCAGCAGGGATAAAATTCCTCCACTTCTGAATGAAATTATTATGGTTTTTCTTTGGGAACAGTTCTGAGTCATTTTAAGTTATAAATTAACAGCCTCAGTTTAGATGTTAAGCATCCAGTTTTTCTTTCTGGGCATGAATAAGCTAACTATATATGAAAACACACCTCAGAGACAGGAAACCCACATAGGTACAGGCACCAGGAGACTCAAAGGAATCATCATTAATCCCACAGCATTGCTGCGGCATGCAGAAAAACATCCTTAGCCTCTGAAGAGGTAGTCTGAAGTATCCGGAAATATGAAACACCACGCCTTCAATCTACCCCAAACACTTCAGCAAAAAGATGAAGCAAATATGCAGCACATTAACAATCATTACATCTAGGTGATGGACACCTTCCTTTATGCTTGACAACTCTCATAATAAAAAACTTAGAAGAACTGTCTAGCCAAGATAATAATCAACACTTCACACTTCATCCATAGGTAAGACTCTTCCCTCTCCTCCCCCTCTGCTCCCCAGCCAGCGCGAGCAGTGAGAGTCTGTAATCTAGGAAGGAGTTTGCAGTGACATCTGCTTCTTCTTCATTCAACTCCCCTCCTACCAGGGTTGAAAAGAGTCAGAGGACAGGACAGTTCTTACTTGGCTTGCTCTCTGACCTGGATGATGTCTGAAACAGACTCTTGTAACCCTTGGGTTTGTCAGAGCCCAACACAATCTGTGGTGTGGGCAATGGATTCTGTTTCTCCAGCTGCCACCACTAATTCCACCACTAGCCCTAATCTGGTGATCCACAATTCACCAACAAATCTTTTTTTTTTTTTTTTTTTTTGAGACAGAGTCTTGCTCTGTCCCCAGGATGGAGTGCAGTAGGGTGATCTCAGCTCACTGCAACCTCTGCCTCCCGGGTTCAAGTGATTCTCCTCCTCAGTCTCCTGAATAGTTGGGACTACAGGTGTGCACCACCACACCCAGCTAATTTTTATATTTTTTAGTAGAGATGGAGTTTCACCATGTTGGCCAGGATGGTCTCAATCCCTTGACCTTGTGATCTGCCTGCCTCAGCCTCCCAAAGTGCTGGGATAACAGGCATGAGCCACCACACCCGGCCCAAATTTTACTCTTCATGTGATGTTCTTGGGAAGAACTTAAAATAGCTCCAGCCTGGCTTTCCCTATGCCAAGTGGCAAATATTTGTTCTATGGAAAACCTTCAACCCTCCAACAAACCCTGGAAATGCAAGTAATCTGTCTTTTGGCCACAAGCAACTTCAGCTTTCTCAGGCCTCAGTTCAGCAAAGTCTCCCCTTCCCAGCTGCAGAGAACACACGCTAAGTTCTCTCAGTGTGCCCTGGAAGCTCCCCCTCAATAGGTTTATGTTGGAAAGTAGCTTCTTATTCTCTTCCTGGAGGTGAGGAAGTAAGAAATTATCAGTATTCTCCAAAGAAATCTCATACATTCTCCCAATGTATCTCTTGCATAATACATTCCTCTACCATGCTATTGAATACATCTCAGTATTATTAAACATTTACTTTCATTTCACACATTTAGAGTTTTATCCCTATTTATACAGGATTTATTACATTTAATTTCATTTGCTTAGAATTGTGCTAGAAAAATGTTGTTTTATTAGTTATCTATTGCTACAACAGCTTATGATAATGTTTGTTATCTCATATAATTTCTGAAGATCAGATATCCTAGACTGGTTTAGCTGGGTGGTTCTAGCTCAGGGTCTCCTGTGAGGTTGCAGTCAAAAAGACGGCCAGGGCTACAGTCATCTGAAGGCTTGATAGGCTGGACTCATCATCTTCCAAGATGAGTCACTCACATGGCTGAGCCTCAGTTTCTCTCTGGCTGTTATCAGGAGACCTCAGTTTCTCATCAAATAGGCTTCTCCATAAGGCTGCTCAAGACACAGCAACTTACTCTCTTCAAGAGAGCAAGAAAGAAGCCATGCTGTCTTTTATGCCTTAGCCTTGGAAGTGACATGCCATCCCACCTGTGATATGCTATTGGTTACCCAGATTAGTCATGGTACAATGTGGGAGGAAGCAAGGATGTGAATACTAAGAGACAGGGACTACTAGGACCATCTTAGAGCTAGTCACCACACCTACTGATGTCATCCTGCATGTCCTCTCAGCTGTCAGTATAAGCTATGTTTCATGGACTCATGCTCCACAGAGTTGTATTCCATGGGAGAGAATCCCTCTAAGGTTTTAAGTGTGATATTTTGTATAGAGCACCTGTGACATAAGTAACTCCATCCCAGAAAAAGGCTCCATCTTACATTTCAAAAGGCACCTTGCCAAAAAAGAACAGATATTTTGCCTGATCAATAAGGACTACATCCAACCAGATAAAGATATAACCAAGCACACTCTTCCACTATCAGTTCTCACCAGAGGACTCTGGGTTGCCTATTTAAAGAACAGGACCTCAGCAGCTCAAAAAGTCCACCTTAAGAGGCACTGTCTTGCTGTCACTCATGATATGCATCTGACATCTGCCACCCAAAGCTCTGCCCACATCAAAGACTCCTTTGCAAGACCTTCAGCCACCCCAGGCCAGATCAGAAGATTATTTTTGTCTACATTGGTCTCCCTGGACTGGTTCATTAGTATTTTTTTCTATCCCTTCTCTCTTGATGTTTAATGTTACTTTGTTTGTTGTGGAATGTTTAATTTGTAACATTTGCATATTGATCAAATATACTATTATGTATGGTTTGCAATATTGACTGATTTGTGGAGTGGCTTGAGCCTATATGCCCATGGCTCTGCCAACTGACTGAATGAGAAGTACTAAGGAGAATTGCCTCCTTGCTGAACCCCATGTAGCTCATAGTTTTTATGTTTGAGATAGCATCCATAAAAGTCTGACATCGTGGAAAGACACAAATGTGCATGGACCTGGTTATTTCTAACCTTGTGCAGCTCATGGGACATTTGGCCACAGGGCACAAGTACAGAGTAAAGTCTGTCCCTGTGTCTTCCAGAGGTTATGGTGATTAATAGTGCCATCACTCTTTTTGCCACGAGTCTGGGCCAGAAGATAAATCTTATTGTTCTGTGTCCTTAATCCTGCCCCCACAACCCCTACCTGCCATAGTGACCAGTACTCTTTTTGCCCTTAACTATGGAATCACTCACAAAAGCAAGCCCTGTGGCCAGGCATGCCCAGACATGCACTGAATCCTAGCAGAGTTCAGGCTCAGGCAGGGGTGCCCCTAACTGTTCCCTCCCGACCTGCAGCCCATGCATAAGGAACCCTATTGTTTGCAGTGATCATGAAGAAATGGGGGCAAGTTGGGGATGGAATGTACTTCGATTGGGGCAGAGAGTTTCCATCTTCTTGTCACAGGAGAAATGGATCCTAATACAGGCAGTGTCCATGGAGGAGAAGAAAAGACACTAAAAGCAAAGGTACAGAGAATACACCTTACCCCATGCGGAGGACCTTCAAGAATCCATAAGCGTAGTAGTCCTGCCTGAACTTAATTTTCCTCTACACTCTTTCCCCCTAGCTTTCAAATCACGGAATTATATGAAATTCATGTAATTTTATAGTGGAATATCATCTGGAATTTTAGTTCCTCCTCCATTATTGGATTGTTTGTTTTGTTTTTAAGAGACAGGGTCCCTCTCTGTCGCCCAGGCTGAAATGCAGTGGCACAATCTCAGCCCATTGGAGCCTTGAACTCCTGAGTGCAAGGCAGTCTACTGAGTAGCTGGGACTACAGGTGCACACCACTCCTGAAGCCGACCTCCATGCTTTTAACCTCTCAATAGTTATGACTTATTGTCCTTCGATTATTAGATTTGCCAACATGTTTTATTGCTCTCTTGGCCCACTGCTGCTCCTTACATCCCATTCCCCCTATGGCTCATATTCTTTCTTGCTGAAGTAATACTTTTGAAGTCCTTTCAAGTCATTCTTTCTCTTTGATGTTCTAGAATTGCACTATGATGTCTCCAGTAGAAGTGTGGATTTGTCTTTAATTACATTGCATGAGATTTGGTGTTTTCCTTCAATTCTGAACACTCTCAACCATTATTCCTCAACAGAGCGATGTCTGGGAGGTGGAGACAATACCCTGATCACTGCAGACAGGACTCCTTATGCATGTGCTGCAGGGTTGAGAGGGAACATTTCGGGGTACTCCTGTTTGAGCCTAAACTCTGCTAGGATTCAGTACATGTCTGGGGATACCTGGCCACCAGGGCCTGCTTTTATGAGGGAGTCTATGGCAAGCTGTCTGGGAGGTGGGGACAACATTGCATAGGATGGTCAAGAAAAGGTCCCTGAGGAGATGATATGGGAGCAGAGACCTAAATGATCTGTAAAAGGCGTGATCCAGGTAGAATAGCAAACACAAGGCCTGGCAGGATTCAGGAATTGAAAGAAGGCCGGTGAGACCAGGTGTAGTAAATGAGAAGGAACATGGCAGGAGATTAGAGTGAGCAGAGACAGGTGTAGGGCCCAGCCCTGGTCGGCTTCCTGAGCCCTTCATAGGAGTTTAAGTTGAGAAATAAAGGCAGTTAGTGTGAGTTTTGTGGTAGATACACCTAAATCTGAGCCTTCTTTTCTAGGCGCCAAGTGATATTGTCACCCTTGCAGTTAGATGTGTCTATGTGATTGAGTCCTAGACAATGGAATGAGAACAGAAGTGATGTATACTCCTCCCAGTCCTAGCGAATAAAACACTCGCACAGCTGCTTTCCTGTGCTCCTTTCCCTGCTTCTGGCTACCCGGGATGGAAACAACCACATCAGTCCTGAAAGCCACACATTGCAGGTGGCAGAGTTGCCATCAGTCTGGGTACCCGAGTGTGCCAGGTCACCCAAGTGACCCACCGTATGAAGCAGAATTCTCACCCCCAACCTCAACTCATCCCTTCTGACCCGGAACTGCCTTAAAAGACATCAATATCTTATTCTCTAAACCATCAACCTTTTCGCTATTGCAGCATACATGGCCTAAACTAATGCCGCCAAGAGGACCTTGTCAAAGAAACTTGAAGTTGTGTGGGTCACACAAGAAGAGGATGGGGTGTCCAGGGTAATATTAAATTATACAGATTAATAATGTCAGAGATGGACTTGCTTACCGAGGAAATATTACTCCAAACCTACCTTTTAACAGATGAAGCAATCATGGCTCAGAGGAATTAACTGCTGCTTCCTGAAGACACTCGATAGCAGAAACCGCTTCATAAACCAGAACTCCCAATTTCTGGTCCAGGGTTCTTTCCCCGGGACTGAAGGAAGGAAGCTGGGGGAGGGGACAGGTTTGGAGGAGAGGAAAGAAATCTCCATTTAGGTTCTTTGGTCACCTAAGGGCTCTGCTCTTCACTGGTGCCTTTAGGATGCTTCAGAAAGAACTTTATTTAGCTGCCCTTCTATGTCTTTAGACAAACATACTCTCCCTTCCCATAGCTGAGGATACTCAAATCCGGGCAGTAATGCTTAAGGCTCTGTCTCAGTTTAGGGTCTCAGCAGGAAACTGATAACAACTTAAGCTGTAAATCCCTTCAGAGGCATGGGTGGATTTAGGAAACTAACTAGGGATGGTGCAGTGCCTTGGGGCCTGCAATAGTGGGACCCATTGTCACCCCTAAGTCTGAAGGGGTGTATCAGTTACCTATTTGTACAAATTACCATAAATGTATTGGCTTAAAACAACACACTCTTATTATCCTACAATCTCTGGGGATCAGAAGTCTGAAATGGGTCCCACTGGGTCAAAATTAAGGTGTTACCAGGACTGTATTCCTTATGGAGGCTCCAAGGGAGAATCCTTTCTTTGCCTTTTCCAGCTTCTAGAGGTTACCTGCATTCCTTGGTTCTTGGACCCTTCCATCTTCAAAGCCCACAGTGGCTGGTCGAGTCCTTTCGTAATGCTGTCTTTCTCATTCTGACTTCTGCTTTCCCCACCAGATGTAAAAGACGCTTGTGATTATATTGATCCCACCTGAATAATCTACACTCCTCTCCTTAAAATCAGATACTTAACAACATTAATTCCATCTTCAACCTTAATTCTCCCCATGTCCTATAACCTTACATATTCACAGGTTCTGGGAATTAGGATGTGGATGCCCTTGTGAATTACTATTTGGCTACCACAAAGGACAAGGGCAGGGAGCAGTTACTGGAACTGAGAGGAAGTAGTTGTGTGGACAGGGTCACCTGGCCGAAATGTGACCTCTGCAGAGAGCCGGGATCCCCAAACCAGACATGCATGGGAGATATCATCTGGCCAGTTTTCCACTTGACCACAGTGAATGGGCAAATAAAGGAAGGACTTATTTTATTGTACTGGTTGGGTAATCAAGTTTGATTAGCATGAGGAACTAGAATTCATTCTGTATAAGAGATCAGTAAAAAGAATTTTCAAAATTCAGGTAATGTATTTGGATATCTCTCGGTACTTCTATGTCCTATAATTACAGTCAATGGGAGTTACAGCAATCCACCAAGCGCAGGGAGAACAAGGGGCCTGAAGGGCTGGGTTACTCCATGAGGCAATCAACCTGGACCAGACTAAATGCTAGCAGGAGAGAAGGGAAGTTTAGCACGGGTGGTTCAGGAGAGAGATGATGGATGATAAATGTCTATTAAGGACTCTTGTTTCACTGACCCTCATGCCTGAATTCTCCCAGGGGATTTCAACTGTAACTGATTGGACCTATATCTCCTTCTTAGGGAAGAAGTGAGGGTGTCTTGTATGCACACAAAAACAAAACAAAACCAGAATTGCTATAATATAGCATAAGAGTCAATATAATGGGAGAGAATGAGTGGATGTGAGTGGCGCAAGGGGTGGGTTACACTGGATTCAAGTCTGTCTCCGTGGGGAGCCTGCTGACACTAGTGGGCGTGGACCATCACATTCTCTGGGAAGAGCGGGTCTTTCCTCTTGACCTCCACCATGCAGCTGCATTAACCATCCACAAACCTCGAGTTTCTGACTCTTTCAACTACTTCCAGACTTAGATGAAACACCACAGTAACTCTCACTGCAGAAGGGGCCACCTAACCACGCTGGGAGGTGCTGGGGAATTAACTCCTCTGGCTGAACCCTGACTAATAGGAAACCAGAGATGGGAAGGAGATTGGCAGATAAAATCTTTGCCTTGTCTCCATGGCCTACACCAAAGTGTCCTTTCTCTTTGCAGCCTGTTTGGAGGAGACCCCTGTGTTAAACAGACATGCTTGCTGAGTAACATGCTCTGCTGTGATCCTTGAGGCTTGTCATTAAGGGCCTTTGTCTTTGTCCTTGATGCCTTCTCTTTGCACTTCCCAAGTGTAATATTAATTTTATGTGTCAGTTGGGCCCAGATATGTGGTCAAATGTTATTCGGGATGTTTTGGGGAGGGTGTTTATAAGTAACATTCAGGTTGACATTGGTAGACTGAGTAAAGCAGATGATCCTCCATAATGTGGGTGGATCCACATTGAAGTCAGTCGACTGAAGGCTAGAACAAAAGACTGATCTCCATGAGCAAGGACTTCTGTAGCAGAGGACATTAGGCTTGAACTGCAGCGTGGACCCTTCCCTGGGTCTCCAGCCTACAGACTTTGGATTTGCCAGTCTTCATAGTTTTTTGAGCCCACTCCTTAAAATAAATCTTTTTCTGTGTAAATACATTTCCTTTGGTTCTGTTTCTTTGGAGAACCCAGACTAATACATCAAGTAAGGCTTCAGCTCTTTCAACCTTGCCTCAGCATCTGCTTTACAGAGAATAGGGCCAAGGTCCCTGTCTTTTGTGGAACGAAGGCCTCATTGCTCTCCTCAGGTGCGTATTAAACTCTCAGTCTTTTAGCCTAAGGGACCTGTCTTCAGGTCCAGCACTCCACTGATGGCTCTAGTTTCTTTTACTTTTGTTTTCATTTTTAGAGACAGGGTCTCACTCTGTCACCTAGGCTGGAGCACAGTGGTGTGATGATTGCTCACACAGCCTCAATCTTCTAGACTCAAGTGATCCTCCCACCTCAGCCTCCTGAATAGCTGGGACTACAGGTGTGCACCACTACACCTGGCTAATTTTTGAACTTTTTGTAGAGACAGGATTTTGCTGTGTTGCCCAGACTGATCTTGAACTGCTGGCGTCAAGTGATCCTCTCACTTCGGCCTTCCAGAGTGCTGGAATTACAGGCATGAGCCCTCATGCCTGGCCTGACTGCTCTAATTTCATCTCACTCTTAACACATTAGCTTTGGGTTCTTTATTCGTTTCTGGGACTTGAGGATTTTGTATTATTTATTATGGTCCTATTATTTTATAATATAATTTCCTTTTATTAATTTCCTTTATTTCCTGCCTCAACTATATTATTTTAAATATTACTATACATTATTTAGCATATCTGTGTATTTGTAGCAGGAGGGTAACTCTGCCTGTATATGCACATTGTGTGTGCGTGTGTGTGTGTGTGTGTGTGTCTCATAATTCCACCATATGCAAGGTCCATTTTCCTAACCATTTCACTAATGTTGACTATTTAGATTGTTTTTCATTTTACTATGATAAATCATTTTATGGTGAATATATTTATGCAAAAAGCTCTTTAGATAGTTAGTATTATGCTCCTAGTATATTTTCCAAAAAGTAGAATCACTGCATCAAAGGATATAAACATTTAAAAATCCAAATTACTCTCAGCAATTATGCCTTCATGTGACTTCACTCCAGATATCTTGATTTAGGTGCGGCATCAACTCCTCTCTTCCTCTTTGGTCTTTTCCCTAAGGTGAATTTTTTAATAGCTACTCTCATTCATTAAATGTTTATTTTCACTAGTTTAAATCTCAGAAGGCAGAATTCTGTAAGTTGCATCTTTCTGGGGATAAGTACATCGTCATGTTAATGAGTAAGTATTCCACATACTCTTACCAGTGATTGCGTTTGATTGAACCTTAACTTCATGATATGTGTGTTGACATGTTACTTCAGCTTACCAGCAAACACCACACTGCAGCAGAGTGGTTAGGAATCTGAGCTCAGGGGTCAGATGTGCCTGGATTCATATCATAGCTTTACTGCCTGCGAGCTTGTGACTTGCACACAATATGCCCTCATAGCATAACTGTTATTAGCAAGCCAACTGCCAGTTCCAATGGCCCCTGCTTATGGCTCCCGTTCCGGACAGCAGACAGGACTGTGGAGAGCTTGGCCCAGCCCCCCAGGGAACAGGGTATCATTCCTCTTTTCTGCTTCTAATGGAGCTTAGTTTATATGCAGCTAAGTGTATCATAATTATTTGTTTTACTCTAACTTCATTTTAGCCTTCAAAAAATTGTTTAGTCTTTTACAAGTTTGAACATCGTAGATACCACTGAAATCCCTTTGGGCAAATGCTCCTGTTCTCTAATCTCTCTCCTTGGAAACGAGTTAGCTACGCTCATGAATTTAGTATTTTTCCTTCCAGACCTAAAAAAAAAATGTACTTGAAGAAAATGCATAGTGTATGTGCGGTGTTTTACATAATTAATATCAGACTACAAATAATATTTTGCATATTGTACTTTTTTACCAAATGTTTTTTAATTCATCCATTTTAGTGCATATGAATCTAGTCACTCCATTTTAATACTGTATAATTTTTCATTTTATGTATATATTTCACATTTTATTTATTCACCCTTCTGTTGATCTCCAGGATTCAAGCCTAATAACTTTTGATAGCTTTCTGATGCTTTCAAATACGTTATAATATTTTGTCATTTTTCTAGTTATTAGGGGGAGAGTTGGTCTTGGCTTTGTTTTCAGGTCTTCAATCTGCAAAGCACATACACAGGAATATTTCCACAAGATTTTTTCAAACATAAAGCCACAGATGAAATGTGAATAAAAATTTCAATCCTCAAGGGAGGGAGAGAAAGAGAAACAGAAGAGGAGAGGATCAACTATATTCTTTGACTGTATTTCTGAAAAATTAGGAGTTAAAATAGCTAACTTTATTAAGTACTTAATAGGTGTCAGGCACCAGTCTAGCTAAGTGTATCATAATTATTTGTTTTACTCTAACTTCATTTTAGCCTTCAAAAAATTGTTTAGTCTTTTACAAGTTTGAACATTGTAGATACCACTGAAATCCCTTTGGGCAAATACTCCTGTTCTCTAATCTCTCTCCTTGGAAACGAGTTAACCACACTCATGAATTTAGTATTTTTTTAAATATATTGTTATTATATTCCATTTAATCAGAACAATGGTCCCATGAAATAGGTACTATTATTATCAGTCATTTACAAATGAGGGATCTGAGGTGAAATAGCTTGCCCAAGCTCTCACAGGAATCATTGGTAGAACAGAGATTCAAAGCAGAGTAGTGGTTGATTCCCCAGGCTTAATCACAGTCTACTGCTAGGTTAAAAGCAGACTTAGAAAAAGGGACAAATACTTGCAAGTGAAAAGTCAAAGAGAGAATAAGTGAATTGGAGGAGCGTGCAGGATATTTTGTAGCACAGAGGCAAATAAAACAAGAAAAGGAAATAGACTGAAAAGCTCAAAATATGCCTACTGGATAATCTAGAAGACTAAATTACTGAGCGAAGGCAAATGAGAAGGAAGATGTAGGAAGCAAAAAGCAATGGTAATGATTGAATTTTATAAAGTATTTTAGTAAATGTAATTAAGAATTGATAGTAAATTTCTTAATATACTTTTTGTGTTTTTTCTCATAGTAAAATAACATCTCTAAACAAATGGTATTCAAATGGGGTGTATGCACCCCAGATGGTTAGCAAAATAGTCTCTTAGTAATCAAAAAGAAAATATTAGAACTTTCATATTTATATTCTATTTCATTATAAATATATTTTTGTATATATTTGAAAAGCTATGCAATATGTTGATAAGGAATCCATGTCTATAATTTATTAATAAATGAATACACTTATATTGCAGATGTGTGCTCAAAATTCATTAATTGAGTATTTAAAAATGTTGGAGACCACAGTTCTAGGCAAAATAACATAACAAAGAATATTGGGTCAGGGGTTATTCAATGAGCAATGAAACTGTGTTAACCTTCTTGTGTTTTTAAATGAAAGAATAGAAATACAGAAAAAATAGGATTTCATTAGAAAATTTTATGAGTATAGATGGTATAAGTCACAGTACTTACTAAATTAGTGTAAATATCCATAGCTTCTGAACAAGCAGAAATAAAAAAAGATATACTGTAGAAAACTTTAGCAGTCTGACATTAGTCAAAAAAGGAGTTAAAAAAGGAAGCAAATATATAGAATAAAAATAATGTGTAGTAGGTTGAATGATGGGCCCCAAAATATATGTCCACACTCTAATCTCTGAAACTTGTAAATGAGACTTTATTTGGAAAAAAGGTTTTTACACATGTAATTAAGAATTCCAAGATGATAACATTTTTGGTTAACTAGGTGGTCCTTAAATCCAACGACAAATGTTCTTATAAAAGACACACAGAGGAGTGACACACAGGGAGTGGCACTGGCCAGGTGAAGACAGAGGCAGAGCCTGCAGAGATGCAACCACAAACCCGGGAATGCCGACAGCCACCAGAAACTGCATGAGGCAAGGAACGACATCTCCCCCAGAGCCTCTGGAGAGAGCACAGACCTGCCAACAGCTTAATTTCAGACTTTCACCTCCCAAAACTTCAACAGAATAAATTTATGCTGTTTAAAGCCACCCAGTTTGTGGTAATTTGTTATAGCAGCCCTAGTGAGCTAAAATAGGGGGTAATAGAAAACAATAAAAATGTGGTAGAAATAATTCCAAATTTATCAGTAACCATACTAAATGAGTAGGTGAATTCACCTATTAAAAGACTATCAGACTGGATTAAATAAAGAAATAGAAAACTCAATTATAAGACATGGAGTAAAAACAGTGATTGCAAAGATTGTAAATAAAGAATGAAAAAAGATATATAGGGAAATTGTGACCCAAAAGTAAACTGTGGTAACTATTAATATCAAATTACACAAACTTGAAGACAAAAAAGAATTAATGGGAACAAAAGGGGACAGTACATAATTATATACGGAAGGATCTACCAAGAGGACTTTATTTGTAAGTAAAGTTAAAATACAAATAACAAACTAAAAGGAAGTATTTGCAACTTATATTATAGGCTAAGGGCTAATTTTCTTAATGCATAAGGAATTTCTACACATCAATAAGAAAAAGATAACAATCCTTGGAAAAATGGGCAAGAGATATGAATAAGTGTTCACAGAAAAGAAAAAAACAAAAGGTTCATAAATGTATGAAAAAAAGCTCAATCTCACTAGTAATGAAAGAAAAACAGTTATAAGCTATGCTGAGATATCATTTTAAAATTATCAGATTGATAAAGATCCAATAAGTTGATTAAATGCTGGGTTAGCCAGTGCTGAGGATGTGATGGAACAGGCCCTCTCACGCATTGCTAGTGGCAGGGCAAACCGGGACAACCATCTATGGAGGACAATTTGGCCATGGCTAATAAAACAACAAAAGCCTTTTGATTTACCAATTTCACTTCTCCCTATTTGCTATGGTCTGAATGTTTGTGTCCTCCCCAAATTCAATGTTAAAATCCTATTTGGGGAGGTGATTAGGCCATGAGGGCAGAGCCTTCAGGCATGAGACAAGTGCCCTCATAAAACAGCCCAAGGGAGCTTGTTTGTCCCTTCCACCAATGGAGGACACAGTGAAAAGGCACCATCTGTGAATCAGAAGGTGGATCTCACCAGACACCAAATCTACCAGATCTTGGACTTCCCAGCTTCCAGAATCATGAGCACATACATTTCTGTTGTGTATAAGCCACCCAGTTTATGGTATTTTGTTATAGTAGCCCAAATGGATGAAGACAATTCATCTGGCAGATACTCATGAGCAAAATGATATTATTAATTGCACTACTATTTATAAAAGAAAGAGTTTGATCACAGTATAGTAAACAGCCATAAAATATAAGTGCTACTGGTAATTATTACAGAGAATGAGGGATTTCAGCATGCACTGACTCATAATGATCCCCTAAGTGAAAAAAAGAATGAGCACAATGGTGTGCACAATATACTGTTCTTTTATAAAAGGAGTTAAAATTAGTTAAGTACCATTTATGAATGTTTGTATATAAATATGCATTTGCTCATATCTGCACAAAATCTTTCTGGAAGAATACATAAAAAACTGGGAACATTGGTTGCCACTGGTGAGGAGGCCTGATAGGCTTCCAGAGAGGAGTGGGAAGGTGACTGAAAAACAACAACCCAACCAAACCAACCACCACCACCACCACCCAATCAGCCCACCTCTACCATCCTCTTATCTCCATAGGAAGAAGAACCAATAGAGATGATTAGTAAAACTAAAAGCTGGTTCTTTAAAAATGACTAGTGAAATAGACAAACCTCTATGAAAACCTGATCAGGGAAAAGAGAAAATACACAAATAATGTCTGGTGAGGTATGTTAATTCTCTGTCCCCACCTATCGTGCGTCAGGGTTGTGAATTAATGCCATGTCGTAGAGAACAGGCAAAGGAATAGGTTTGATTGGGAAATGGGACACTTACATGTCTGAGTCATCAAGAGAAGCTGAGTCTCCCTTCATCCCATGGACAGCAGGCCGGGCCTTGCTGTGACCACAGTGGGGGTCTGCATTGCACCACAGGGTCTTCTTCTCCTTGTCACCCTCCCTTCTTAAAAAAGCAAACCTGAGAGCAGCCTTATCAGTGGGAGAATAAACAGACTGGCATCAAGAAAAATAGAGAAAATTTAAAAATCATTAAAAAATTAAATCAATAGTTAAACTCTGTGTCTCTCTCTCCTCTCAATTAAAAAAAAACTAGGATGAGATGGTTTTATAGATGTCTTTTACAAACCAGAAATTGATTTTTTTTTAAGAGACAAGGTCTTGCTCTGTCATCTAGGCTGGAGCACAGTGGTGTGATCACAGCTCACTGTAGCCTCAACTTCCCAAGCTCAGGCAATCCTCCTGTCTCAACCTCCCAAGTAGCTGGGACCACAGGTGCATGACACCATGCCTGGATAATTTAAAAGAATTTTTTTTTTAGAGATGGGGTCTTGCTGTGTTGTCCAGGCTGGTCTCAAACTTCTGGGCTCAAGCAATCCTCCTACCTTGGCCTCCCAAAGTGCTGGGACTACAGGCATGAGCCACTCTGCCTAAAAGAGAGAGAGAGAACTGCTCAACTTATTTGCATCCTACAAATTTTGATACATTGTGTTTTCATTTTCATTTAATTAGAATATTTTCTAATTTCCTTTGTGACTTCTTTTTTATGCATGAGTACTTAGCAGTGTGTTGTTTAATTTCCAGATATTTAGGGATTTTCCAAATATCTTTGTTGTTTACTTATAGTTTAATCCTACTGAGGCCAGAGAATATATTTGTAAAATTTTAATTTGTTGGGATTTGTTTTGTGGCCTTAAATATGATCTATCATGATGAATGTTCCATGCATGCTTGGGAAAAACATGAGAGGTGCATTCTATAAATGCCAGTTTGGTCAAGTTGGTTGATAGTGTTGTTTGGGTCTTCCATATACTCAGTGATTTTTCTGTTTACATATTCTATCAACTACTGACAGAGGAGTGTGTTGAAGTCTTCAACTGTAAGTATGCAGATTTTCCTATTTCTCCTTCTAGTCTTGTTTTTACTTTATCTATTTTGAAGCTCTGTTTTTAGATGCTTACACATTTAGGATAGTTACATCTTTTTGATAATTTGATCCTTTTTTCATTATGTAGTATTCCTCTTTATCCCTGGTAATATTCTTTGTTCTAAAGTCTGTTTTGTTTGATGGTAATATAGCTCCTCCTGCTTTCTTTTGACAAGTGGAGACGGTACACACAGGGGATCTTTGTGAGAAGTTTTTCTGTAAAAGGAGGGAGAAAAATGGGATGGTAGTTGAGGGCAGCATATATTAAGGGATTATGTTTTTTAAATATAGGAAATATACAGTGTTTGCATGCTGATGAGAATCATCCAGTAAAGAACAGTATCCTGAGGAGGTGTGAGAAACGATGGCACCCAGGGAAAAAGTGGAGTGTTGGTTTTGCACAGGAACACTGACAGTTTATCCACTGTACTAGAAGGAAAAGCAGAGAATTTGTAATGCATGAAGGGGATTGGTAATACTTTTTAGATTGCTTCTACAATCTCAGGGCAATAAGAAACAAGGTCATCAGCTAAGTGAGGAAGTAGAAGGTGTTGGAAGTTTGAGAAAACAGGAGATGTTATGATTGTCTTTGAGAGTATAAAAGAGTGAATTGACCCAGGAAATGAAGCAGGACTGAAGGGCAGCACTAAAGTCCTTCCTAAGGTCCGTGGTCATGAATTTAAAGAAAGACTCTTTACCATGCTTGTGTGTTTTCCCCTAGTGAATATGATTTGCTTATGTGCTATTAGAGAGTAAATAGAGAGCTATGTTTATCTAGTTTTTTTTTTTTTCTAGAAAAGTCCAAGAGAAGAGCAAGGAAACAACTACAAATACAGAGAAGGGACTCTCATGATGGAAGGTGGAACTAAGCTCAGTCACGTAGGAGGCGAGGACACGAATGCGGTGAGGGATGTACAAATTGACAGGTCAGTGGAGAGCAGGTTCCGTTAGGTTTGAAGAATTTACAAATTGGGCTATCAGAGGAGGATGCTGAAAGATAAGCGATAGTGAAAGAGTGAGATGCTTCTTGTCAAGGTAATGGGGAGAGTGCTGTCGTTGGTAATGGAAAGATTTCAGGCATGACTGTGGAAGCTGGTGTCTTGGGGGAGGGTGAGGATAGGACCACTGGGAATGAAGGAGTCAAAGAACTAAGAAGATCATGCTTATGAATATTGAAGTCACTAATAATTAAGATAGAGTTGGTCCTAGAAAGAGATAATGACCCAGGTGCTAAAATCTTCAAGGAATGAGGAATGGTAACCTGGAGGTTAAAATGACCTCAAAAAGTAGATGAGCAAAGTCTACCAAAAAAGGAGTAGGTTCAGAATATGCAAATACCTTTAAAAACAAATAAGAAACAAACAAGCAACCCGATAAAAAATGGACAGAGAATGAACAGACAACTTACAGAGAAGGAACCCTGGATGGCCCAGCAGGCAAAGAGGATCAACCTCACCACTAGTCAGGAAAATGCAAAGCAAGACAAGATGCTCTTTCACTCCTACCAAATGACACAGATGAAAATGCATGAGAGTACCAGCACTGGGAATGACACAGAGGAAGAGGAGCTTTCATACACGTGTAAATTGTTATGATGGCTTTGGAAAACAAATTTGGTAATATACAGTAAAAATCAAGATGCCTGTGAACTTTTACCCAGCTTCTTCCTTCCAGATATAAACTCTGGGAAAATCTCACATATGTGGTGCAAGGAGATGTGCACAGCATATTTATGGCAGCATTATGTGTAACAGATAAAAATGAAAACAACCTAAATGTCCATCAACAGGAAAATAGCTAAGTAGATTGTGTATAGTCATGCAATGAGAATATTCCATGGTGGTGCAAATGAAGGAACTAGAGATGTGTATGTTGCGGGTCAATTCCAAAAACATAAGGTTGCTGAAAATCAGTAAGTTGCATAATGATAGATACAATGTGATAAAACCACCTTTGGTAAAGTTTAAAAACAGATTTAAAATGTAGTAAAAATGTAAAAATGTAAAAAAATGTAAAAATGTAGTAAAAATTACAACTTCTGAACAGTAGCCACTCCTGAGGAGGGCAGAGAGAGGAGAATGGAATCTGGAAGAAGCACAGAAGGGAGTTTCTGTTCAATTTGTAATGATTTATTTATTTATTTGTTTATTTTGAGACCGAGTCTCACTTTGTTGCCCAGGCTGGAGTGCAGTGGTGCAATCTTGGTTCACCTCTGCCTCCCAAGTGATTCTCATACCTCAGCCTCCCAGGTAGGTGGGATTACAGGCACACACCATCACACCAGGTTAATTATTTATTTATTTATTTTGTATTTTTAATAGAGGCAGGCTTTTGCTATGTTGGCCAGGCTGGTCTTGAACTCCGGGACTCAAGTGATCTGCCGTCCTTGGCCTCCCAAAGTGCTGGGATTACAGGTGTGAGCCACTGTGCTGGGCTTATAATGTTTTATTTCTTAATAAAAGTTAGAGAATATAAGGCAAAATGTTAATATTTGTTAAATGTGGGTGTTGGCTATCGTATACTGTTCTTTTCCATGCATTCAAAATAAACATTTCACAATAGAAGTCTGTGGCATAGATAGGGATGACAGAACTCTCAGAGAACAGCTAAACACATTTTGAAAACTCATGTAACCCCACTGTTCAATGTCAGCCTGTCAGTTTGCAAGCATTTCTAGAGCACCTAGAAGTTGTATAACAGTGCTCTCTGTATTAGGGCATCTGCAGAGAATGAGTAGAATTTCAAAACAGATGACAGAAATATGAACATGCCACTGGCGGAAACTTACAATGCATCATGACAAACATTCCTCAAGAGGAGTCGGAGATGGTGCTGGTGGCTTGATCTAGAATGGGTTGAATTTGATAAAAACTTACTAAACGATTTCCCTGTGGCTGTAGCTCTCCAGTAGTTCATTGACTCTGCTTTGCTCTGGGCTCTCTCTCACCATAAAGAGGCATTTGAGTACATACCTCTCTTTTTGTTGTGTGATATATAAATATTTAACAAATAGATATCGATGGTCTCCTAAGTGCTGGGCAATGCACACACATACACGAGCACACACACACACAACCCAATTACTCTCTACTCCTTCTCCAAGGTCCTCTCCCTCTTACTGAAACTATCACTCCATGCCTCCTCTGTGCCCTTTGGAAATAGAGAACACCTGTATTCCTCCAGGATCTTTTGTTACCAGGAACCCAGCTGGGGCAGCTTAGGAGGCAGAATATTGCTTTATGAGGGGTTGTTCAGGGATACTACAGGTGGCTTTAAAGACACTACAATTTGCTTAGTTTTTTTTTTTTTTTTTTTTTTTTTGAGATGAAGTCTTGCTCTGTCACCCAGGCTGGAGTGCAGTGGTGCGATCTCGGCTCACTGCAACCTCTGTCTCCCGGGTTCAAGCAATTCTGCCTCAGCCTCCTGAGTAGCAGGGATTACAGATGTGTGTCACCACACCTGGCTAATTTTTCTAATTTTAGTAGAGACAGGTTTTCACCATCTTGGCCAGGCTGGTCTTAAACTCCCGACCTTGTGATCCACCCGCCTCAGCCTCCCAAAGTACTAGTATTAGAGGCGTGAGTCACCGCGCTGGTCTGCTTAGATGTTCTTACGACTCAACAAATAGCTTGGGAGCATGGTGAGAAAGGAACAGGGTGAGCTTAAAAGGAGTGTCGGAAAGACAAGAGGAAACCGGCTAGAACTCTTATATAACAGAATACTCAGGGCAATCAGCACAGCTCCAGGACTGTGGCAGCCCCAGGCTTCTGCTCAGGAATCCGAGGTAAGCACCTGAGTTCAGAGGTTCCAGGTAGGCATGTCTGTTTCCTTCAGGGGTCCCCCTGGAGACAATGGGCTGTTGAGACTGGAGAGGCCAGAGTCCTCTAGGAGACACATACCTTTTCTTAGCACAGCCCTTGTTTGGAAGGGTTAAGTTTGGCTCCCAGAGGACTCAGTGGTCAGTAACATGTATTGGTCACCTCCAGAAGTGCCAGAGTGTAGACAGGGGCAGTCTTAAGGCCTGGACTCAAATCCTTATCAGAGGAAGTGCTAACTTCCTTATTTCTTTTGTCCCCAGAGATAAAAGGCCAAATCCTTATTCCCTGCCATGGTAGCAAGTATCAGCCCTGCCAAAGACACCAGTGGGCTGAGCTATCCCCACTCTTAGAGACCCTGGGCTTTGCTCCTTGGGCTAGGAAGGCTCCCCAGGATTAGGGATGCGAGTAATGAGAGGGTTCTGCCTGGGGCTGTCCTGTGAATCTTGCTGTCTTGGAAGCATGTCTAATGGTTTCTGCTATGAAACTGGAACATATTAATTCAGAAAATTTAAGAATAGCCCAATTTTTATACAAAAGCTCACACCATGGAATATTATGCAGCCATCAAAAACGATGAGTTTGGGTCCTTTGTAGGGACATGGATGAACCTGGAAACCATCATTCTCAGCAAACTGACACAAGAGCAGAAGATCAAACACCGCATGTTCTCACTCATAGGCGGGTGTTGGACAATGAGAACACATGGACACAGGGAGGGGAGCACTACACACTGGGGTCTGTTGGGGGGAAATAGAGGAGGGACAGTGGGGGGTGGGGAGAAGGGGAGAGATAGCATGGGGAGAAATGCCAGATATAGGTGATGGGGAGGAAGGCAGCAAATCACACTGCCAAGTGTGTACCTATGCAACAATCTTGCATGTTCTTCACATGTACCCCAAAACCTAAAATGCAATAAAATAAATAAATAAAACTGGTATTAAGCTTCTGGCAAAAAAAAAAAAAAGCTCTAAGTGCATGGCTAATTTAAAGTTGTGAAATTTTAATAATAGATTTTACCATTCACAACTTTAATAATCGTTGCCAAATTCTACATTTAAAGTTTAAGAAACAGACTTTGAAAATTCACTGAGCTGTGTGTGGTTGGTCATTTTAAAATAACGGTAGCTCATGCCTGTAATCCCAACACTTTGAGAGGCCAAGATGGGAGGATTGATTGAGCCTAGGAGTTCAGACCAGCCTGGACAACATAATGAGACCCTGTCTCTGCAGAAAAATTAAATGTAAAAAAAAATCAGCCAGGCGTGGTGGCATGCACCTGTGGTCCTAGCTACTTGGGAGGCTGAGGCAGGAGGGTCACCTGAGCTTGGGAGGTTGAGGCTGCAGTGAGCTGAGATCGCGCCACTGAACTCCAGCCTAGGTGACAAAATAAGACCCTGTTTCAAAAGCAAACAAACAAAAACAAGAAAGCGAGTGAGAGAATTGTTGTATTTCTAATCTCTTAGAATTTATATAAAAAGAAAAAAACCCAAAACTATTAGTTTTGTAATAATTGTAGATTTGTGAAAGTTGCAAATGCAGCAGAGAGAGTTCCTGTATATGCTTCACCCAGCTTCCCTTAATGTTAATATCTTATATAAAAAATGGTACATGTATCAAAACTAAGAAATCAACACTGATACATTATTATAACTAAACTATATACTTTTATTAATATTGCACAGATTTTTTCTCTAATGTCCTATATTGTTCAAATATCCAATCTAGGATAATACATTGTTTAATCCTTGTGTCTCCATAGTTGTTTCCCTAACCATGACGTTTTCTCATCTCATTTTTCATGGCCTTAACAGTTTTGAAGAGGATTGGGCTGGATGTTGTAGAACATTCCACAGTTTGGGTTTGTCTGATGTATTTCTCGTGATTGGATGGTAGGATGAGTTTTGGGGAAAATGGTACAGAGAGAAGTGCCCTTATCTCATCATATGGAGGAGTACATGGGATCCGCATGACTTAGATAGTGATGTTCACTTTCATCACTTGGTTAGGGAAGTGTCTGCCAGGTTTCTCCACTGTAAAGTTACTATTTTCCCCTTCTTTGGAAGTGAGACTCCAAGTCCAGCCCATCTTCAAGGTGTGGAAGATGGGATTAAGCTCCACCTACAAGGGGATGAATCTTCATATATTATTTGGAATTTTTCTATAGAGAAGATTTGTTTCTTCTCCACCATTTAGTTATTTATTGAATCTTTTTAAAAAATAAATATGAACACATAGATATTTATTTTATCCTTTAGATTAAAATCCAATAATGTGTTACTTATTTTGTTGCTCAAATTGTTCCAGCTTTGGATATAGAAACATCTTTTTGTTTGACTCCAGTGCCCTCATGCCAGGCCTCCATTCTTTTGGGATTTTAAAATGTTTGTTGGTTTGTTGAGCACTTCCCTACTTTTTGGTACTACAAGATCTCCAGGATCATCTCGTATTTTTCCTGTCCCAGCCCTGGAATCAGCCATTTCTCCAAGGAGTGACGGGACATGAATGAACCTGGAAACCATCATTCTCAACAAACTGACAGAAGAGCAAAAGATCAAACACCGCATGTTCTCACTCATAGGCGGGTGTTGAACAATGAGAACACATGGACACAGGGAGGGGAGCACTACACACTGGGGTCAGTTGGGGGGAAATAGGGGAGGGATGGTGGGGGTGGGGAGCTGGGGAGAGATAGCAAGGGGAGAAATGCCAGATGTAGGTGATGGGGAGGAAGGCAGCAAATCACACTGCCACGTGTGTTCCTATGCAACAATTTTGCATGTTCTTCACATGTACCCCAAAACCTAAAATGCAATAAAATAAATAAATGGGAAAAAAATAGTAGGCTTTTAAATATAAAAGCAATGTATTCTTTTTGTAGAAAATTTTGGAAATAAATAATAAAAATTCCAGAAAAATTAAATGATAGTGTTGTGGTCAAAACAAATCTATTTTTGGAATTTGATGTCTTTTTTTCTATTCTCTTACTGATTTTCTTTGTGTTCAGTTTTATAATTTCTACTTTTATCTTTGTTTAAAAATTCTTTTCACTTGGGTTTATTAGTGTTTTTCTTTTATTTAACTTCTTGCATTGAAAGCTTATTTCATTTTCTATTAATTTCTTCCTGAGTGTATTTAAGACTGCTGTAGTCTATGTGTATTGCTTTGATAACCTCCTACATGGTTTTACTTTCCTGCAAGGTCCTTATATTGTTTTTCCTTCCTTCCTTTCTTTCCTCCCGTTCTTTATTTCCCTTTTTCTTCCTTCCTTCCTTCCATTCTCTCTCTCCCTCCTTCCCTTCCTCCCTCCCTGCTTCCCTTCCTTTCTTTCTTTTCCCTCCCTCCCTGCTTCCCTTCCTTTCTTTCTTTTCCCTCCCTCCCTCCTTTCTTCCTTCTTCCTTTCATTTCTTCCCTCCCTCCCTCCCTCCCTCCCTCTATCCCTCCCTTCCTTCCTTCCTTTTTCCCTTCTCTCTCTGTCTCTTTCTTTCCTTTCCTTTCCTTTTTCTTTCAAGACAGGGCCTCACTATGTCACCTAGGATGGAGTGCAGTGGCACATCATAGCTCATTGCAGCCTCCAATTCCTGGGCTTAAGCAATCCTCCCATCTTAGCCTTCCTAGTAACTAGGACTACAGGTACTCACCAACACGCCTGGTAATTTTTTTTAAAAAAAGAGATGGGAGTTCCGGGGCGGGGGTGGTGGGGGTCTCACTATGTTACCCAGGCTGATCTTGAACTAGTCTCAAGTGATCCTCCCACCTCAGCCTCCCAAAGTATTGGGATTACAGGTGTGGCCACTATGCCTGTCTTTGTTTCACATTTCTAAGTAGTGATTTCTGCTGTGATTTTTCTCTTTTAAAAGCTATTATACAAGGAGACTTAAAATTTCCAGGTAAATGATATTTTTTGGATTCTATACTTTTATGCTCATTTTCTGTATTTATTGCATATAGGTCAGTGACTATGAACGGCTCACATGATTTCTATTCTTTGGAATTTAACATTTTATTAATTTTAAATTCTTTATTCTTATATTTTATCCATTAATATGTTGATTTCATAGGGATACATGTTAAAGTTACTCACTGACTTTGTGTATTTGCCAATTTTAAACTTATGTGTGATAAACATAAAAGTTAGTGACTACTGTAATTTTTGTTTTATATATTTTTTAATAATATAATTATCTTTTTCCACTTTAATGCCCTTTTCCTTGAGTTATATTTTTTCTATTATAATATTGTCATACCTGTCTTCCTTTTATTAACATTTGCCTGATATGTGACCTTCTACTCCTTTATTTTCAATCTTCCTTTGGTGGTTGTTCTAGCTGTATCTCCTACAAACTATATTTAACTGGGTTTTAAAAAGAGACTCCGTCTTTTAATACATGAGCTTAACCTACTCACATCTATTGTGAACATCCATATACATTTTGACTTATTTCTGAAACCTTATTTTGTGTTTCTTATTTATTATGCTTTTTTTTTTCTTTTTTCCTTCATTGCATTTTACTAATCCAAATTTCTTCTGGCCTTCTCACAGTTGCCTTCCCAGGGGCTGATACTTTTTCTTATGAGGTGCCTGGCAAAATGATAGTGATTTGCAGAAGACACCTAAGGGCCTTGCTCCTGTGAATGCAAATGCAGTCGTGTGTTGCTTAAGGTTGGGTATATGTTCTGAGAAACGTAACATTAGGCAATTTTTGTCATAGCAGGATCATCATAGAGTGTACTTACAGAAACCTAGATGGCGTCGCCTACTATGCATCTAGGCTTTATGGTATAGCCTATTGCTCCTCAGCTGCAAACCCCTACAGCATGATACTATATTGAATACTGCAGCCAATTATAACACAGTGGTAAGGACTAGCATTATCTAGCTAAACACAGGAAAGGTACACTTAAAGCACAGTATTATAAAAGTATTATACCAGGCTCTCTGCTCTATGTATGCCACTTATCTGTTCCACTCCATGCCTAGCCCCACTGGATTCTGTGCCTGGTTTTATAAACACAGCCTGCTTTAACCTAAATCTCCATACCATTTTCTTCACAGGCCCTTTCTCTCTGTCTCTCTGTCTGTCTCTCTCTTTCTCTCTGTCTCCCCTCCAGCCCAGGGCTATCACTCTGTCCTTACAATGATCAATGATCTTTGATGTCTTCCATCGTTACATTGAGAAGAGCACTGTGTTGGTTCCCACATGTCTCACAAGCCAAATTGTACACATTTCTAAGCTCTGTCCCCAAGTACTACTTGTGAAATCACAAAGACTGATGGGGTATGCCTCACTTATTAAGAGGCAAAGGTAAATATGAGAGTGTAGATGTCTTCTTTAATAATCAATTGCTTTAAAGTGGTCCCAGAAATTGAGCCTGATTAATTTGTATTTTGTTCTTTTATAGCTCTTAGTCCAATTGTGTTCTACAAGTCAAAGCTAAGTGAATTTTTTAAAGAAACTTTTAAATAATTTTAGGTTCAGAGAAAGTTGCAAAAATAGTACAGAGAGGTCTCATGTGTCTTTTCTCCAGTAGTTCCAATGGTATTATAATAATTTAATAACATCTTCCATAACGACAGTACAATATCAAAACCAGGAAATTGACATTGATACAATCCACGCAAATTTTACTCAGATCTAATCAGTTTTATATGCACCCGTGTGTGTGTGTGTTTGTGTAGTTCTGGATGTTTTATCACATGTTGATTTGTGTGGCCACCACCACAGTTGAGACACAGAACTGTTCCATCACCACAAAGATCCCTCAGGCCACCCCTTTGTAGTCATACTCATCTGCCTCCCCTTAACCCATCTCTAACCTCTGGCAACCACAAATTTTTTCTACATTTCTATAATTTTATAATCTCAAGAATATATTAATGGGATCCTATGGCACATAACTTTTTGGAATCAACTATTTTGACTCAGCAGCGCCCTTTTGAGATCCATACAAATTGTTGCACTTATCAGTATTTTGTTCTTTATTTCTCTGGAGTGTTTTCTCACACTCCACTTTTCTAACACCAGCTGGCACTCCACAGTTCAATCCAACTCTGACTCTAGCTGGCAGTGGCCTCAGATTCCACAGGTTCAGTGGTTCAGTCTCACCAATTGCCCCCATTTCAGATGCCAGTCGCAAGCCCCAAGACCACCCATATTTCTGACTGACTAGCTACAAATCAGGGATCCCTCAGGTTGGATAATTTGCTAGAATGGCTCAAACAACTCAGGAAATCTCTTTATTTACACCTACTGGTTTATTCTAAAGGATACAGCTCAAAAACAGCCAAATCGAATAGATGCATAGGGCAAGGTACGCTCTGTGCGTGTGTGTGTGTGTGTGTGTGTGTGTGTGTCTTCTTTACCCTCTCTGGGTGTGCCACACTCCCAGCACCCCAGTGTGTTCACCAACCTGGAAGCCCTCTACATGTCATTGTTCATGAGTTTTTACAGGGCTCAATCTTCAGACCCTTTCTCCCCTTCCTGGAGGTCAGTGGGTGGAACTGCAAATTCTGGCCCTTTAATCACTTGATCTTTCTGGTGACCAGTTCCATCCTGAAGCTATCTAGAGGTCCCACTCAAAGTCACCTCTATAGTATATACTCAGGTATGACTGAACAGGGCTCATTATGAATAGCAAAAGACACTCCTACCACTCAGGAAATTCCACAGAAATCTGTGCCAGGAACCTCGGACAAATACTGAATGTATGTTTGGGATATGGCACAAGTGTCTCACAGTAGCCCACGGGATGGATGTACTACAGTTTGCTTAACCATTCACCCACTGAAGAACATTTGAGTTGTTCCCAGTTTTGACTAATATGTACAAATGAAGCTGCTATAAACATTCATGTACATGATTTTGTGTGAGCATATGTTTTCAATTCTGGGATAAAATCCAGGAGTACAATAACTGGGTCATATGGCATATGTTTATTTTTTAAAGGAAACTGCCAAGTTATTTCTCAGAGTGGCTGTACCATGTTATGTTCCCATCAGTGATGTAGGAGAGACCCACTTTCCCCACATCCTTACCAACATTTGGTATTTTTCTTATTTTAGCTGTTCTAATACATGAATAGTAATATTTCATTGTGGTTTAAATTTGCATTTCCCTAATTGATAATGATATTCAACATCTTTTTATGTGTTTATTTGGCATGCATATATCCTCTTTGATGAATGCTCAAATATTTTTCTCTCACTTTTTAGTTGAATTGCATTTTTACTGTTGAGTTTCAGGGTTCTTCATATATTCTGAATATGAGGTTTTTTTGGTCAGATGTGGTTTGCAAATATTTTCCTGCGAGTCTATAGCTTGACTTTTCATTCTCTTAAGAGGGTCTTTCACAGAGCAAATGTTTTTATTTTGAGGAAATCCGATTCATTTTTTCTTTTATGGATCATGCTTTTGTGCCATGTCTAAGAGCTCTTCACTTAGTCTGAAGATTTCAGCCTATGTTTCTGTAAAGAGTTTTAGACTTTTATATCTCAATCTATGATACATTTTGAGGTTTTTTTTTGTTTTTTTTTTTTAAAGACAGGGTCTTGGTCTGTCACCCAGGCTGGACGTCTCAGTCTCAAGTGACCCTCCCACCTCAGCCTCCTGAGTAACTGGGACCACAGGCGTGTGCCACCACACCTGGCTAATTTTTTATTTTGTAGAGATGAGAATCTTGCTATGTTGCTCAGGCCTGTCTCTACTCCTGGGCTCAAGTGATCCTCCTGCCTTGGCCTCCCAAAATGCTGGGATTATAGGTATAAGCCACTGCATCTGCCTTTTTTTTTTTTTTTAAATTGAGTGTGAGGTTTAGTTTGAGGCTCATTTTCTTCCCCTATGGATGTCTAATTGCTTCAGTGTCATTTGTTTAAAAGACTATCCTTCCTCATTGGATTGTTCTTGCACCTTTGTCAAAAACCTGTTTGTTGTACTTGTGTGGGTCTATTTCTGGGTGTTCTGTTCTGTTCCATCTATCTGTGTGCCTATTCTTCTGTCAATACCACAGTATCTTGATTATTATAAACTCAAGTGAAGTTTGAGGGTATCCAAGACAAATATAAAAGTCCTGTGGGCTCAGAGCAAGTAGTACCTTCCTGAGAGGAGTCATAGAAGCCAGTATAGTTTAGATACTAAGACTGCAGATTTTCTTTTTTTTTTTCTTTTTTTCTTTTTTTTATTTTTTGTTGTTGTTGTTTTTCTTCCCATTTATTTATTTTATTGCATTTTAGGTTTTGGGGTACATGTGAAGAACATGCAAAATTGTTGCATAGGTACACACGTGGCAGTGTGATTTGCTGCCTTCCTCCCCATCACCTACATCTGGCATTTCTCCCCTTGCTATCTGTCCCCAGCTCCCCACCCCCCACCGTCCCTCCCCTATTTCCCCCCAACAGACCCCAGTGTGTAGTGCTCCCCTCCCTGTGTCCATGTGTTCTCACTGTTCAACACCCGCCTATGAGTGAGAACATGCGGTGTTTGATCTTCTGCTCTTGTGTCAGTTTGCTGAGAATGATGGTTTCCAGGTTCATCCATGTCCCTACAAAGGACCCAAACTCATTGTTTTTGATGGCTGCATAATATTTCATAGTGTTCGGTAGACCTGGGTTTGAACCTGAGCTTTTTACTGGTTGTGAGAAATTGAACAATTTGTTTCTCTGTACTTCTGTTTCCAGTTCTATAAAATGTGGATAATAACAGTGACTACCTCAAAAGGCTAAATAACTATTAAATGAAAAAAATTATGAAAATTGCATAGCACTGTGCTTAGAACATAATGATCAATACATGTGAACTATGCAGCAGGTGCTATTGGTATCCTGCCCAAGTCCTCTCAGCACTCACCTTTCTGTATTCATCAACCCAACATCCAACAGCTCGCACCTGTGACTTTCTCTGGGTTTTTCTGGCTCCTGGAAACTGCTCTGTGCACAGGTGGGGCAAGCTGGCAGTGCTAAGGAATTTAATGCTGCTTAGGAGCAGCCCTCAACAATTACTGACAAGAGTTGATCAGTTGTCCTGGTTTGCCTGGGACTGGGGGGTTTCCTGGAGTACAGGAAGACTGGGAGGGTGGGTCACCTTAAGTCCCCAGTTCTCTTGAAATTTGAAGCAGATGCTCAGAGTTCCTCAGCAGATTGAACTTCAGTGTCTACAGAGGTAACCTGATTGATCACATACATTTTGTGGGCTATCTTCTGTTCCATCTCGCTCCCTCCAGTCTCCTAACATTGCTTCCCAGGGTCATCTCCAGAAAAACTACTTGCTTCTCAGTATACCTCTTAGGAGAGCCAACCTAGGATAATTATTGTTTCTTCATCTCCCCACTGGATAGTAAGGGGGTCTGAGATAAAAGGTGTGTGTGGAAAATTGTTTCAGATACGAGATGCTGCCATTGCAATTACAGTGACACCAGGTGCTGTGGGCTGTTTGGGCAGGTGGGCCTGGACAGGAAGGCCTGGGGGTCTGGAGGAGGTGAAGGAAGAGGCTCTGTGAATTTTTTTTAGAACCAGAAGAGAGTTGCTTGACTTAATTGGAATCAGAAGGGAGTGACTGAAATTTATCTAGAGTTGGAAGGCAGTTATTTGTGATGAAGAAAAGCAACTTGCCTGTCGGAATGTTACAAGTTTAATATCTGAGGAGGGGGCTGTTGCTGTTACTGTAGTTGGGGAGCTGAGGGGAGACTTCAGCAGGCTGAGGAAAAGTCTGCTGTTGAGAACAAGTTCAATGCTCAGATGATGGATGTGGAGGTGAGCCAGGCAAATATCAGGCAGGCACTTCCTGGGGGCCCAGCACCATGCCTGGCCATGTCTACTGTGGTGCTGTAGTTCACTGTGGTGGGGAAGCCCTTCTGGGGGAATAGGCTGTGGAACATGGACAGCCCTGTACTTTCCTGGAAAGTTTGGAGAATGGTGGGACACCTGTCAGAGGCCTCAGTGGAGCTTCCATGGAGGATGCATGGAGGCACATCTCCTAATGCGTTCCATAATGTGAATGTCTTCCCAGGTTCTTCCTTAGCTTTGGGTCCAGAGGGAGGTAGACCAGACAGTGACTGCAATGTTCAAGGCTGTGTCAGGGGCCTTTAGGGGTCTTCACTGCCCCTCTCTCCGCAAGAATGTTCAGCAAAAGAGCAGAGAAGAGCAGTGCCCTGGCTGATACAGTGGCTGTAAACACTGGGTCCACAAGAGGGTGAGTGAATGGGAGTCCCTGGCTGGCTCATGACTAGGAGATGTCAGTGTCCTCTTCCAGAATGGGTTCTGCAGTCAACAGCCATCTCACACATCCCTGCCCAATGCTCCCACCTCATCACACTGTTCTGGAATTTATAATTAACTCCAAATCTCAGCATCTTTCCTTAAAATATTTGGTTTCTGAGCTCTAAGAATGATGTGGTTGGAAAGCCAGCTGCTTTCTGGGTCAATGAGCAGTGCTTGAATCTTGCCTACTTACCTACTGGCTCGGTAGTCCTGAGATATTTATCTTCTTATCACCAGGACATCCCTCTTTCCCCAACTTCCATGCACTGTGGCCTTTTAGGATCCTGGTCTAATAGTGAGATGGCTGAGACCTATTTGTCTCTCAGACTCAAGGGTTTCATTGACTGGAGGATGCCCAGTGGCACCAGGCGAATGAGCAGGGCAAAATCTCAGGACCAGCTCAGGGAGTTTTCATAGATGTCCCTCCAATTCCACTCATGCTGTAACTGCCATCGTAAGCCACAAGCTGTAGTGAGTCATTTCCACTGGCAGGAGGCAGAGTTTCTGGTGCTGAGTGCTTCAGGGGCACGGTCTTCCTTTTGACCTTTCATGGTCTATAACTTCACCAATTTAGGCCATTGTATTTCAGAATTGTTTAATCATTCTAGACTTCCCTGATCCCCTGATGTTTTAAATCTTTGTGGGTGCTCCCAAGGCCTGACCTTCATAATAAATGAATACTTTAAAAAATTCCGAGCTACGCAGCTAGTTTGTACAACAAAGAGGAAATGTGCCTTCTGCTCTTCCTTTATGGCAGAGGTTTAGCCAGCCCCATCAACAGTGTATCAGATCCCCTTAAAGTAAGGAAATGCAGAGGGGAGAATGCGTTCTTCAACATGAAAGTGTTTCAACTGCAGAGCATAGGGAAGCTGTTAAGCTTAGAGAAACTGTAATTTATACCAGAGGCTTCTGACCAGAACAAAAAGAAAATACACTAGGCAGTTAAAAAGATTCTTTACAATGTAGGCCGGGTACCCAGCAAGTTAACTGTTTTGATGAAACATTACTTTTTAAAAACTCCTTTAACAAAACTGATGTGAACATTTCCTAATCTATAAAATATAATGATACATGAAGTTGTGAGAATTAAACGGAGTAGCCTTTGTGAAGGCCTGATAAGTATTAGCCACTCAGCTCCTCTTCCCTGCTTGGAAGGATTTGGAGGTCGCTCTCAGACAACACAAGGGGACTCAATTTGTGTCTCAAGATCAGGCTCCCAGGAGGAGAGTGGGGAGGGTGGAAGCCATCACGCCATCTCTGCCCACAGGATCAACTTTGCCATCGTTGGGCATCTGGCCAAGGACGGGGCCCACGTGGTCTTCAGTGGCCAGAAGCAGCAGAGAGTGGGTGGGGCCATGGCCACACTGCAGAGGGAGGAGCTGAGCATGGTGGGCATGGTGTGCCACATGGGGAAGGCCGAGGACCGGTGTGGCTGGTGGCCATGGTGAGGGGGCAGGCAGTGGGAGGAGGAGAAGATGGGATATCCAGATCCAGCCCTGACACGGCTGAGGCCTCTAGCAATGGTATCTAGGCCAACAATATGTGCAGCCCAGGACAGAGCCCTACCCAGGAGATGAAGCAAATGGACAACCAGATGTGTCCGAGAAGAGAGATTCCTGGCAGGAGGGAGCTCTCATGGGCTGGTCTAGAGCAATGCTAACCAAAGGGTGGCCTGGTCTGGGAGCTTGCTGGAGACCTGGAAGTTCTGATTTAGCTAAGTCTGCTTGAATGGAGGCCACCTTTGCACATGGTCTGCCAGTGAACTGTGTACTTGTTGAAGTTTGAGAGCACAGCTCTAGTGCACCCCCAGGTGCTGTGCTGGGGACCCCACAGGGTAAGAGCTCTTTGTGCGTGACCACCGTGGAAGGGGTGAGTTATGAGGCAGAATCTGAAGGAGAATGCAGTGGGCAGCTGCATATTGCAGAGAATGGGCTCTTGATGTGAGAATGTGGTAGGAAGATTCCAGAATGGAGGGAGAAGTGAGAAAGAATTGATTAGAAATGTAGAAGGTGAGTGCAGATCTGGACTGGAGGGTGCCTGGGAGTCAAACAGGCATCACATAGGCCGGAATTCGATGCCTCCAAGGCGATGAGAAACAAATATTTCACTCGCCTCTGATGGCCAGGATCTGCCAGTGCTCCAGGGATGCTGCAGGATGGCCTCCAGCAGACGTTTGTCACTTTGCCCTGGTTTGTCACCGCCTCTCCTCCTTTCCTTCCTCCACATCCTCCGTCATTTCCTCCACAGGCCCTGAAGCACAGTGGAGGTGGTGACTTCCTGGTGTGTATGGCAGGGGTCAATCCCTTGGTGGGGAGCATGCTGAGAGCCAGTGAGCCGGTCTGGGACAAGGTGAGGACCAGGGGTAGGATCACTTCCTGCCTGGCTCTGTCCTCCATTTCTGTACTCATGCATGTGTACACAGAGTACCTCAGCTCTCACATGCCCTCCCTCCCCACTTGAACACTGACTCTGACGGGTGTAGGCTGGGACTCCCTGGGATAAGCTGCCTATCAGTAAATTCAACAGGCACTGACTGTGCCCAGTCTAAACCAGGCTCCAGCAGCATCCCCTACCGCGACTCTCCTTGTAGCCATTACTGTTGCAGAGAGCTGAGATGCCAGAGATTTCCCGGTCTATCCATGGCAAGGACCCTCCCTTGGCTCAGGTTTCTGAGGCTGCTCAGTCTGGACTCACTGGCACATGTGCCAGTCCCTTCATTCTGCCTGTTCCATGAGCCCCCTCTGGTGAGGGGTGTCACAGAGACACCTCACTTGCTCACAGAAACAGCTGAGAGAAGGGACTCCTGCCCAGGCCCACGGTCCCACCCAATCCATGGAGCATTCCAGGGGCTCCCACCGCCTCTGGAGATCCCTTGACCCTGCTGTCCTGATGGGCTTCCCTTTGAGGGCTCATCAGTGTTGGCAGAGACTTGGTCCTGTGATCTGTGTGAGCCATCCCCTCCTCAGGGAGCCTTCATCCCACATCCCTTCTTCTGGTAGAGCCTGCCCCGCCTTCTCTCTGTGAGTCTCACATTCCATGGCCTTCCAGACTCATCAATTCACCCTCCTCTCCCTTTAGCCACACTCAGGCTCTTCTGGGGTTTTTTTGTTTTTGTTTTTTTAAATCCTGGTTCCAAAGCTTTCTTGACATAGACTAAGTGCTCAGTCTGGATTCTCTTTCTTTCATTGCACCTACCTAATGGCACGCACTAAGTTATGCTGAATTCCCTCCCTCACCTGTATTTTCCCAGCCTCCTCTCTGGAGGGGCATATTGACTGGGGAGAGGTTGTGTGGGAACCAACAGTGAGAGGGTTCCCTAAGTCACAGACTATTGGTGGCCCCCCTATGACCTGGGCAGGACTGGAACCTCCAATCCCTTTTCCTGCACACATAGTAAGGAACACAGTGTCCCAGCACTTGTCACAGTCACCCAGCCTCATTCTTGCTCTGGCCACAGGTCTCCAAGTGACACAGTGAGATGGACCCTGGACAGACTTTATCTCTCCCTATCCCCTGCCTCTGGATTCATTCTCATTTCAGATCCTGGGCATGAACATGGAGACCCCAGCCCTGCTGCTGAGCCAGCTGTTGCCCCACATGGAGAATGGGGTGAGGGCATGAGAGGGGCTAGTGGGCACTGGAGTCTAAGTGCATTGGTCTTTTCTACCACCTCACCATCGGAAGCACTTGGGCAGGGATTCAGGAAGTAGAGGATGGCAGGGGAGATGGTAGGCCTTCTTACCCATGGGGTGTGGCAGTTGTGATGAATGAAGATGAAACATTTGCTGGGGAGGGGCAGGGCCTGCCTTCCAGGTCTTCAAAGGACCTTTCACTGGCTCTTGTTTCTTTCATCCCAGGGAGTGGCATGGACCTTGCCCCTGCAGGAGCAGCTGCAGGGATGAAGGGGCCAGAGTAAAGTCCCCGGAGCTTCCATCTCCAGTTACTATTGCCCTCGTCTGTAGGCATGTCATCTGTTTCCCTTCTGGTCAGAGGCCCCATGCGTTTGCCTCACCTCACCTTCCCATACAGAGCCTGGCTGTCCTGTGCCTTGTGGCCGCCCAGGGGCAGGCCAGGCTGGGACTCATTAGTGATGCCAAGACCTCACGGGGGTCTCTGTGACACATAAGCATCACTTGGCTCTGCTCTCCAGGAGAGCTGACCCTCAGCCCTGGGGCCCTGCCCCAAGAGATGCCACTCTGGCTGTGTGTATTGGGTGGCATTGACCCTACCAGTGGCCTCGGTATCCACTAAGTTAGATGTCCAGCTTCTCTCTAATGTTCCAAATTGTTTTCACCCTGAACCCTGAGCTGGTTTCCTTGTAGCATGAAGGTACAATTTCCTAGTTCACCTGGTCTCTTTCTTGAACTTTCATTTCTTCTCATCTCTCTTTCTTTTCAACTGTTTTCTTGTGAGGCCCTGCAGGGGGGTGTGGGAAAATTGGCTGTTAATCCCAGATAAAATGAGTGTGGTGGCTCACATCTGTAATCTCAGCACTTTGGGAGGCTGGGACAGGTGAATTGCTTGAGCCCAGGAGTTCAAGTCCAGCCTGAGCAGCATAGCAAGACCCTGTCTCTATTAAAAAGACAAAAATAAAAATAAAGTGATGTGTTAACACCTGCATAACACCCTGACGGCTACAGACCAGGTATAATCTCACTTTGCCATAATAGATCTATTACCCAAGGACATTAAGTCATGTGCCCAGGGTAAGAATAGTCAGTTTGCGTTACTTCAAGGACTGGGCCCTGGGTCTCTTAATTCCAGCTTCCTTACTGAATGTTCAAAAGCACAGTGCAGCTTTCTCTGTCAAGCCTTGGACACACATGGCAGCAACTCGACATTTCCCTAAGGCTGCACGAGCCCTGCTATCGCAGAATTTCAGTCCTTGAAGATTATTACGGGCTGGTGAAGGGTAGGGGAAGGCATTTTAGTTCAGGGCTAGAGTCAGGCATATCTTCTTATTCTGTGACCCAGAGTCACAGCTTTGGTTGTTCAGGTAATTGTCCATCCCTGTATTGCCAAGTCACTTTGTCTGCTTCCTTTTGCATTTCAGAAGCTGGGAGCCTACAACACCAGCTAAACAGCCCTGCTGGGCTTCTCTAAGCCTCTGGCAATGCAGCTGGCTCCAAAAGACATCTGGGTGAACTGCCTGGTGCCAGGAATAATCAACAAAAAGTATAAAGTGGGGTCACTGTGGCTCCTGCTCCCACTCCCTGCACCCATGGTCCCCCAGTCCCTTCCCCAGCCAGGCTTCCAGCTGAACTGAGGCCCACAGACACCTGCACACTCAGGCTGGAGCCCCAGCCCAGGCCTATCACACGGCTCTGGCCTGCAGCCTTTGGGACCCACAACCTCTCCGTTTCCTACAGAATCATGGGGGGTTCTGTCCTTTCTGGGAGCAGACCAGAATCCTGCCTCATCCTTCTTGCCCAAACGTGGTCACCCTCCCACAGTGGACTTAGTCTGCTATGGTGTTCTTCCCAACCCGCAACTCCTCCCTGCTACTAGTGCCCCCCCAACATTCCCCGCTCCTGCCAACAGTCCATCTGCCTAACATTGACCTGAAATCTTTCCTCAGGAGAAAACATTGCTATATTTGCTACCTGGCTTTAACAAGGTCCATGGATTGCAGCGGTAGGTGGGATTTGGGACTTTAGTGGTCTGTGTCTACTTGAGGGAAAGTTCAGTTTCAAGTTTTAAGAAGACTGATCTTCCAGTCTACTACTAGCTGTTCCCCTCTCTGAAGTCTGAAGACACCGCAGTCCTGGGCTGGAGGCTGGAGGGTGGGCGTGAGCCCCCTGTGGAGCCTGGTGAGGTATGGGTTGATGGGGTGAATGCTAGGCACTCTGGGGCAGCAGGATCTGAGGTCAGAAATCAACACTGCGAAGGCTGTGCCCTCAGCTCTGCTCTCTTCCCTCAGGTTTGGGGAGCTGAAGGGCTGTCAGGAACCATGTCCTTCCTGTGCTCTCCACATGTGCTCCATTACCTGGGAGAACATTGTGGTGACCAGCTACTCCCCTAAGTTATAAAGAGAGTATGTGGTTAAAAGAGTTAGGCCACGGTCCTTGGTGGAAAATGGGGGGACCTTAGGAAAATATGGAAGTGGAGAGCCTTAGGGTGTCATTAGAGTCCAGGGTCATGTAAGGAAACTTGCTTAGGAAATGAGAAGGAAGGCAAGGTGTTTGAAGCTTTTCTTTTGGAAACAAACATGTTTGGCCACTTCTAATCTAGGCTCATTTCTGTTTGGCTAGTGATAGATGAGCAGTCCCTTGGCCTAGAAGTCTTATTCTTGGCAGAGTCTCTTGTGTCATTCCCTAAGACTTTCTACCCATACCTACTTTCCTTCATTCCTTTCCCAGGAAATTATAAATTGGGATGGATACTTTCCATCTGCCCCTCCAGATCCACTCTCTATGCGTCTTTTCTCCTCGGTGCCCTGGGAGGCTGACCTGTAGGGGTGCATCCACAGTCCCTTAACCTCTGGCTTCCAGTTGGGTTTGGTCAAGGGGATGCACTTGCAGGAGGTTGGAGGGCACAGGAGAGTGAGGCCAGGGAATTTGTTTCTCAGGCTCCCTTATTATCTGGTTACCACGTGAGGGCCGTATCCACCAAAGACTATGGCTCTTGTCAGGCAGCACCTTCCACTCTCTCGTCCCTTCAGGCCTAGAGTTGGTAATGGCTCCCTGCTGTTGCTAGCTCAGGAGTACTGCACTATACCTTGTTGGTTGCACTAAATCCTGTTCACTTATTTCTAAGTAATTTCATTTTTTTTTCTAAGTAATTTTAAATTAAAATCTCCTTGGTTGTTCAGTTTGAAAATATCAGTGTTATCTCCATATCTTTTCCTTAAGAAAACCATTTACATATAGCTTATATACAGTAAATCTGATGCACTTCAAGCAAACTCTTCATTGAGTGTTAATAAATTTTTACGTACCTGTGAATACTACCATAATGAAAATACAAAACATTTCCATTGTCCCCCAAATTCTCTTGTGCCCCATTCCATTTGACACCACTGCCAATGGCCCAAGGCAACCACTGATTTTCTGTCATGATAGATTATATATTTTTTTCTAGGTTTTCTATAAATGGAGTTATATTGTTTATACATACTCTTGATGTCTGGCTTCTTTTGGCTAGCATAATGCTTTTGAGATTCACCTTTATTGTGTATATCAGTAGTTCTTTCCATTCTATTGCTTAACAATATTCCATTGTATGATATACCACAATATCTTTGTTCACCTGCTGGTGGATACTTCAGTTGTTTCCAGTTTTTGCGTATTATAATTATACTTTTTGTGACTATTCATGTTGAAGTCTGTGTGTGGGCGTGTCTTCATTTTTCTATGGTAAATAGGAATGGAATTTTTATTTTAAAAATTTTTTGCTGTTATTTTCTGTCTTTTCATTCATTGTGAGCATTTTTAAAAAAACTGTATTTAGGACACTTATAATAGTTGCTTTGCAATTCTTATGTGTTTGTTTCAACAGTTGGTTCATTTCGGAGTTGGAATCAGCTGATGTGCTTTTCTCTTGAATATGTGTTCCACCTCTTTGTTCTTTTTTTCCACATCCAATGATTAATCTTTGGTATATTGACTCATTTTGTATTTATATTCTGAGCACTATGAATTTTAAATTGTGGATATTCTGGCATCTATTATTTTTTTTTCTGATGTGCAATATTTTATTTTAGCTGGCAAATGTTTGGATTAGATGACCCACAAACTCTGTTTTTCTGGTGACAGTTCTGGTCCAAAATTAGATCTTTGGTCCTTAGCTGAGCTGCTTTGAATCTATTCCTACATGCCGGGCTTGGGGTAAATTAGAGACATAATTTGGGAATTCCCCTCTCTGGATCTTTCACTTCTAGGATTCTTACATTCATTTTAGTTGTCAGTTTAGCTTCAGTTTTCTGTTTTCTCATCCAGAAAAAATTTGACTTTTTACTCATGCTTCTATCACTTCATGAGTGTTATGGTAACTCCACTTAGCCCCAGGCTAAAAGTCATAAAGAAAGGAACTTTCTTAGTATGACTCATCTCCTCCCCATTCCAAAGGTATACTTCCCATCAGAGTCTGTCTTCTCTCCATTCTCTAGTGTCTTCAGGGAGCTGCTTTCTAAAAAATTATCTTCTAATGCTATTGTTATTTTCTAATGGACAGTCACCTGGTGGGGTCTTACCCCTTTATTCCTGGAAGCAAATCTTCATTTTGTTTTTTTATTTTTAAATGTTTAAAAAATACTTAATTTTTTTTTTTTGAGATGAAGTTTTGCTCTTGTTGCCCAAGCTGGAGTGCAATGGTGCAATCTCTTAATTCCCCAATGATACTTCTAATTCATTACTTCTCCACTATCATGTATAAATGTATTTCTCATAAGTTCATGCCCTCAGGCCTTCAACCGCTCATCACCGTCCTCCATTTCTTCACCAGAGCGTGAACACCTCAACTGGAAGACTACCACGATCACAGGGAGCATTCAATATTAGTTGCTGCCATATCTGTGGAACTTGGTTTATGAAAAATGCTCCATAAATGTTTACTGAATAAAAAACCTACTGTCATTCCTCCCATTCGTGGAAAACTAACTCAAGATTCCTCTTTACCTGAACTCTTATCTTCATCCTGGGTGAATTCTTTGTTCAACTAATTTAATATTTAGCCTTATAATTTTTTGATATTCTCAGTTTCAGTGAGCTTCAGCTTAACTTTACTTCAGCCACTCCAAATTGCATTGGTAACTTAGACTTGTCATCACCCAGGTCCCTTCTATCTTGAAATATTAAACGTATACATCCTACTCTCTGGCCACAAATTCCTGCTTCTCCACTGGTTTCCTCTTAAATTGGCTCTTCAACATTACGGAGAATTATTGTTCCCTGACCTCTCTATATTGTCCTAATCTGTAAATTCCCTCTCTCATTTTATTTCCTTCTTTGTATAGCCTAGACTTCATAATATATCCCTTCAGTTCTTGTAAGTTCTTTAATTGCTTTTCTCACTTCTTTTCCACTGTACAACTGTGGGAAAATATTTGTGTCTGATCAATCCAAATGTCTTTTCTTCTATAGCTAAGTTGTAGAAAGTTGCAGAAATTCACTTAAAAATTTTTTTTTTTTTTTTTTTTTTTTTTTTTTTTTTTTTTTTTTTTTTTTGGAGACGGAGTTTCGCTCTTGTTACCCAGGCTGGAGTGCAATGGCGCGATCTCTGCTCACCGCAATCTCCACCTCCTGGGTTCAGGCAATTCTCCTGTCTCAGCCTCCTGAGTAGCTGGGATTACAGGCACACGCCACCATGCCCAGCTAATTTTTTGTATTTTTAGTAGAGACGGGGTTTCACCATGTTGACCAGGATGGTCTCGATCTCTTGACCTCGTGATCCACCCGCCTCGGCCTCCCAAAGTGCTGGGATTACAGGCGTGAGCCACCGCACCCGGCCCTATTCACTTAAAAATTTTGGCTTTTAATGTAATTTTGACTTTTGATACCACTTGGCACCCTTTCCACATGATCCTCAGGCACTTCCCTTCCCCATCAACAGATACTTAAACCTTCACCAATTGTATTAGTTTGCTAAAGCTCTGTCTGAGTCCATTTTCTGTTGCTATTAACAGAACACCACAGACTAGGTAATTTATTTTAAAAAGATATTTATTTCTTCCAGTTCTGGAGGCTGGGAAGTCCTGAGGGGTCACATCTGGTGAGGGTCTTCTTATTGCATCATAACAAGACAGAGGGCATCACATGTCAAGGGGGTAAGAGCAGGTCAGCTCAGGTCCTTCTTGTTCTCTTTATAAAGCCACCAGTCCCCTCATGGAGGTAAACCCTGATGACATTATCTCATCCTAATTATCTCCCAATGGCTTACCTCCAAATGTCATCAACATATGAATTTGGGGATTAAGGTTCCAACAAATGGAATTTAGGAGACACATTCAAACCACAGTAGGCTACCATAACAAAGCACCACAGTCTAGGTGGCTTAAACAACATACATTTGTTTTCTCACAGTTCTGAAAGCTAGAAGTTCAGGATCAGGGTGTTTTCAGGGCTGATGTCTTCTGAGGCCTTTCTCCTTGCTTCTAGATGGCCATCTTCTCCCTTTGTCTTCACGTGTTTTTTCCTCATGTGTGTCTAGGTCCTAATCTCTTCTTCTCATAAGGATATTGGTTACATTGGATTAGGGCCCACCTCAATGACCTCATTTAACCATCCTTACCTCTCTAAAGACCCCACCTCCAAATACCTCACATTCTGAGATACTTGGGGTTAGGACTTCAATGTATGAATGGGTGGTAGGGTTGGTGTGTTGGCAGATAGACACAGTTTAGCCCAGGACATCAGTCTTCTGAAGCCTGCTCCTTCACCACCTCATGTTTCCTCTTCATAGAGGAGATAGACTTATCTGGCTTCTCCCACCGCCTTATAAATCTGACTGTAAGGAGCTCTCTTCTTTCCTCACCCCCTCCCACAAATGAATGCTGTTGCTGTGCTTCAAATGTTTGTGTGCCTCAAGAATTCATGCTGAAGCTTAGTCCCCAGTGCAACAGTATTATGAGGTAGAACCTTTAGGAGGTGATTAGGCCATAAGGATTCCATTCTCATGAATGGAATTAATGCCTTTATAAAACAGTGAGTTCATCTCTTCCATCCCTTCTGTCATGTGTGGACATGGTGTTTGTCCCTTCCAGAGGTTGCAGCAACTTGGACACAGGGAGTAAGCCCTTACCAGATACCAAATTTGCTGGCTCCCTGATAGTAGGCTTCCCAGCCTCCAGAGCTGTGAGATAATAAATTTATGTTGTTTATAAATTACCCAGTCTAAGATATTTTGTGATAGCAGCAGGAATGGACTAAGATATAAATTGGTACCAGTGAAGCAGGAAATTTCCCTGACCTTTTCGTGGGCAGGAACTGGAGTGCATAGGCACTAGAACTAGCCAGCTGCTTTGGTGCCAGCAGGGTGGACTCCACTTGCTTAGTCCCACTGCGTTCCACCCCTCAAAGGAGCGGGGGCACAGGTGAGTGGGTGCAGGAGCCAGGGTGAGTGCTTTTGGGCACTGGCAGGAGCAAGACTTCATGTGGCCCTGCAGTAGTGTCTAGGGGTATGCCCATGACCCCTGAAGCCCTAGAAAGAGTGTTATAGTCAGAGCTCTTTTAGCTTTGCCATTTGTGGATGGCTTAAGTGTTAACAGCTCAGTGGAGGGTCAGTGTGACAGTCTTTTGCCCCAATACCCGAGTTCTTGTTCAGTGTCTAGGAGGAATGAGGTTGCACAAACAAATTGGAGATGGTAAATGCAGGGGATTTTATTGCTGATTAAAGTGGCTCTCAGTGGGAAGGGGAGCTAAAAAGTGGCTGGTGTGGGAAATAATCTTCCCCCAGAGTCCAGCTATTCCTGGCTGGACTCCTCTTCAAAGCAATGCCATCAAGCCATCCCTCTGAAGTCAAGTTGCTTCTCTCCAATGTTGAACCATAGTCTCTGATGTCCAGCTGCTTATCCTTCCTCCCTCTTCTGGTAGAGCCTGGGGTTTTTATGGAAATAGGATAGGGGGGTAGGGCAGGCCATGGGTGGTTTTAGAAAAGGCAACATTTGAGTGAGAAAACAGGGATGCAAAGTTCTCACTTTGGGCTGTGGTATTAGGCTTTTCAGCTTGAGGGTGGGGCCCTCACTATGACCCACCCTCTTCTGCCCAGAATTTCCCTGCCTCTTGTCCCTATCTCCAAGAAGTGGGGTGCTTCTGTAACAAACACCTAAAACTGTAGAAGCCACTTTGGAACTGGGCAATGGGTAGAGGTTGAACCATAAAGGGCTATTTTGATTAGGACTCAGAAGAGGGAGCTGTGGAGACAGACTCAATCTCCTTAGAGATTATGTAAGAGGTCATGAACAGAATGTAGTGAATAGAATATGGACAGTAAAGGCCATTCTGAGGAGGTCTCAGATGGAAATGAGGAATACCTTATTGGAAATTGGAGGAAAGGCCATTCTTGTTACAAATTGGCAAAGAACTTGGCTGAGCAGTGTCCATGTCCTAGTAGTTTGTGGAAGGCAGAACTTAAGATAAGCGAATGAGGATATTTAATGGAAGAAATCTCTAAGCGAAGCGTTGAGGGTACGGCATAGCTTCTCTTGACTGCTTAGAGTAAAATTCGAGAGAAAGAGAAATGAACTAAAGATAGAATTTATCATTAAAAGGGAAATAGAACTTAAAAAAGTTGGAAAAATCTTAGTCTGGGTAGGTTATAAAGAAATAAAAGGTGTATATGCAGGAGAGAACACCAAATGGTGTGCCCAAATGAACATTTGATAAGGAGATTAGAATGAAAAGAAGGAAGCCAGATACTATTCATCAGTACAATGGAAGTATGCCTCTGAAGGCATTTTGGAGATCTTCAAGGCTACCACTCCCATCACAGGGCCAGAGTGCTATAGCCTTGAGGGCAGAATGGTTTCAAGGGAAGAGCCCATGGTGCTGGAGAAGCCCAGGGAACTTGTGGGACCTCAGAGCTCTGTCTAGGACTGCCTCAAGTCCTCACATTCTGGGGCAGCTCAAGTGGGGTTGTTGGGTTGGGCTCCCCTCCAGAAGGCACAGGGATAAACTTTGGTAGCTTCTACACGGTGCTAACTCTGCAGGTACACAGAACACAAGACCTGAGGGGGCATAACTTCCTCCACCTAGATTTCAAAGGATGCCCCAGAGAGCCTCAGAGCCCAGGCAGAGAACTGCCACAGGAGTGGGGCCACCACAGAACAATGTCTGGTAGAGTGAGGCTAGTAAGTAAGATCCCAGAACTGTAGAGCCACAAGTATGCAACTCCAGCCTGTGAAAGACAAAAGGCAAAAGACTACAACCCATGAGAGCTGTACCGTGGAATGTTCCCAGGAAAACCAGTGAGCTCTTTCCTTTCATTCCTTCTGCCATGTGAGGGTACAATATTTGTCTCCTCCAGATGTTACAGCAACTTAGACACAGAGAGCAAGCTCTCACCAGACATAGACTCTGCTCACACTTTAATCTTTGACTTCCCAGCCTCCAGAACTATGAGAGAATAAATTTAGGGAATACTCAGGGCCCTGGGGGACAACCCCTGCCCCAGTGTGTCTAAAAGGGGAGACATGCAGCCAAATAAGATGATTGTCAAGCCTTAGTATTTAGTGAGTAGACAGTGTTATTTGCCTTGTTGGGTTTTGGACTTACTTTGGACCTGTTGCTCCTTTCTTCTTTTCTATTTCTTCCTTTAGGCAGTTCTGTAAACAGTAGCTCACTCCAGATTTGGAAGGCTGTTGGAAGAGTCATTTCCCATCCTGGGTCAGGAGGAAGGATATATGGGCTCCCAGAACCCTTCCTAGCTCCCTTATTGCCAGAGCCAACTATAACCTCCCCACTTAGCAAACAATTTTTACTCTGTCAGAAAAATTTTCTTAAACTTGGAAATAGGCAGAAAAGATGACAGGGCATTTATCAGTGTAGTGGGCTTTGTTCTCAATTGTCTTCAGGCAAAAGTTAATGTTTGGTTTTTGTTTGAGATATGAATAATCTCTTTCTAATACAATAGTTGATCCCAAAGGTTCTGGTTTGTTTTCTTGTTGGACTTTAACCTGTTTCTAACCCAGCAATCTTATGCTAATATTTTCTATAAATACCTAACTTCTCAAATGCTCTTTAAATCAGTTATAACGTCTTATTGTTTCCCTCATTAATTAATGAGTTGAATAAAACTTTGAAACCTATTCATTTTATATTTCTATGAGTCATGTTATCTTTTTTGAAAATTATATTTTAACACTTTCATTGTGTACAGAGGCACGCAAAAAGGAGAGGTTATTAGGCTTTGCAGTAGAACCATCTTTATTAATTATGTTGTGAACTTCTCTCTCTGTTTACCTTTCTCATGAAGAAAAGTTTGTTCTCTCTTTTTTATGAAAAGAAAACATTCCAGTCATCCTTTATCATCCTGTAGCTGCCATATAATACTCTGCTTCCTCAAAAACATAGTTTAAAAAGTTGTTTAAATTGTCTAAAAAGTTGTCTCAGACCAAATGTTAAGGCTGTATGTGAAAAATATCATGAATATATAAAGTTGATGTTAGAGAGATCTGAAAAGTTTCATGCCTATGCAAGGTAATTACAATGACAAGAAAGAAGCTCTTTGTGCACTCCTGCTGACTCTTAACTTTGGTATAAAGTTTCAACCTCTGCTAGGCAGTTTCAGGATCTCCACCCGCCCTTTACCTCAACTAGCTTTAATGAGCTCTTAAAGTAAGTAAAGGCTTCTAGCTTCAACAACTCTGCAAAGACTTTCTCTTGTATCACCATAGAAACAAGACCTTCACTGTAAAAAACAAAAAAATCACATTATAATGGGAAGACTGCTATAAAATATGGATTAATGAGTTGAATAGCAAATAGGGAGGAACTTGTAGTAGGAAGGAACTAAGTGACAGCAAGGGCAGTTGGAAGAAGAAGATAGGATGAATTGTGGGCCACAGAAGAGGGAGGCAAAGGTATACTCTAATATTTGCACTATGAGCCCAAGTTCTTCCATACCCCAGTTTCTGAGTGGAGTCTCCCACTATGGTGATGGTGAAGTGATAAGCAGAATATTCATGACCCTGTGTTGCTTCTACATATTGCTTTGGCAGTTTCAGCAAAAAATGACAGGTCAGATTTAATGAGCTTAAGAAAGAGGTTTGCAAATTGATAAGAAAATCTGTATAGGGGATGAAAAATAACTTTCTTTTCCACCCTTCATGATTTCTTAGCTGGGACTTTCTGTAACAAAAGGCAAATTAACAAGAAAAAAACAAGCAGAAATTTAATAACATGTATACCTCATGTATTAAGTTGGTGCAAACATAATTATGCTTTTTGCATTATTGAAATTTGCTTTTTGATATTGGAATACATTCTTAAACTTGGTTATGTTATACACCATTTTAATGTACATTTCTCATTTTGTTTTTTGCTAATGACTTATTACTTGCTGTTTATTTTATATTTATTTTATACTATGGAAATGATGTTTAGACAAAAAGCAAATTTGAGCAATTTTCTTATTTGCATTCAAAATGGTTGTAAAGTAAGCAGAGACAACTTGCAACATCTACAACACATTTGGACCAGGAACTGCTAACAAGTGTACGTACAGGGCAGTGGTAGTTCAAGAAGTTTTGCAAAAGAGATGAGAGACTTGAAGATGAGGAGTGTAGTGGCTGGCCACTGAAAGTGACAACAACCAATTGAGAGCAATCATTGAGGCTGATCGTCTCATAACTACACGAGAAGTTGCCAAAGAACTCAATGTCGACCATCCTATGGTCGTTTGGCATTTGAGGTAAATTGGAAAGGTGAAAAAGCTAGATAAGTGGGTGCCTTATGAGCTGACCAAAAATTTTTTTTAAAAAACTATCATTTTTGAAGTGTCCTCTCTTATTCTATGCAACATGAATCATTTCTTGATTAGATGGTGACGTGTGATGAAAAGTGGATTTTATATGACAACAGATGATCAGCTCAGTGCTGGACTGAGAAGAAGCTGCAAAGCACTTTCCAAAGCCAAACTTGCCCACACAAAAAAGCATGGTCACTGTTTGGCAGTCTGCTGCTGGTCAGATCCACTACCTCTTTTTTTTTTTTTTTTTTTTTTTTTTGAGACAGAGTCTCGTTCTGTCACCCAGGCTAAAGTGCTGTGGCATGATCTTGGCTCACAGCTCACTGCAGCCTTTGCCTCCTGGGTCCAAGCAATTATCCTACCTCAGCCTCCTGAGTAGCTGGGATTACAGATGCTTGCCACCATGCTCAGCTAATTTTTATAGTTTTAGTAGATATGGATTTCATTATGTTGGTCAGGCTGGTCATGAACACCTGACTTCAAGTGCTGATCCACTACAGCTTTCTGAATCCTGGCAAAACCATTACATCTGAGAAGTATGCTCAGCAAATCAATGAGATGTGCCAAAAACTGCAATGCCTGCCACAGGCATTGATCAACAGAAAGGGCCCAATTCTTCTCCATGACTGCACGTTGCACATCCAGCACTTCATAAGTTGAACAAAATGGGCTATACCATATTCACCTGACCTCTCGCCAGCCAGCTACCACGTCTGCATGCATCTTGACAACTTTTTTTAGGGAAAATGCTTCCACAACCAGCAGGATGCAGAAAATGATTTCCAAGAGTTTGTTGAATCCTGTGGCATGGATTTTTATGGTACAGGAATAAGCAAACTTACTTCTTGTTGGCAAAAATGTGTTGATTGTAATGGTTCCTATTTTGATTAACAAAAATGTGTTTGAGCCTAGTTATAATGATTCAAAATTCATGGTCTGAAACTGCAATTACTTTTATACCAACAAAATATATATGAAAAGCCAGAGAAATGAGTAAATCTCTAGAGTAGATCTATAAGAGTATCTTAGGTTTCAGGCTTAAATACTATCCTTCTCTGGAATCAGAAAGAAGGGTATGGGGGAAGGCCCAGTTAACCATAACACAAAGGCAAGTTTTGTTATGCAGATTTAAGTCAATGCCTTCTCCACTGATTATGAGTCTCTAGTGGTTTAGTTGTTCCTCTCTTCTTGATGCAGAGAGGGAGACACCCTCACAAATGTAGATTTCCTTTAAGGATGTACATTTCTCTTACAAAGGGCAGCTTTTTAGAGCTACTCCTATGTCTGCAGTTTCTCAAAATAACCAGCTCAAAATAATCCTTTTGCTGAAGAGGCATATCTTGGGGTGACATATTCTGGTCTTCTACAGTAAAATTTTGAGGGACCTGGTTGGAGATAACTGAATCATGGGAGTGGTTTCCCCCATACTGTACCCATTGTAGTGAATAAGTCTCATGAGATCTGAGGGTGTGATAAGGGGAAACCTGTTTTGCTTTGCTTTCATTCACTCTCTTGCTGCTGCCATGTGAGATGTGCCTTTCACCTTTTGCCATGATTGTCAGGCCTTCCCTGCCATGTAGAACTATAAGTCTAATAAACCTTTTCCTTTGTAAGTTGCCCAGTCTTGGGTATGTCTTTATTAGCAGCATGAAAACAGACTAATACAGAAAACTGGTGTTATTCGCATCCAATAGTACTGAATATTAAATGCATTTAATAAAGAGATCTTCCAAACAGGCTTCGTGTGAGCAACATGGCTGTTTATTCACCTGGGTGCAGGTGGGCTGAGGCCGAAAAGGGCGTCAGCAGAGGGCAGTGGGATAGGAGTTGGTTTTATAGGTTTGGGGTGGGCAGTGGAAAGTTACAGAGTAAGATCAGTTACAGTGATGGGGATGGGGCAAGGAGTATATACTACCATAAGTTCAGTTACAATGGCTGGTGGGATAAGGCACAAGAGTAGTTAAGATGGTAGGGTGGGGCGGAGGGATATTCACAGAGCAAGAACAGTTAAGATGGCAGGGTGGGGTGAGGAGTATTTACATTATCATATGAACAGTTAAGATGGCAGGGTGGGGAGAGAAGCTTAATGTCCTGGGGAAGCTTCACTGGGCAATCAGGGATAATGATGAATGCAGGCTGGGTGTCGGGGCGATCAGCCGAGGCAGGCATGATTGGTTTTGAAATGTAAAGACATGAGATTTGGGAGGGGTCAGGGGTGAAATGATATGGTTTGGCTGTGTCTCCACCCAAATCTCATCTTGAATTGTACTACTATAATTCCCATGTGTTGTGGGAGGAACCCAGTGGGAGATAATTGAATCATGAGGTTGATTTCCCCCATACTGTTCTCATAGTAGTGAATAAATCTCACAAGATTTGATGGTTTGATAAGGGGAAACCTGTTTTGCTTTGCTCTCACTGTCATGTGAGACATGGCTTTCACCTTCCACCATGATTGTGAGGCCTCCCTTGCCTTGTAGAACTGTATGTCCAATAAACCTCTTTCTTTTGTAAATTGCCTAGTCTTGGGTATGTCTTTATCAGCAGTGTAAAAATGGACTAATACAGTAATCAAAGAACTATAAATAAAAGCAATACATTTTTGTTTTTGCTTATCAAGTTGACAAAGATTTTAAAGGGATAATACTTAATGGTGATGGAGGATGTAATGAGGATATTGATGGAACTGTAACACTTTTCAGGAAGTCAATTTGGCATTACAAATCAAGAACCTCAACTATTAATTTAGGATTCCCATGTATAGGGGTCTCTACTAAAGAAATAACTTATAAAATATTGGGTATAGAATTATCTATAAAATCAAAATATTGAAAACACCCAAAATGCCCCCAAATAAGGATTGGTAAGTAAATTACATGTATCCTCTTTATTTTATAAATAATTCTACACTGTAAAATCAAAATATTCCCAACATTTCCAAAATATTCTCAAATGCCTTCAAATAGGATTAAGTAAATTATAAGTATACATGCATTTTATAAATAAGTCTACACTCAAAATTTTATAAATTAATTCTTTAGAATTCTATAAGTGGGAAACCTAAATTAATAGTTGAGATTCTTGATTTCCTGAATCAAGATAATGCCAAATTGATTTCCTGAAAAGTTATATACTTTCTACTTCCACCAACATCCTCATTATATCCCTCTTTCTCATGAAACTGCCTTTGCAAAGATTATGACAGTGAGAGAAGTCTAACATGGCTGACTCTCCATCTTTCTTCTAGCCTCAGAGGCTGGCTGTCCTCACTCATTCCTGGGCACAGGCCAAGCTAACTGTCACATGTGAGCAACGACTATCTGGTCCAGTGGCATGGGGTAAAATAATTTACTAAGACAGTTGCAGATAAAGAAAGGCAGATTTATCAGAGAAAGTAGGAAAATATATTGCAAGGAGGCAATGGGCTCATCAGCAGAAGAGAAGCTGACTGCTAGGAAACAAAGGTTTGCTGGAGATTTTATTGGATACTGTTTATGTTGTCTGTTGAAGGGGGCTTTGTGTAGTATCAATAATGCCAAGGTTGCAGTGAGCTAACTTGCAAATGTTTAGTAATAATTGGGAACAGGAAGATTGTGAGTCACTTGTGCCAGAGGTCTAAGTATCCTGGACCATGAAGAAAGGCAAACTTACATCTTATCTGCTTGCTCTTTTTGCTTTTCCCCACTCCTACCAGCCTGATTCCTTTTCCCTAATTAGGACTCCACATTCCCCCCTGCCCACAACAGAGCAACAATGACAAATCTTTTGCATGTGGGTGAAGATTTTGTGTTCTAACTGCTTCCTGCTGACCAGGGACATAGAGTTGGCCCTACCTAGGATTGTTGGTCAGTTAGGAGGTTACATTGGTTTTTGTCCAGATTGTGGGAAATGGGATATTGGATATTGCTGGAGGAAGGGACTCATTAGAGAGGGGGAGAATGTTAAGGTGAAACCAGAATCTAGCAGAATTCAGGGGAGATTCATAAAGTTAGCAGGCATTATTGGGAAGAGACTGATGTTTCATCTGCAGAATTATTTGAAGGTGAAACTGCTGAACTTCAGAAGGTAAAATTTTGTGGTTTTTTAAAAGCCAGTCACCAAAAAGGCAAAGAAAATCCTTTTGTAGTGTGATTGTTTTTCTTATTGGAAGCCCATTTAGATAATCTGGAAGTTAAACTTAATGAAAAGTGTTCGTATTTAATTAGACACAGGAATGGTGTGTTTAGGATTATGAGTATAGCAGGGAATATATGACTTATAGGAACAGCATGAAAAATTTTTGATTACATTGAGAATTTAGACATATTAAGAAACATAAAGAGTACAGAATTAAGTTTTGTTAGAGAAGACTATTGCTTAATTGTGACCTTCAAGATGAAACATTTTAGCACCAGGCTATAATGACAGAACAGGAGCTGATAATGACTAAAAAAGTTACTATCTTAGGCCTTTTCTAGGGGAGAAATGCTGAAGCTGTGGGACAAAGCAAAAGTTGAAGTAGGAACCTAAATTAATAGTTGAGCTTTGATTTTTTTGAGATATGATTCTGAGAAGGTTTTTTTGTTGTTTTAAAGAAACATTTTAATTTTAAAAATTATAACCAACTTAATTACATAAAAAATTTTTTCATAAATTCCCTTTATGAATTGTTTAATGACTTACACAGACCATTTATGACATGCTTGGACTCCCTGACTTCTTCTAATCATCGCGTTAAGTCATTTTATTTTAGAATTTACCATAAATTTTTTCTATAAATTTTTTTATAAACTTGCTTATTAAAAATTCTGCTTTAACTTTTTTTTAACTTTAAATGAGTTTTCAATGTTTACATTTTAGTTCAATGATAAACCATGAGTCTTATCTCAGCACCAAGAGCTTAGTAACAGCAGATTGAAAGCAGGAAATCTGCTGTTAGGAAAAAGAGGAAAAAGAGAGGCAGATAGAGAGCTTTCAAAGACTTAACTCTACAGTGCAGGTTAACCATTTGAGCTTTGAGTTTTTCTTGTTGTAGTTTGCCCATCAGTTTGAAATGTGCACAAAAGCAGGCCGTAATGTGTAAGCAGCTAGAGTTTTTAAGAGAAAAACAAAATCAGGGGTTATGATGTCAGAAATTGCCTTCTTCTTTTTAAGGCTGGACCCCTGGATTGAACAGAAAAAAAAGAGAAAAAGAAAAGAATGAAGAGGAGAGGGGAAGTTTACACTTTATAGGATGGCTTATGAGCCTTCCATCCACTGCACAGTGTGGTGTGGGGCCAGCACCCCTCCCACCCTTTTCTTCCATCAAGGAGCCTTAGCATCCTAGACCTGCAAAGTGTTGGATGAATTTTTTCCACCTTTGCAAGTCACCTGTTAAGGTAAGCTGTTTTCGGCCAGAGCAGAGTCCCTTCAGCTTAAAGCCACTGGGGGTTGGGATTCTTTCTTGGGCTCCCTTTGGTTTTCAGAGAAGTTCCATTTCCAGTGCCAAGCTTGTAGCTGCAGGGGAAAGTTGTGTGGGGCTTTTCCCCATTCATCTCATTGAGGCAGTATGTCTTTTAGTGGCCTGGCCTTCTGCACCAGTGGCAATTATTTGGAGGAGTGTTTTTAGAGCAAACTGGAGGGGGCTGAGGTTTCCAAAGTAGCCAACAGTTTAGCCTGTCTTTTGTCTTTGCATTTTTCTTTTTTCTTAGCCCTATTCTCCTTATTCTGCTCTTGGTTATAAAGATTGAGGAGGCTAATTTGATGATTTTCTGCATAGAGGCCATGCTGTGTGCAAGAGTAGCAGACATTTCTTTTTGAGGGTTTGCAGGTCAAATTTGTTCCAGTGCTTTGGAATACATCCTAGAGATGAGTCAGAAGGAATAGATGGGGTTTTTCCCATGGTGGGACTGGAAAATGCATTGCTGGGGGCTAATTGAACTGCACTTTCACTTGGGGGCACTTCACCAATGAAAAATGTTCCACTTATGTCAGCAGAGAGACTCAGGGTACACTTTCTTTTCTTTTTTTTTTTTAGGCAGAGTTTTGCTCTTATTACCCAGGCTGGAGTGCAATGGTGCAATCTTGGCTCACTGCAACCTCCGCCTCCTGGGTTCAAGCAATTCTCCTGCCTCAGCCTCCCAAGTAGCTGGGACTACAGGTGTGTACCACCATGCCCAGCTAATTTTTGTATTTTTTAGTGGAGATGGGGTTTCACCATGTTGACCAGGATGGTCTTGATCTCTTGACCTCGTGATCCACCTGCCTGGGCCTCCCAAAGTGCTGGGATTATAGGCGTGAGCCACCGTGCCTGGCCAGGCTGCACTTTCTAAAGGGGCATCCCACCTGTTAGAAAAGACCACTTCGCTGCTCAGGGGCCTTGCACTGGATGGCTAGTCTAGGTACTCTCTTATGCTGGGTAATTAGCCCAGGGACAAGGGAAAAAAAGGGTAAAGAAAGACCTCTGCTTAGTGTGGGTCCAGGAGAGGGGGTGGGTAGGGAAAAACTCACCATTCTGAGGCTGTCTGAGATCACTTGATCTAGCAATGTCCAGAACAGGACAACTGGCTGACTCCACAAGAGAATTCAGAGTGAGAAAAAGAGGGTCTAATTCACCTAAAATGTGTATCAATTTGCTCTGAATGAGGTTCCACTGTCAGATGCATCACATTTGGTATTAGGGACTTTTCAAAATATAGGAGAGAGAGCCTTCCTTTCTTCTGGGCAAGGCAGCCAGCCATGTTCACCTTTTAGCCTTTAGGCAACACCAGAGAGTGGCTTGGTCAATTATTGTGCCATCAATTACCAGAGAGATACTAGAAGCCAGCTGCTGAAAGACTGAACATAGTAAATAGACAAAGGTCTCTCACCTGAATGAACGATGGTGGTTAGATGCTTTCTCATGGACACCTTTTAGCCCCACCCTGAGTGTAGCCATTGCCAGAGGCCTGCAATTATCTCCATGCTTAAATGCTGTCCACTTAGGGTTCCAAGTTGGAAAAAGGAAACAGAGAGGAAAAAGAGCTCCCTATGAAGAGAGAGAGTTCCTGTATGGGTCACCAAAATGTCTTGGGTGAGTGACAACTATTTGGGCTGGTGACACAGGGGTAAAATAATTTACCAAGAGAGTTGTAGTAAAGAAAGATAGATTTATTGGAAAAAGTTGGAAAATACATTGTGAGGAGGCAACAGGCAGGTCAACAGAAGAGAAGCTGACTTCCAAGAAATACGAGTTTGATGAAGATTTTATAGCATAACGTTTATGTTGTCTGTTGAAGAGGGGTTTTTACAGTATCGATAATGCCAAGGTTGCAGTGAGCTAATTTGCAGGCATTTGGTGATAGTTTGGCACAGGAAGATTGTGAGTTATTTGTGCAGGAGGGCTATATGTCTTGGACCATGAAGAATGGCAGACTTATAACTTATTTGCTTTTCCTTGTTGCCACCAGCCTGACTCCTGTTCCCTAATTAGAACTATACACTAACCATGGGAGGAATTTAGTTTATGCCTTAACTTTGAAGCAATGATAATAGTCTTTCCTAAAACTAACCCTTGCAAACACCTTGCTCAGAGACAAAAACTGCCTTTGTAAAACTAATAAAAGCCCATGAGGTTAGGATTATGGTAGGGGCCTTAATTCTGATAATATGTAGGTACAGTTAGATGATAACCAGCCATTGTTCTGGAGGTCACAAGCTTTGTAACTTTCCCAGTTGCTCCTATGGATAATATCACTATTGTCATTTCTACAATAAAAATGGTAGGTTCTTTTGAGATTTTTTTCAGACTTTTACATTCTGAGACTGACTGACTCCACCCAAACCCTTGACTGATGACTCAGTCAGTCTTATGGACTGTACCTACAGGCTGACTCAGCACACAGGACCATTTTCTACACTCCTTTATTTTCATCCCCAATCAATCAGCAGTACCCATTCCCTAGTCCCCTGCCCATCAAACTATCTTTGAAAAATGTTAGCTTCTGAGTCACCAGGTAGACTGATTTGAGTAATAACTCCTGTCCTTCCACTAGACTGCCTTGCGATAATTAAATTCTTTTTCTATTGCAATACCACAGTCTCAGTGAATTGGTTCTGTCTGTGCTGCAGGCAGGAAGAACCTGTTGGGCAATTATACTCACTGTACTTTAACCATATTGTTCTGTTTCTGTTTCTTGAATAGTCCAGGCTTGCTCCAGCATTAGGACAATTGCATTAGCTGATCTCTCTTCTTGGGACACTTTTTCCTTAGACACCTGCAGGGTTTGCAATCTTACCTCATTCAGGTCTTTATTCAAATGTCACATTTGTATTGAACCCTTTATAAAACTGCATCTCTCTATCATACTTTTTTTCTGGCTTCATTTTTCTTCCTAGCACTTATCACTTTCTAACATTCTATGTAGGACCTCAATTTCAAGTCAATCTATCTGCAAAGTTCATCATTGTCTAGTAGCCTTGAAAAAGGTTTTAAATTTTAAAGCCCAATTAAGTTCTACATTTCATTGCACTGCAAGTTATTGCACATTTCTAAAAATAAGACAGAAAGAAGGACCTTTGATTTAAAATGGTATTGATTCTATAATGCGAAGTTGGCTGATTTTAAATCAAGATTTAAAAGGGTGTTGACTCTAAAATATGAAATTGGCTGAGTGAGAAGCCCTCTTTCCTTGTTATGTGGTAGTGACAAAGATGATTAAACTTGTCCTTACTGCAGCTTAGCTATCTCAGACCAATGTCTGTTAAAGCTGGAGCTTTAGAAAACTTGGTGGAAAAATATCAGGGTGTTAGAAAATAACAGCTGTTTCTTGTGACCTTTAGTAAGGTCTTATCAAAAAACAAACCAAAAGGATAAGCTTTGAACTGAGCTGACCTAGCTGAAAGTAGAAAGGGAACAACATACAACTTTGCCAATAGAGACCCCTCTGCCTATGGGTGAGATTGCTGAGGCTCAGTTAATTATGCTTCTTACAGAATTACCAAAATCAAAATTTCTGACATTTAAAAAAAATTCGCATAAAAGGCAAAAAGGTAGGAAACACAGCAGGGAGATAAAGTTGGGATACCTGAGAGGTCAGAGAAACGAAGGAAGCTGGAGTCCCTGGGTCTTCCTACATACCTCCTTCCTCAAACTATCTAATTCAAGGAATCTTTCTTCCTATTTGTCAGGGTTAGCCAATGGGCTGCAGGCTGGTACAGGTGCACATCGCATGTTGTGCACATGTTGCCTCGCATAGTGTTTCACCAGAGGTTTATTGCCTTCACCTTATTACTTTCCAAGAGGGAAATGATTAAATTTAGGCCTAGGGCTAAGGGCAAAGTTTTGAGGCTATAGAGACAGAAGATGGAGTACAGGTCTTTGAACACAAAGGTTCTAATGCCTACTAGAGTTTTATGGGAGTTGGTTATCAGTGAAACCCCAAGCCTAAACAAAATGGTAACTTACATTTCCTCAGCCTCAAAGGCAGCCAAATAGGCCCCCACCTCTCAAAACCGTGTCAGCTGGAAAAACAAACAGCAAAAAACAAACAAACAAACAAAACTGTGTCAGCAAGAAATGGGCTGTTAAAGAGGCTCAGTTTCTGGAACAGATTTCTATTTTATGATCTCTTCTAAACCCTTCTCAGGCATGGCCATGGATAAAAGAGGTCTCCCAGTGGGACTGCAGGCAGGCACATTGGCTGACTAATAAACTCACTCCTTTGCCGAGACATGAACTTCATGCTATCCCTGCCCAGAAATATGTACTTTGAGTGGATGGCTGCTGTTTGTTTCCTTTTCCAGTTGCTAGTATGTTTTAATTTTAAAATGTTATATTTCCCTTCACCATTTTATATCTGTTTGGGGTAGTAAAATATATCAGTTAATCACTGGGTGCATAGTCATGAGGAGAAAAATTTGAAACAAAAATGCCCATATTTCAAGGATCTAGACTTGGAGCTGGATGCAATAATAACATTATTTGGTCGTTTCTATTTCAGAATTAGGATATTTTCATTTGTAAATGGGATGGTTGCATTGCACTAGGTGGGGACATTTCTGATACTATGAGAAGAAAGAATGCTAAACATCTAAGGGGTAGAATATAGTGGGCATATATTGTTCCTCTATCCAGAATCTCTTCTTTGGTGGAAACATCCTTCCCTACTCTGTGTGCACCTGGGTATCAGCAAAAGTGTCTGCCCTACTTCTTGGCTGCACACCTGCTAGAGGCTATGCAATCAGGATTCTCCATTCACTTGGCCACAGGGTTGGTTCAAGGATGGGTGCATGATTTAAGATAGGCCAGTTAGAACTCTCACTGTACTTTTGTGATAAAGCTGATTTTCTCATTCTGATTTGTGATTCTGAGATTATTTGAAATTCAGTAGCTAACTATGGTGGTCTTGGAAGAAGTCCATCTGAATAAGGAGGGAGTAAGGCAGAGATTTAAATAGAATTAAAAGATGAAGTGCAGGAAGAAAAAGGGGTTAGAGAGATAGAAGTTAGAGAGAGAGAAATCCAAACCATCTTCTGAAAACTATTTCTGAATGTCCCTGGATCTATTAATAGCTATGACAGAAGCCAGCTCTACCTCTATACTTTCCATTTATATATACAATAAATTTCTTCTTTGTTAAGTGAGTTTGAGTTGGGTTTCTGACACTTGCAACAGAAAGGGTCCTGACTGAAGTAGCAGCTACCACTCAATCTTCCATACACTGCAGAGCAGCCTGGCTCTTGTCCTCACCACTCCTCTGCAACTGTTCTGGAACCATTGACTTTCTGGTTTCTAAAGCTGGTGAATCTTTTTCTATATTTACCTTCCTAGATCTTTCTGCTGAGTTTGGTGATGTTTATAACTTTTTCCTCCATTGATTTTTTGAGAGACACTGTTCTTTTCGGTTGTTGCTGTTCCTACTTTTAAAAATTTTCTTCTTATCTTCCAGGCCAGTGCTTATCTCTAGAATTATTTGCTTCCAAGTGTTATGTTCTTGACTTTCTCACTGTCTCACTATACAACTTTTCCCTGGGCAACTTTGTTCATTTCTGGAGCTTCTATTGCTGTCTATACACTGAGTACTGCAACACTTTTATCTTTAGACTAGAGTCTCCTGATTTAAAGTCTACTGCCTTCTGGATGTATCCTCTCAGATGTCCTTCAACCATCTCAAAATCAGCATCTCTCATATCTAGCTTTCTTGTTTATCCACCCAGTTATACTCTTCTAATTTTCCCAATCATGGTGACTGGTACCACATGTAAGCATTTGCTTTTGTAAAAAATCTGAGTATGATTACTAACTCTTCTTTTTTACCCTCTCATCAAATTTGTGGATTATGTTTCACAGATATTTCTCAGATCCATAGCCACATATCCATATCTCCCTCACCAGGGCTACACAGGCCATGCATTTTACAGCTCCAGGAGCACCAATACCTAGGTATCAAAATGAGTAAAATCTTGATGAGCAATGATCTGATTTAGGTTCTCATAATTTCTCACATAGGTTACTGCTGCAGCTTCCAAATGTTTCCCTCATATCTAGGCTCTCATTTCTCTTCAATTATTTCTCTAAATGTGGCAAAAGATTTCTCCTAAATGCAAATGAGAGCATATCACTTTTGTCCTACAAATTCCATTGCTTGCCCTATGTTTCCACCATAATCTCTTACCACTTCAAATCTCTTTTTATGCTTTTGCCTTACCAAATATTTGGACTTCATCAAATGTGCCATGCTTTCTTCTACCTGATATATTTGCCTATATGCCCCTGTGCTCTGAAAATACATCATTCTTTATCTTGCTAACTCTTATTTATCTTCTAGATGAAGCCTAGAATCAATTTTCCAGCCCACTCCAGCTTGGGTTGGCAGCCTTTCCTATGTCTTATATTCACACCTTAGATTTACCTCTGTTATAGCATACACACATCATGGTGAAATATGTTTTTACTTATGAGTCTTGTTCATTAGATGTAAATTGCTTAGGGGAAGAGACCTTCAGTTATTTTTCTGTGTATTCCTAGAGCCTGGCATATTACCTAGTGCATATTAAGTGCTCAATAATCTTAGGAAACTTGTAAGAAGAAAAACAGTTTTTGGTATCTGTCCACTGCCTGCCAGCCATTCCAGTCACATCTGTCTGGAAGGTGGAAGAGAGGGGAAGATGTTCCTTAATAATTGCTATTCACTCACTCAACATTTATCGAGTACCTTCAATTGTCAGTTATCACGCTAGACACTTTTACACCATTGGATCATTTTGTCAATTCAGCCACATTGTCAGGAAAGCATTATTTTTTTTATTTTAAAAATAGGGCATTCTATATAGTAGCTTTTTTTTTTTTTGAGACAGGATCTTGCTCTGTTGCCCAGGCTGGAGTGCAGTGGTACCATCATAGTTTACTGTAACCTCGAGCTCCACGGCACAAGCAATCCTCCCACCTCAGACTCCCAAGTAGCTGGGACTACAGGTGTGAGCCACTACACCCAGCTAATTTTTGGGGGTTTTTTTTGGTAGAGATGGGGTTTTTCCATGTTGCCCAGGATGGTTTCAAACTCCTGGCCTCAATTGATCCTTCTGCTTCAGCCTCCCACTACTGGCTGGGATTACAGTAGTGATCAGCCCAGCCCTACAGCAGCATTTTTGAAGCTAGGCTACTAGAGTTTTAAGTACAACAACTAACCATTTAGCTAATTTTTGTGGACTTAAATCTCAAGTGACCTAATTTCAAAAGACATCTATTGCCAGTGTTTCACGTGCTCACTTTGGCAGCACAGATATTGCCAAGGTTTCATATGTTCTCCACTCAGCTTTAAAGACATTTTTTAAAAATGAAACTTCCTGTTCAAGATGGCAAGCACACATTTTGGCTCCACTTGTTCTAGAGACATCATTGAAATAATATTACAAAAAAAACACCCACATAGCAATGAAGTGAATAGAATTAGATGGAGGTCATTAGTTGTTTAGAGATTGTGGTTAGTTATTAAATCTATTGTCTTTCTGCTGCAAATATGCCCTTTGTGGGCCTGCTTTTGGAACTAAAACATTGCCTTTGTGCTGGCTGGTATGATGTTAAAAACTTTGTTAGTGTGGGCCCTGGAGCGATGCTGGGGTAGGAAAGAACATTTCTCCTAGTGCAGCTGGCTCTTGCAGCACAGCTCCTCCTGGGGCTCCAAAAAGCAGTTTTCCAGTGAATTCCAACAGTGTGGCACCTCTGTGTGCATGGCTCCCCCTAGTACTTCCTTGATGGCTTTGTATGAGTTCCTGGGCACAGGACCTTTCTGAGATGGTTCTCCTGATACCCTAGAAGGTGGTTTTCTAATCACTTTTCCTGGCAGCGTACCTCAATGAGCTTATCCACCACCTAGTGAGCCATGAGCCATGCAATGCTCCCTCCAACAATATCTGAATCAAAGCCCTAGGGGGAGGGGATCTTCCAGATTTGCTCCTTCCCCAGGGGCTCTGTTTTAGCCTGGAAAAGTGGCTGCTCCCTATGTCTTTTATTCCTATATTGGTAAGAGTTCTGTGGAAAAATTCAGAGACTCCCTTTACTAAGGGTTTGAGATATACATTAGTGCAAAGACCGGAATCCTTACAAATCTCTGTAGTGGTTTTCTTTGTTGGCCAGATATGACTGTAGTAAGTGTCACTCACTATTGAGATGGGCTCCCTGATTTTAGTGGGGATAATGGGATTTTAGAATAGCAGAGAACTAGTGGTGTCACTTAACCTCCAAAAACAAAGTAAGTACTTCTGTTGTAAAGAGCAACAAGAACATGCTGATCGTTAGAATGCCTCAGCTCACAGAGATATTTGGCGGAGGCAATTGATTGCTGTGTCTGTAGAAAAAAGATAGATGGTCATCCTACTAAACTATTGTTTGGTCTATGTAATAGGAAATACTCTAGATACAGTAGCCAAAAACCTGACTGGAGTCACCACTGTGGAGAGTCATGATCTCTCACTCAGTTTCCAAATCTAAGAGAAGTTATGGATATAGAACCACTTGATTAAAGGGGAGGTTGAGTCCTTTTGAACAATAATTCTATATCATTTCCACAAATACATACCATAAATATTCCTTCAAGCCTTCCCCAAATGTACTGTGATAATTTACTAGGTAACTGTTCATTAGAGAAAGAAAATACCCAGACCTTTCAATCATTACTAGGCACTGCCTCTGAATTGACATTGACTCTTGGGGACCCAAAACACCTCTTTGGTCTATTATTAAAGTAGGGGCTTACAATGGTCACCAGACCAGTAGAGTCTGAGCTCAAGTGTGACTCATAGTGTACCTAAGTCATTCCATAGACTCACCCTGTTGTTATTTCCCCAATTCCTAAATGTCAGCTTATGATAGGCACAATTAGCAACTTCAGGAATCTCCACATTGGTTCTCTGACCTGTGTGGTCATATATATATATATATATATATATATATATATATATATATATATCTGATAAACCCATTACATTTACAGATCTGAATATAGAAAACATTGAAATTTAGAATAATTTTAGATATAACCTTGAAGTGGATGAAACATTTTGAAACATGACATGAAACCCAGAGCTCATCAATGAAAAAGATAAATATATCTGGGTATATAGCAATTTAACATTTTTCATATGGCAAAGATAACACAAACAAAGTCAAAGAGAAATAGTAACTTGGAGCAAATTATGTGCAACCCATGTAATTTATAATATGCAAAGAGTTCCTATAAATTGATTTCCAAAAATCCTCAAATAGCTCGATAAAATAATGGATAAAAATGTGAAGAGAAAATTTACATAAGAATATAATCAAATGATCAATAAACATGAAAAGATACCTCACCTGACTAGTAGTAACAAAAACTCAAATTATAGGAAATATGCAATAGCATTATTAGTACACCTCATGATCTTCACCTAAATGAAAAGCAGTCTAAATTCCATCTCCTAAATGAAAAGGAATCTAAAACTGTAAGGCTGGTTGCCTCGCCAGGTGTTCGAAAACGCCCATCTCACTCCCCGCTTGAAAATTACATTATCAGAATATGCCCATCATCTAGCTCCGCCTTGGAAATCCCTTCTGCACTGGGCACTTAACCCCACCCTTGGAAATCCCCTCTGCACTCAGCACTTAGCCCGCTCACCGGAAATCCCACCTACCTACCAATAGCAGCTCACCCTGTCCACATCCTGTTTCTCCAAATCCAATCGAACTCCTTCACTCCCTATAAAACCCCACTCCTGAGAGGAATCAGGTGCAACTTCCCTGGCCTCTCTCCCAGGGACCACAGAACCTCGCCCGGGAGCTGAATAAATTGGCATCTAATTTTCTTGTGCTGGCCTCAGTTTCCTCGTTTTTAACTTGGAAATAAACCTAAAGAGAATAACCTGATTTTTACCTTTTGACATCTTTCTCTATGTATAAAAGTATATGTAAAATATAATTAGAAATGTAGAGAATTTTTGTTTTTCTAAAAATGGCACATCTCTCTCTGTAACTTGTTTTTCTCATGTAATAATATATAAGGAACATTCATTTGGGTAAATAATAGGTGTGGTTTTTTAAAAGCTGCATAATAATAATAATCCATTGAATGGACATGCCATAATTTACCTAACCATCCATTTATTGGACAGAGAAAATAGTAGGAAGTATACAAAAGACTAAGACTTAGATTGGCATCCCTTGTCAGCTTTAGTAAATGCTAGAAGACAATTCATGGAGCAATGCCCTGAAAGAGGGATATTTTCAACTGATAAAAGTTTACTATTCCTGTAGAAGATACAACAGTCATGAACTTTTATGTTCCAAGTGAAAAGGCAGCCTGATGCCTTTTGTCAGGCTATGTAATCCAATATGGCTGGAATGGGCTTGCATACTTCTTTGAATTTCTATTCACACCTATCTCCACATAAGCAAAATTCAAATATACAGTGCGACAGGGTGACAAATAGTGAAAGAAATAAGCCTTATATACTGCTATTAGGAGAATAAAGGGGAATAGACTTTCTGAAAACCAGTTTGACGGCTGCACTAAGACTTTAAAACATTTATATCTGTCATACATTAATTCTAATTACCTGATTTTAACCCAAAGATATAATCAGGTGGGGAAGCAAAGCGTTATCGGTAAGGATGAACATGGCATTATATATAATAAGGAAAAACTGAGAGTAGCATGAAGATTCAGCAACAGGGAAATTGTTTAATTATGGAGCATTATTAGGTGGCATATACACCTTTTAAAAATCATATTTTTAAAGACTATACAGTGCCAGGAGGAATTGCTCAGGATTTTAAAAGTCCCAAACAAAAACACCAAGAAAACATGGATTTCAAAACATTTAAACACTGCATGGTAAAATATTTTGTAGCCTGGAAGTTTGCCTCTGGAAGTTACTGTAAAATCTCATTAGACTTTTAGTTAGAAAGTGAAACAAACCATCACAGAACTTAGGCTCAACTGTAAACTTGTAAAAGTAGACATTCAAGAAGAAGATGGTGGAAAAGCTCATTGTATATGAAGTGACATTAGTGTTTCTGGAAAGAATAAGAGAGTCCCTTTCACTTAATGCACAGTTTGTTCTGTTAGCTAGAATTGAATAACAATATTCTGGGTGTGCTGGTATACCACTAAGAATAAGCATAGTCACTGTCCTGAAGAAATTTAATGTGTGATGTCAGAAGCACAGATAAATATGTTATCAACTGAAACAGGTAATAATGGTCATTACAAAAGTGCATTAAGGAAAAGAGAATCATGGTTGTGTTGGTGGCTTGAACATCAAATGATTACTCTTGACATTGGGCTCACATTTAAAATCTTCCCATGATTGACCCATTATCCTTACCCAACTTTGCCTCCCTTCCCTTTTGCAGCATTCCCACTATTATACATGATAGTGAGAAACCTCATAGCAATATCATATGATACATAATAGTGGGTTATACAATCCTCTGATACCCGTTTCTTCCTCCTTTCCCACTTTCACCCTAAGGCAAGAGCTCTGTGCAGGATGGAGCCACCTGTAGGCAGATTCTGAGGGACTGGCCTATATTGGAGTGTGGCATGGGTCCACATGCATGGGCCTTTGCAGGACATGCAAGTCCATTCTGATACTCTGATGCCTCAAGAAGAAGACTAGCAGGTGGAGTCAGAGGGGAGACTGAACTCAAGGGAAGTATTCTGGAGGAAGAGAAAGAGGAAAAAGAGAGAAGAAGGGATGTGGTTGAACCTAACGTTTAAGTATTTGTGCCAAGGGAGACAGCATCTGGGAATTTATGGATGGAGCTGACGCCATTACAAAGCAACCCTTCCATAGATCAGAGGCAAAGGCAATTGGGATCTGTCCTTAGGTAAGGCAAAGTTCTGTCCTCTTCAGAAAGGCAACTTGTCTCCTAGGAAAACTGGGTGGAAACATCCCCTTAGGGCTGGGACTCTGAGGACAGGCTGCTTCCTTTGCTGAGCTTACTCCCTGCCCTGCAGGATGCCAGGATGGAACTGGGCAAGTGCCTGCCCTTCTCATCACCAGGAATGACCGGAGTGTGACTAGGAAAGGGCTCACGGACTCGTCTGCGGTGGTTGTATGCCTATGTGCGTGAGGTACACATGCTTCTTCAAGTTCTGACCCTGCTTCGTTATCCTTTGGCTACAAGGTTCTTATTAGAAGGAATAGTAACTTTCTTTAAAAACAAACTTTTTTCCCTGAGGATAAAAAACCAAATCTCCCTTGGGCTGCAGAAGTCAACAGCCACTGCCTGAGGCACTACTGAGCTGGCTTTGCTTTTAGAGTCCTGGAGGCTCTCCTCTCCTCAGACGGTAGGTCAGGCTGGGTCAGGGCTCCCACAGCATTCTGCTGTGAGGGAGAGAGGACCTGTCCTTATCCCCTAGGCCAGAGGTCCCCAACCCTGAGATATAATGGCCTGTTAGGAACAGGGCCACACAGTAGGAGGTGAACAGCGGGTGAACAAGTATTACGGCCAGAGCTCCACCTCCTGCCAGATCAGCAGCAGCATTAGATTCTCATGACAGCATGAACCATATTGTGAATTGCACATGTGAGGGGTCTAGGCTGTGCATTCCTTATAAGAATCTAATGCCTGGTGATCTGAAGTGGAACAGTTTCATCCTGAAACCATCACCCTCTCTTCCCCTGCCCCCCTTCATCTGTGGAAACATTGTTGCGGGGAAACAGGGTGTGCTTGGGGCAGGCTACTATTGGTAGGTAGGCAGGATTTTCTAACCGCAGGCTTGGTGCCTAGTGCAGAGCTTAGTGTTGAGTGCAGAGGGGTTTTCCAAGGCGGGCTAGGTGCCGAGTGCAGAGGTGGGCATGTCCAAGCTCCTGGCGAGGCAACCGGCCTTACAATTGTCTTCCACGAAACTAGTCCCTGGTGCCAAAAGGGTTGGGGACCGCTGCCCTAGGAAACTCCTTCCAGACATCTCCCACTGATTTTCATGTCTAGGAAATGTGGCTAGAGGTTTCCACAGCAGATTTGGGTAGTAATCTTTCAGCAAATCTAAGACCACTCCAGTTTTTATACAATTTGCCCAATTGCTTGTGTGTAACTTGTTCAAAGTTTCACTACTGGAACTTTAATTAAAGTATTAGCATTTGAAGATAAATAATCTTTCAAAAATCTCTGTGGTGTTACAGAACATTTTTAAAGATAGGATTTTTATATTTTAAAAGCAAGACTTAGAAGAGTTGGTAAGAGAAGAAAAATAGAGAGTCAAAGAAAAGCAAATACTTGAAGCCCTATCATCCAGAGAAAATTGCTTTTGAAGTTTTGGTAAATTTCATTTCAATTTCAATAATTTCTGCCTTTATCTTTTTTATGACCTTTCTATTTTGAGTTTATCTGCTATTCTTTCTGGAGCTGCATGGTTTAAAATTATGCTTTTATAATTTTCAATCTTTCTTAAATGATTTTCAATGAATATGTCTAAAACTAAATATCAGTATATTTTTTCCTGAGTATTGCCTTGGCTATATTGAATACACTTTAAAAGTGTGGCCTGTTCGCATTGTTCATTTCTAAGTATTTATAATTTATATTTTAATTTATTCTTTAACTGAAAAAATTTTAATAAGACCATTTGATAAAGTTGTGTTATCTAGTTATCTAAGGTTTTGCTGTCCAATATAGTAGCTATATGTATTAGTCTGCTGGGTTCTCACATTGCTATAAAGAAGTACCTGAGACTAGGTAATTGATAAAGAAAATAGGTTTAATTGGCTCATGGTTTCTTAGGCTGATGATGCTGGCATCTGCTTCTGGGGAGGCCTCAGGAAACTTACAATTATGGTGGAAGACGAAGGGGAAGCAGGCACATCTTACATGCCCAGAGCAAGTGGAAGAGAGAGAGATGAGGGAAGTGCTATACACTTTTAAACCATCAGATGTCCTGATAACTCACTCACTATTCAGTACCAAGGTGGGGATGGTGCTAAACCATTAGAACTTCCCTCATGATCCAGTCATCTCCCACCAGGCCTCACCTCCAACATTGGGGATTACAGTTCAACAGGTGTGGGTAGTCCAAATTGACATATGCTTTGAGTGTAAAACACACACCAGTTTCAAAGACTTGGCATGAAAAATTAGTGACTTTTTATATTGATTATATACTAAATGGTTGTATTTTGGATGTGCTAAGTTAAATAAAATAAATAATTAATTTCACCTGTTTCTTTTTTACTTTTTAAAAAATGTGGCTACCAGAAAAGTTTAAATGATTAATGTGGCTTGCATTGTGGTTCGTATTATATTTCTATTTGATTGCATTAAGCCATTGTTTTATTCTTGAACTGTTAATTCCAGAGACAGATGTGTTAAATCCATCTACTAATATTCATAACAGATCTTGAGGGAGTATATCTCTTATCAACATACCTCTTTGTCCTTTTTAATGTTTTTTTTTTTACCTTGAATTTCTTTCCAACAGCCCTGGCTTAAGACTTTGGAGTCATCCTCAATTTTTCTCTTTGTCTCATACCCCACATCCAACCTGTCAAAAGATCCTGTTGATTCCTTCTTCATTATATATCAAAATATATATATATATATATATATATATAATTCTTTTTCTGATTTTAATATTTCTACACTTGCTTTCTTTTGGTTAGCGTTTTACTAGATGGATCTTTCTCGATTCCTTTATTTACAAATGTCTTGCTTTTTTTCCTTTTAGGTGAATCTTTTGTAAATTGTATGCAACTGTTTTTCAAAATAAGTTTGAAAAGAATTATACTATCTGAATAGTCCCATCAAGGAAAAATGTCCACAATTTTCTGTTGTGAATTTAGGTTATTTTCACTTTTCTGCTATTATAAAAAGATGATAAAGTTACTTGTGCATATAACTATGTTTTATTTTGAAGCTGTAGTCTTAGGTGAATATATTCTTTTTAATATATTAATTCAATTTGTTTGTATTTATTGGGATTGTTAATAAGTTACAATTAGCTCCTGCAAACTTCTTTTGTGTTTCTAATTACAAGGCTATCTCTTTTCTGACTTCTGGTATATTGGGTTAGTGGCCTTCCATTCTTATCATTATTACTCACAATGGGGGTAACACCTTTGCTGATGGCTACCTGGCAGGGGGTAGGTACTGGGGAAGGGACCATCTTGGGTAGCTCCTCTCAGCACAGCACCTGCAAACTGTCACCCTGACCACCTCCTACCTTCCTGTGTCTACTGCCATCCACCTCAGGGCACCATAACTGTTCTTACCTTAGGACACAGTCTGCTCTTCCAAGATTTTAGGCTATGGTTTATCTTTCAGTATGACTCTATTCCTCATAAATTTTGGTTCATCAATAACACCACTTAATGTTTTCATATGCCACTATTGATTTTTTTTCTTTTTCCTTTAAACTTTCATTTTTTTTTTTCTAATGCTATATTGTGGAGGGACAGGCAGGAGTGTGGCTCAGATTATCATCTTTATCTCATTATGGTGTGCTCAGAGCACAAAGGCTGCTTTGTGCTATTATGGTTCTTTTGTATTGTGTGTCACTGAAAACCAGGAGACTAGGACAAATCTTCAACAGGCGTAGACCTAGATTTAGGGTATAGTATTATAGCTGTTTGGATACCCATGGATGCTTGTAGAATGCTGTTGGTTGACATCACTCTCAGGAGGGCGAGTTATAGCAAAATCGACACATTTTCTGGACTAAGATGGGAACATGGGCTTCTTTATCTGTACTGCTCTCATGTGCTGCTTTATCTGTACTGTTAAATATCATAGTCATTAGCAACATGTGACTATAGCATGTGAAATGTAGCTAGTCTGAACTGAAGCCTGCTGTAAGTATACAATGCACACAAAAATTTTCAGTATAAAAAATGTTTGGCCAGGCATGGTGGTTCATGCCTGTACTCTCAGCTCTTTGGGAGGCTAGAGGCAGGAGGATTGCTTGAGCCCAGGAGTTTGACAACAAACCAGGAAACATAGGGAGATACTATCTCTACAAAAAATTTAAAATTAGCCAGATGTGGTGGTATTTGCCTATAGTCCCAGCTACTTGAGAGACTGAGGCAGGAGGATCACTTGAGCCCAGCAGGTCAAGGCTACAGTGAGCCCTGATTGCACAACTGCACTCCAGCCTGGGCAACAGAGTGAGACCCTGTCTCAAAAAAAGTTAAAGATATCTTTAATGTCTTTATATTGATTACATGTTGAAATATATGGCTCACATTATATTTTGGCCAGCACTGTTCTAGTTCATTCATGAGAAGATCAGGGATGTATGAAGCCATGTTCCTTACCTCCCTTTCTGTAATACTTTATAAGTAATTTTCTGATACATCTAATCCACATTGCGTGGTACAATCTGTTTCATCTGTATCAGCAGCAGCTCCTTTGCTGTTTTTGAATCTGAGCATTTGAATCTAAGGTTCATGGTTTCCTTTCTGCTCTGTACTTTCTAACTCCTGCTTGCTGAAGGTCAGTGGAGGTTCTCAGGAACTAATGTTAGGCTTGAGAACATTTGTAATAACTTTGAAACAGGAAGCTTTAGATTAAAAGTGCACCATTGCATAAAGCTGTTATGTAGGAACATGTAGAGTTGCCAATTTATTCATTCAACACTTATTTACTGAGTGCTTCTATGTGCTTGTCACTGATGTAGACACTTGAGATACACCAGAGACCAAAGACAGAGATCTGTGCTGTCTTGGAGCTCACATTCTAGCAGGGGGTGTGGACGATAAACAATGGACACTATAAATAAGTAAATTACATAGGATGTTGGAAGGTGATAAGTAGGGTAGAAAAAGAATAAGAAGGATTCATAGTGCTGGAAGGAGTGGGAATAAATTGCAACTGTAAGCAGAGTGGTCAGATCGGGCTTCACTGAGAAGAGATACTTAAGCAAAGACTTGAAGGAGGGAAGGATGATAGGTGTGTAGCTATCTGGGAGAAAAATATTTCAGGCAGAGGGAAAAGCTGTGCACAAGGCTTCAGGCTGGAGTGTGCTCAGCATGTTTGAAGAACCTTAGAGGCAGGGGTGGCCGGGAGGAGAGCAGTAGTGAGGTCAGAGGTAAGGGGGCTTCACGGATCACTTAGAGCCTTATAGGCCATTGTAAGACTTGTGCATTTACTTTGAGAGCAATGGGAGCTCCTGTGGGCTTTAAGGAAAGGAGTCATCTGCTCTGGCCTACATATTTAAAGGATCACTCAGACCCCAGGTTGAGGTTAGACTTCAGGTAGGCAAGGAGAGAGGAGACGGTGGCCCCACTACACAGTAGAAGTAGAAATGGTGACAATGTTGCATTTTGATATATAATGAAGATGGAATCAACAGGATCTTTTGACAGGTTGGATGTGGGGTATGAGACAAAGAGAAAAATTGAGGATGACTCCAAAGTCTTAAGCCAGGGCTGTTGGAAAGAAGGAGTTGCCTGCCATCCACAGAGGACGGGAAGGCAGCAGATGGAGCAGGTTTGGGAGAAATATAGGGAGTTTCATTTGCTTAATTATATTATCTATTGCACTATAAAAAAAAACCCAAAAATCTACTAGCTTAAGATAATGACCATTTATTATCTTACAGTTTTTGTGGGACAGGAACTCAGGAGTGGCTTAGATGGGTGGGTTGGGCTCAGAGTTTCTCATAAGGTTCCAATCAGGATGTGAAGCAGGGCTTTAGGTTCTGCAGGTTTGTCTGGGGCTGGAAGAGCCACTTCCACGATGGCTCACTCAAGTGGCTGCTGGCAGGAGGCCTTCCTCTTCGCAACATGGGGCTCTCCATGGGCTGCCTAAGTTTCTGTGTAGCTGGCCTCCTCCAAAGCAAGGGAGCAGAAAGAGAGAGGAGAGCTTGAGAAGGCAACCAAGATGGAAGCCTCAATGCTTTTTCTGACCTACTCCCCAAAGTTGCATGCTGTCACTTTCACCTTTTTCTATTTATTAGGAGGGAGTCAATCCAATTTGGTCCCACACCAAGCCCCAGATCTGAGAAACTGCCACCAGTTCTACTCCCAATTATCTCCTGGCTCAGGTTTCTGAAGATGTCTCAGTCTGGACTCACTAGCACCTGTCCCATGGGCCCCCTCTGGGCTGTCACAGTGACACCTCACCTGCCCACAGACACAGATGAGAGAAGAGACCTCTGCCCAGGCCCCTTCCTAGCCAGAATCCAGGAGCATTCCAAGGGCTCCCACTGCCTCTCTAGCCCCCATACCTGACATGCTCCCTTGTGATGGCTCAGTCCTCATCTTCCCCAACCTGACCCTGTTGGCAGAGACTGGGTCCTGTGACCTGGATGAGCCATCCCGTCCTCAGGAAGTCTTCGTCCCGCTGACCACCTATCCCCTCTCCCCACCTGCCCCACTTTCTGTCTGTGGTTCTCACAGTCCATGGCCTTCACGGCCCTTCTCTGCCCAGGCCAGCCTCTTGTTTTTATAAGAAACTAAAATTTCAGCACCTGCCCCAAACAGTCCCCCAGAGGGCTGGTGTTTATGCCCTGTGAATTCTCACCTCTACTCATTAAAGCGGAATGAATACATTAGCCTTCTCGATATCCTCCCCTGATATTTTCAGGGACTTGTTTTTTCTGGAGGGTGCTGTGCCCTGCGGGGAGTCTGTGCAGCAAGTCGCATAGGTGATTGTTAAGCCAAGTGTTCCTGGTGGGCGGGGCAAATCCCTCAAGTCTCTTTTTCTCCAAGACGTGGCAGACATATGGAGAGCAGCAGTGCAGACCCTCAGTGCCTCCCCTCAGTCAGGTCCGTGGACTCCAGGTGAGCAGAGGCACCGGCTAAACGAACAGTCCCCCTTTCCCCTCCTTGTTCTGACTTCAGATCCTGAGCAGGAATGCAAAGGCCTTGGCCCTGCTGCTAAGCCAGCTGCTGCCCCATGTAGAGAAGATGGCGTGAGGGCTCCATGAGAGTTGGGGAGATTCTGCCTTGCCCTCTGCTACCCTGAGGTAGCACTAGGAGATGAGGCCCAGGAAGTAGAATATCCCAAGGAGAGCAGGGTGGAGTGTGCCCTGGATGCCAGAGTCTCTCTTGTCACTTCCTGAACCACGTCTTCAGGATGTGACCAACACAGTGAAAGGGAAGGTTTGGAAAGAATGTGGCTGGCAGATTCCACACCCACAGGGGAGCCCTGATCACCTCTGATGTGCTCTGTCCTCTGAGAACGGCAGGTCCGTGGTAGCTGCAAGGGATGGGACAGGGTCATATGGGATAATCATGAGCCCCTAACCTTTCCAGAGAGGCCAAAAGAAGCTCCTTCTGTCCGTCCCCTGCTAGGGTCTCTCATGGTGGAACTACTCTCCACCTTTGCCATTCATCTGGGCTTGAGTCCGAGTCAGGAACCAGTTATTGCTCCTGCTCCGGAGTGAGATTTGCAACCCAGGCCACTCTCAATGCATTCTTCTCCTGTAGGAGTGGCTGTTCCCAGCTGGCAGCCTCACACTGATGGCTCCATGTTCCCAGGTCCTGTTCTCCAGAGCTCCAGATGCTGATCAGCTCTGCCCGGTACCAGGTCCTGGGAGTCCTGGGGCATTTAAGTGCGGAGCTTGCATCAGAATCTTCTCAGCTCTAACTTCCCCAAAGAACTCACTTCTCCCCAGAGACCCTGGCACTGTCCCTAGTTTCCTTTCTTTCCCCTTCCTCAGTTCTGCCTCCTAGTCACTTGGAAGCCCATTTTCTGGAAGTATATAGCTTCTTAATTATGTTCATCTTCCACTTGTCATGCCTGTCCTCTTCTCACAGGGGAAGGCCTGTGGTGCTGATTGCCCCTGCTGCTGTCTATGCACCTCAAACAGTTAGTGGGGAGTTTGGGGACAGGGCAGTGGAGTGGTTGTCAGGGTGTGAGGGATGTAAATATTGATCCTGCATGACAGTAAAATCCAAGTGCCCAACACTGTATGCCTGTTCTTTTCAGATTTAAAACCACACTTATTGCCATTATCTCAGTTTCTACTGCCCCAGGGCTGCCATGTGTGGTTGTATAGGTTATTCACTGCACAAGGTCACCTAGTCTAGAAACAAGTGGGAGCTGAAATCCAGTCCATCCTCTGCTTGACAAGACATGTACTCTGGCTTGGGGCTACATTCACCTGATGAACAGAATGGCTATACTATTTGCTCTCACAAAGTCAGGCACCAGTGGGGCTGTGTTAAGCTCAGAGGAAAGCTTTTTTAAAAAAATTTACACCAGGGGGCACTATAGGCTATCAGTGTCCCTGCATGATATTCCTGTGACTATCACAGAGCAGGACTGATAAACTTCATGTGGCAGAGGGTGAGATTGAGATATGGAGATCTTAAGTGACCTGCCCAAGGGCGACCAGTCATGGTGAAGCAGGAATCTGGTCATCAGTCTCTTTAGTGCAGTTCCCTGGCTTTGCACCCTAAGCAATTCTGTCTGGGCCAAGCATGGGCAAACAGCCTCTGCCTTCCTGACTTTTCTTTAAGCCCAGGTTTCATTCTGCTCCTGCTCAGATTTTGTTCACTGGTAATTTCCAGGAGTGGCGTGGGAGAAACGTGAGTGCAGGTGTAAGAGCAGGCACAAGAGCCCCTCTCCTCCACTGCAGTGCACCTTATCCATTTCATTTCCTTCTTAGATGCTGGAGGCCTACACCACCAGCAAAACTGCACTGTGGGGACTCACCAAGCCCTTGGCTACAGAGCTGGCACCAAAGGCTATCCAGGTGCCCTGCCTGTTGCCAGGAATCATCAAGAACTGACTTCAGCCAAGTGATGAGGTTCAACAGCTCCCAGCTGCTCCCACACCAACCACTTTGTTAGTTTCCCCAGCCTGGACATGTCCCTGTAAGACCAGCAGCCTCTCACTTCCTGTATCAGCACCAGGGCTGTCCTCTGTGGGAGCAGTTGAGGGATTGCTGACCCGGAACTGAGCAGGGCCATCTGCCCACAGGGCATGAGCCTGTCATGGCAACCTCTCTCTCTGGCCCGTCACAGTTCTACCTAGCACTGAGCCTCTGAATTTTTTCAGGTTGAAGATCATTTAGCTCTGCAAAACTCCTCTAAAAATCCCTGTGGATAGCAGAGGCGAGTAGTCTTCTCCAGGACTGTATCTTGGACTGTATCCTCACCTGTCAGCCTGTCCTCTCATGGAGTCAGGGGATGCACAGCCAATGAGGTGGGATCTGGAGGGCATGAGGGGGGCCGCACTATATCTCTCCATGGAGCCCAGGCCTGTGAGGGGCCTGGGAAGGGGGATCCAGGGCTAGAGGTGGTGCTGGTCCTTATGTTCAGAGCAGCAATGCCAGCAGTCAGAGTTCATTAGAGCATGGGCTGAGGCCTCAGTTCTGTTCTCTTTCCACGTAGGGGGCAAGAGGACTGTGCAGGAACCCCGTTCTTCCTGTGCTCTGGAGATGCCAGCTATATCACTGGGGAGAGCATCCTGGGGGCTGGCTTCTCCTTGAGGCTCTGCAGACTGTCACTCTGGGTGTAGACACTGCACTTTGCCCTGGGGACCAGATAGTGATTGGACAGGAGAATGAATGAAGGCCAGGCCTTGGGGGAGTCATAGGTAGCAGGGGCTAGTTTACACGTAGAATTCTAAGACAGATCCAGTGTAGGGCATGACTGGGGCTGGGACAGAGTTGCTTCTGAAAGTTGCAAAGCCTGAATATATGTTTGTTTGTGTGTTTTTTGGGCAGTAAACTTGTTTTGAAACTCCTAATCCGGACTCCTGGTGTGGTTGGCAAATATGAGTAGCTTCTTTGCCTACAAACAGCATCACTGTCTCAGTGGCCTATTTTCTCACCACTGCCCCATCCTCAGGAGCTCCTTACTCTGTGTTTGTCCCAGGATTCAAGCATCCTGAGATCCTAGAAAAGAGAAGCCTTTGTATTAAAAGTTGTGCCAAAATGCCCAGGAGTGCAGCCAACAGCCCACCCCTAGGAGGCCAGTGACTCTAAGAGGAGATTCATTCAGTTTTCTCCCTCCCCGTTTTCTTACCTGGGAGCCCTGGAAATGATCCTGAATTAGGAATGGAAGATCTGCTGAGAAAGAATTCCTCCTCTGCCCCTGTCTTTATCTCCCTGGGCTTCAGCTTCCTTAGCTGTTAACTAAGGAGCTGGACTGATAACCCCACGCCCTCACCTCTGGATTTCTGTGAGGCGCCACTCTGTTTCCCAGCATTCTGGCCTCCAGGTCACAATGGTCTCCATGGTTCCAGCTCTCTGCGGTGGCATGTCCACTCTGAATGCTGTCACCATTGCAAGGTGATGGCCCCTCACATGTGACAGCAAACCTAACCTATCAGGGAGCAAAGAAGCTGGGGAAATCTGGGCCCTTCAAGGGGCATTGCTCAGACCCCAAGCTTCACCAAAAGTGTGCTGTGACATTGCAGTCCTTGTCACCATCTTCTCCAAGCTCACACCATCAGTTCTCCTGTCTTCTTGTCAAAGCTGTGCATGTCCCCTGTCCCCTGGCTGGCCCAGCCTCCCTGGACCATCACCTGTCTTCCCCAGTGGCTATTTAAACTGCCACTGCCATCTTCCCCTGCAGCTCCACTCTGTTCACTCTAGGCAGTGACCTGCCTGCATACTCCCCAGAAAAAGCACTGGCAATGAGATGGCGCTCCTTTAATCTCCCCTACTCTGGTCCAAACTTACATTTGCTTCTGTTCTTACCCGAAAGTTCACCGATCAGTAGAAGAGGTGCATCTTCCCTCTCCAAGGGAATCTTTCCATGTTCACATTCACTCGGAATCTCGTTTTCTCCGACCGCCCTGGGCACTTTGTTCCATGAGGCGTCTTCTCTCTTATCTGCAGCTTCAACCTCTTGGAGCACTTTAATCTAAAAACAGAACAAAACCAGCCAACCAATAAAACTCAGACTCTTCAATCTCTAGTCAACCTCTAGCCATCATTATCCTTCACTCCTCCCCATAAAGTCCCTCTCTCTCATTTGCCATTTGAAAGTCTTGTTGTTTGTTTTGGTTTGGTTTTTTTGAGATGGAGTCTCGCTCTGTCACCCAGGCTGGAGCAGTGGTGCAACCTTGGCTCACTGCAACCTCTACCTCCCAGGTTTGAGCAATTCTCCTGCCTCAGCCTCCTGATTCACTGGGATTACAGGCATGCCCCACCATGCCCAGCTAATTGCAAGTTTTTTCATTATCAATGCACATGCTGAGGTTTTATTTTCCTACCTTTTTGGGTATTTAGAGTTTAGATCCCTGTTACTCTCCACACACTCAAATACTCAGAAGTGTCTTAACGGATTATTCCCCAGCCTCCCAGGTAAGCCTGTTACTATTTTACGGTTTTATTTTATTTTCTGTCTTCTCAGAAATTTGCCATTTCTGGAGTATTTCTACAAGGGGCTTGGGCTGCCTAGGAAATCACCTCTTCTTTCATTTCAGTCCTGCTCCAGGGAAAATTCTCCTAAGTCTATGGGGAGAGGGGAGCAGATATCTGCCATAGATTTTCTTCCCAGTTCTGGAAACAAGTTCATTCCCATAAATGAAAGTCACTGATTTTCAGACAAGCTTCCAGGACACATTCCTATCCCTTCCCAAGGGAGTTTATAGTGTGTTACCTCCTGGACAGCTCATAAAAGAACTGGGCTGGCCTCTCTCTACTGCACAAAGGGGGCCCCAGTTGATCAAGCTGGAGCTCCAACCAGGCAAAGACGTGTCCCCATTCTCCCCTGGTTGGTATCTCAAGGCTCACAAAGGGGCACTCTTTTCTCCATGACCACAGCCACGAAGTATTTGGACACCATGGGAGGAGTCATATTGGATGTGAGAAGTGGAAAAGTTTCTCACTCCCCACGGAAGCATGGAGATTTACTGTGTGGGAATCCCTTCAGTAGGCCTTTCAAAATATGTATTAAGATTCCCAAACTATCTGTACATCTATGTGTAGAGAAAAGGTAATTATGTAAGTCACAAATCATTATTTCTTTGGCTTATGGTTTCCTCCCACTCCAGTCTTAAGTCACCAGCTACATTTGCACATGGTCTTTATAGACTTTGGCAGGGGGGATCTTTCTCATCCTCTCTCCACCTTCTTTATTCTGCTAATAAAGGAAAGTACTTCATACAATAGCTCAGCCCTTTCAAAAGCGATGGTGAGGAAATGTCCACCCTTCCCTTCACTTTGTTACTTCCTCCTGTACTCTGATGAGGAGCTAAACTTAGTGGCCCAGGTTACCGATGGTGTCTTACAGCAGCAAGGCAGTCTTCTCTGGCTCTCTTCTTCTTGGACCACCTGGACTTAGGCAAGCAGGACTTATTTCTGCTAGAGCTAGTTGGATTTCTGCTCTGGGTTAAAGATGTTTTACCTGAACCTAGCTGGGTATATCAGGTCAGTCCTCTCTGCCAGTTACCTTCAATTTAGAGAGCAGGGAGAGGAAAGCCTTGTTCTCCAATTCAGCATTAACAGTATGAAGATTACCCTGACTTTGATTCCCATCTGTCTTCTTCCATATAATTCTCAATTTCTTATAACCCACTAGAGAAGGAGGTATGATTAGCTTCTTCCAATGACTATCCCAGTCAGGAAATTGATAGAATTTCCTTCCTCTCTGCTCCAGTTGGACCTGGTAAGAACTCCTGGCTCACTAAGGCTGTCCTAAGGATGAAACTCCTGCTAAGACACCACTGCCTGTGGCCATGAATGTTAGTACAGATGTGGGGTCTGCATGCCAGCGCTGAGTGTGCTACATCTCATTTGCTGCCAAAGCAATTCATGTCATCTCTTGTTTTTGCAAAAGTCAAAGGCCTTGACTGCTGTGGGAACAAATAGTTACCAGTTCTTGGGGGGGCTTGTGTTCTCAAAGATGAAATGCTTCTTTATATCACACTTACTTAAAATATTTTACACTTTCATTTTTAAAATCCTGCCTTAAGTACTTTAATTGGACTGCAGGAAAGTTAACAGCAGTGTCATGCATAATCACTGGGAAGTTAAGATTCTTCCAAGACTACTTGTTCAGTTGGGCATTCTCATTGCTTTTTAGCCAACAATGGATGGATCCGCTCCCTCAGGCTAGCCTCCTTGCTTTCCCAGCATTATACAGCAATTTCTGAATGTATCATTGCTTTAACAAGATACCCCAGTTCCATCTTGATCTTTCCTGCCCTATAAGGCAGCACTTAGACAAGCTCTGGTCGCTGTGCCAAGATACAGTGAAACTCAATGAGCCAGATGTAAACCCAGCCCTCCTACCCTAGCCCCATACACAATGCTGAGTAAAGTAAGAAACAGAATGAAATCTACATTGCAATATGACTTATGTAAGTTTAAAAGCATACATACAAAATGCTAACACATATTTTAAGTCAAGTGTATACAAATAAAAAGATACAAATCAAGTGTATTAGCGTAGATGTCTTTGAGTTTGAGGGGAGGGAAATGGGAATGAAGGCTGAGAATAAAAAGAACAAGTAAATAAATAAATGAAATAAGAGTGGAGCCTTGGATACACAAGCTAGAGCAATGGAGCAGTGTAATGAACCCTGGGTCCTGGGACTGGATGTTATAGCCAAGTCAAGCCCTGTGTGGTGGAACCACTGAGCCTATGACTCCCTGCTGCCCTCCTCCAATAAGGAAGGATCTTTATTCTTGGCTGGGGCCACTGCTGTACCATGAAGGTAAAGAACGAGAGGCAGAAGTAATGAAGCAAGAGAAAGAAACGGACTACTCCACATGAGGAAAGGTAGGGAGCCACTGGAGGAAAGAAAGAAAATATCTGGGAAAATATCTGGTGGGAAAAGTTTGCAAGGATGAAAGGGAGATCAGAGAGAGATCCCATAGATTGTATGTATGTGAAAAAGTACTGATATGTGGAACTTGAAGGTTACTGGGTCCTAGACAATGAGCAAATTTGCATAAGAAGCCTAGGAGAATTCTGGGAAAACAGCAATGCATTCCCATCCCCTCTCGATGGATTTAAAATCAGGATTACCTGGGGCAACTTGACCAAGGGCCAATAAAGCTTCTTGCATATAATATAGCAGAATATGTTCATAATCTCCTGGTAGGGAGAGATTTCTTTAACAGGATGCAAGAATGCCAACCATACAGAACAGATTAATATATATGATAACATTAAAATTAAGAACTTTTTTTAAAGATGGAATCTCACTCTATCACCCAGGCTGGAGTGCAGTTGTGCCATCATAGCTCACTGCAGCCTCTAATTCCTGGGCTCAAGGGATCTTCCTGCCTCAGCCTCACAAGTAGCTGGGACCATAGGTGTGCACCATCATGCTTAGCAAGAACTTCTTTTTCTCAATAGTTACTATTCATAGTATTAAAAGGTAAGCCACAGAGCAGGAGAAAAATACAAGCAACAAACAACTCAAAAGCAAAGGATAAGAGACTCAAGCAGACACTTTACAAAATGAGATTTCTAAATGACCCATGAACATATGAAAAGGTGCTCAGCCACATTAGAAATTCAGATAAAAAATATAAGATGCACCAGAAAGTTAGGAAAGCCTGACAATACCAAGTGTTGGTGAAGATGTGGGGCAACAGGAAGCACAAATACACTACTATTGGAAGTTTAAATGGATACCGACCACCATTGTGGAGAACAGTACGGCACTGTTTACTGAAGTTGAACATACCTTAGGGGACAGCAACTCCACTTCTAGGTACATAAACAACAGCAACATGTGCACCGTGTACCTTTATTTGTAATAGATTCAAACTGAAACAACCCAATATTCATCAATAGGAGAATAAACAAATAAAGGGTCTAGTCATAGAGTGGCATACTATAGAGTTATGAAAATGAATGAACTGAAAATGTATACAATATCATAGACTTTTATATGTATATATACTCAAATGTAATATGGAGTGAAGTGAATCAGTCATAGTAGAGAATGTGTTGTATAATTTTATTTATGTGATGTTAAAAGAAAAGAAAACCACAAAACTAAACCATAGTGCACAGGGATACACTTAGTGCTTCGGCAGCAGGAATCTAAAGAGAAGCAAGGCAGTGATTGGCCGTGACAGCCAGAACATTGAGGGAAGGGTAGTAGAGAGAGGGTGCTCACGGGAGGATGAAAGGGTCTTTGGGATGCTGGCAATGTCCGTTTTTTGGCCTGGATGGTTATATGGATATTTATCCTGAGATAATTATTGTGCTTGAGGAACACTTTTGATTTGCAAACTCCATTGTAGGTGTGTTCTACTTCACAATCTAACTGGAACCTTACCTATCACCATATATAAAAATTAAGACAGGTTAAAGACTTAAATATATAAGACTTCAAGCTATAAAAGTCCTTGAAGAAAACCTAGGAAATACTTGATATCCACCTTGGCAAATAATTTATGGCTAAGTCCTTACAAGCAATTGCAACAAAAACAGAAATTGCCAAATGGGACCTAATTAAACTAAAGAGTTTCTGCACAGCAACAGAAACTATCAAGGGAGTAAACAGACAACCTACAGAATGGGAGAAAATATTTGCAAACTATGGGCTGACAATGGGCTAATATCCAGAATCTATAAAGAACTTAATAAGCAAAAAGCAACCCATTAAAAGGGGGGCAAAGAACATGAACAGACACTTCTCAAAAGAAACATAAGCAGCCAACAAACACATAAAAAATGCTCATTGTCATTAATCATCAGAGATGTCCTTGTGTACCCAATATTTAACTCCCACTTATAAGTGAGAATATGCAGTATTTGGTTTTGTGTTCCTGTGTTAATTCACTTAGGATAATGGCCTCTAGGTGTATCCATGTTGCTGCAAAGGACATGATTTTTCTTATGGCTGCATGTTACTCCATGGTGTATATGTGCCATATTTTCTTTATTCAATCCACTGCTGATAGGCACCTGGGTTGATTCCATGCCTTTGCTATGGTAAATAGTGCTGCAGTGCAAAGAATGCAGGGAAATGCAAATCAAAACCACAATGAGATACCATCTCACAGCAGTCAGAATGGCTTTTGTTAAAAAGTAAAAACAAACAAACAAAACAAAACAAAACAGATGTTGGCAAGGCTGCAGAGAACACATACACTGTTGGTGGAAATGAAACTTAGTCACTGTGGAGAACAGTTTGGAGATTTCTCAAAGAGCTTAAGAGTTGAACTACCATTTAACCTAGCAATATGCCCACAAGAAAATAAGCCATTCTACTAAAAAGACACATGCACCCATATGTTCCTTGCAGCGCTATTCACCGTATCAAAGACATAGAATCAACCCAGGTGCCCATCAGCAGTGGATGAATTAAAAAAAAATGGCACATATACATCATGGAATAACATGAAGCCATTAAAATGAACAAAATCATGTCTTTTGCAGCAACATGGATGTACCTGGAGGCCACTATCCTAAGCAAATTAACACAGAAACAGAAAACCAAATACTGCATTTCTCACTTACAAGTGGAAGCTAAATATTGGGTAGACAAAGACATAAACATGGGAACAATAGATACTGGGGACTACTAGAGGAAGGAGGGAAAGCAAAGGACAAGAGCTGAAAAATTACCTCTTAGGTACTGTGTTCACTCCCTGAGTGACAGATTCATCTGTACTCCAAGCCTCAGCATTATGCAGTATACCTTTTAACAAACCTGCACATGCACCCCAGGTTCTAAAAGAAAAGTTGAAAAACTGCTTCATATGTATATATGTATGTGTGTGTGTGTGCGTGTGTGTGTGTCTGTGTGTGTGTATGTATATATATCAAAGCAAATAGAGATATTTGGAAAAGTAAATAGAGATGTTTGGAGCGGACTTGGTTGCAAAACTCTAGTAATTGTGAGTTTGGGTTTTTTCCCTTGTGAATTGGTGGGAGAAAGTAGTGGTATGTGATTCTCTGGTATTTCACTTGCAGCCTCTTATCCCGCCTTCCTCTTCTGCTGGGGCTTTTTAGTACCCAACTGGCAGCTGATGTTGGCAAATATAGCCTTTGAAAGAAAATTCAAGGACTGGAACATCCAAGGAAAATCACCAAATCTGATAAACTCCAGAGTATAGTATACGTTAAGAATTCAAGTTTTCTAGATGTGGCATTAGAGTATACATGCTGCTCCAAGGAGTCTGTAAAGAAACCAAAGGCATGCTCCCAGAGCCCAGGAATAGCCGTGTATGAACTTGGAGGTTTGCTGTGACATAGCATGGCTGCAGATGTTGATTAAGTGGGTCCAGAGAGGATCTCAGGTCCAGTGCTCTGAGACAATGTACTTTGGAATCAAAACTTCTAAAGACGAAGATAGCAAACCCATTTTTAAAGGTTGCATGGTCTAGGGTTTTTGGAAGCATATGCTGTCTTTCATGTTTGTCCTGCATGATGAATCAATTACAGAAACTAGATATGCAAAGTAGAATGAACTGATTGGGTATAATGCTTACCATACGTCATTAGGAACCACTGATCAAAAAGAAATCAGAAATCCCTTTGTGTTTTGTTCCAGCTATAGCATGTTTACACAGTGTTTAGAGGAAACTGTACAAGAGGAGAATGTGATTAACTATTTATACATTTTAACTAATGGCACAGAATACTTAACGATATTTTAGTTTAGGAGAAAGAAAAAGTAACTGTGAATCTGTGGGGGCATATTAGCTTAGCAAGTGTATGGACCATTGCATTTTTTAGATATTTTACAAAATCCAGAAATATACTATAAGTATTTTAAAACAAAATACCCATTTGTGCCTAAGCAGTAGTACGTACAATTTTGTACAATTCCATTTCTGACAGTTCTGTTGTGCTAAGAATTTTACAATAAATACTCAAGTGAGGGCAGGTGTGAGTAGGGTTTGGAGGAATTGGCAGCCACCAGTGCTGATTGCACCCATAGATTTTCCTGACTAGTTCATTCTTCTCCCTTGAGCTCCCCAAGACTACTCTTTCCTGACTAGAAAGAGGCATGCATGTGCCTCAAATAAAATGTATTTTTAAAAATATATTGTAATTTATCTGTGCATTAGGACATTGCACTCATTAAATTCTTTCAAACCAATCAGAACTTGAAAAGTTGCTTGTGCCCTCTAGGATTTGAGCATGGAAAGATGGCTTGGGGGCAGATGTGAAAATGGAAACAACTTCGTTAGGTTCATTAGCAGTCTAATCTCACACTACACTGTGGAACACTGAATTACAAGAAGTAATTGAATTCTGATTTGCACATTGGGGTAGCATTTGGTTTGCATTTGGGCATATATTTGCTACACTCTCTCTTCCACTTACTGATAGTGAAGATGGTGGTGGCTGACACCCTGAAAACAGAAGCAAATTGAGGCTGGCTGAGCTTGTTCTCTTCCTGATTCACTCCTTCCCCCACCTCCCAGCTTCTCTTACTCTCTCCCACTCTCTGGAAAACCTGTGTTCCCTCAGGTAATATTAGCTGTAGATTGAGAAAAACTCAGACTTATATGACATAGCCACCTTCAAAGATTATCTTAAAGCACTGCAGCAGAATTCCTGAGGGGTGGTGAGCAAGTGCCCGCACAAATGCCAGTGATCCCAGAAAGGGATAAAGTTTTGCTTTTGGTTTGGTTTTTAAAATGAAACCATTCTGAACTTTCCTGATTCTAGAGCAGTTTGCTTAGGTCAACACTGGTGACACCCAATGGCGTCTGAGTTCTCTAGACCGAGGGTAGCAAGCCCCTGTTTTCTATATGGATGTGGTAAAAGGGTTTCTAATATGCAGTCCTCTTCTTCTCTCATGTACCCTCGATTTCAAACTTTAACCATGGGTCTAGAGAAGAAAGTGCAATGAGTGTACCGGGAAAGACACAAATCACAAAGACCCACTTTTTATGGTTAGGAGAAAATTTAATGTTATGTCAGAATAATTTTTCTCATCAAATCAGCTTCCTAGCAGGTGTGGAGAACATCAGAAAAGTAACAATGAAATATATAAAAGCCTCTTTGGAAGGTGGAAGTCTATTTAAAAAGTGAGTAAATTTGAATAATTTAATAGCAAGTGAGGACCTCAGAATTATAAGTATGTGAATATGAACTTAGCAAACAGTTTTCCTTGACAAAAATAACTAGTTACTTTATGGTCAAAGTATTTTGAAGGAGTAGAAATGTAGCAACACCTTTGAAGACAATGTCCATAAGGAAGGTGTGGGAACTGGCTATCCAAACCTAAATTATTAACTAGATTCAAATTATGTTTACTTTTTTTGTGCTTCAAATGAAAGGATCGCACATAAGAAAGAGGAACTAACGCTGAGGGCAGGGGTTCACACCTGTAATCCAGCACTTTGGGAGGCCGAGGCACGTGGATCACTTAAGGTCAGGAGTTCAAGATAGCCTGGCCAACATAGGGAAATCCCATCTCTACTGAAAATACAAAAATTAACTGGGTGTGGTGGCACATACCTGTAATCCCAGCTACTTGCAAGGCTGAGGAGGGAGGATCGCTTGAACCCAAGAGGCCGAGGTCACAGTGAGCCGAGAATGCATCACTGCACTCCAACCTAGGTGACATAGTGAGACTCCACCTCAAAAAAAAAAAAAAAAAGGTAACTTAGTAGAAATTGAAATTTGCAAAGAATGAGCAGATACATGTGATGTGAACATCAGTCAATGCAAGGTAAATGAGGCCATAAGGGGTTGGTAATTCCTCTGATGTCATAATTTTCTTTGAAAGAATTTATTATGATTCTAACAAATGGAAAGAGATACGTCATTGACAGTGTCCTCAAGAAGATCCTTACAATAAATGTGGCATCTGGTTTCACAGCTTTCACCTGCTGGTGCATTGTAGAAGAGAGGCCAGTTCTGAAGTCTATAGAAAAGACATACAGTTGCTCCAGGGATCTTTCAAACAACTCTGATAGAGAGATAAAATAGGGAAAAAGTAGGATACATCTTCCACACTCATAACGATGGCTGTTATGTTCCCAAAGACTTCTATTACCCCTTTCCACTGGCTGAGGCCACTAATATACCACTGAGGCTTAGTCCCACCCTGGTTTCTGTGTCAGTCCCCTACACGGCAAGGACTGCATTAATAATCTGTCCTAATTCATCTTAACAGGCCCAGCCTTGACCACTCGCATGCTACTTCTCACATCCCCACCGCTGCCAGTCCTGGGAGCATATGGCCAGCCCTCCAGCCACCCTTCTTCTCCTTAGATTGGCCTAGTCCCTCAGTCTGGATCTCTGTGGGTTCCCAGCCCTAGGTTCAGCACAGATCACTGGTCCAGGATCTAGGTCTAGGGCTTCCCCTGAACCCCAAGTAGGTAGATAAGATCCTTCTTCCCATCAGATATCCTAGGACACAATCCCCAGAGTCCTATTTGGATACTCTCCTCATGTCAAGAACTCACCAACCCTTGTCTTACTGCATGTGACCTATTCCGCAGGTTATATGAAGCATTCCTCAAAGACTGTAGAGAAGTGAGATCACTTACATATTCCACCTACTTTACGTTTAGCGATAGCCACTCACCACCTTTACCGAAAGGAAGAATCTGTAAATTCTTTGCTCTGCTTGTAAAATGGATAAAATAGTCCAGCTGTCATGTCATTCCTGATTCAGCCAAACAGAGACCAATTGATATTCATTAAAATAAGGCTTCTCTGTTAGAGGATTGTTATTTTGTGTGGCTTCTTTATATTTAAGGCAATCTCCAGCGTGCCTCCCTGCTGGCCAAGAAAGAGAAAATTCTGGAGATGCTGAAACACAAGCTTTCAAAAGTCCCAGCAAAGAAAGTAAAAAGACAAAATTATGCTTGAAGACGAATTTGAAAGCAGTAATTTAGAGAGAGGGCAGAACCAGGCTGACTGCACCGTTAAGGAATCTGAGGAAAGCTGACCAGGCGGCTTGCTGATAATGCGAATCTGAAAGAAGAAAACCAGATGGAACAACTGCATTGGGACGTCCCCGTCCTGTGGATCCCAATGTAAGACAGGGCGACTGCCCTGTGAGACTAGCAATGACAATCTGAAGACTTCAGTCTGGAGAGAATACTTTGCAGGGGTTCAAAGAGGATAAATGAAACAAAGTAACTCGAGTGTTATATTTGAATTATGAACACTACAGTTCTTGTGCACAACATTATGACTCCACATTTGCAAATGTCAGCAAGGATGATTCTGATTAAGTCTATTCAAACTCTGGGGAAGACTGCTCTTCCAAGTGCTTTCAGCATCCCTAAGGTTTTGGTCACATGCCAAGATTATCTATTTGTTATGGCATATAATTTGCTGAATGTTTTAGCAAGAGGAGAACATTCCAGGATTCTACAAGTGCAGGAGGCGTCATCACCTGAAGATGAAGGTCATACTAGGCTATGTGACACAGCAAATGAAATGGATATTATAGATATAGAGCCAGCAGTATGTTTGGACTCCAATACTCAGGACAGGCTCATAGCACTGAAAGCAGTAACAAACTTTGGCACTCCCGTTGAAGTTTTTAACTCTGAAAAAGCTGACATGTTCAAAAGAAACTTGACAAGACCATCAAATTGTCCAAGGAGCCCCAGGAAGCCCAGGATGAGCTTTTGAACACCAGACCTCCTTCCAATATGATCTGTCTCTTGGGTCCCTCATATGGAGAAATGCATCTCTCTGAACAAGCGACTAATAATCTTAAAACACTTGCACAGCATGTAACTCCAGGTGATATTGTAAGTGTGTATGGAGTTCAAAAAGCAATAAAGGTTTCCATTCCTTGCCTTATTGTGGAAAACAACTTTGTAGATTTAACAGAAGATTTTGAAGAACCTAAAAAGATTGATATTGCTGAATGTGGACTTGATGGGATTTGAAGCCAACTGGTATTTGATTACATATTATGTAATTTTTTTTCATTCTTAACTTGGAAATGCTTTTCAGAAGATATTAAATATTTGTAAATTATGTTTTTAATTAAACTTTGGAATAATGAATTTTAATGTTTCAGAGTTTGGACTTGTATTAGGTAATAAAGCTGGGACTCAAAAAAATGTGTTCACCCTCCCTCTCCTTTTTATCCATAATTACAATATTCAATACGGAAAAGCAATTTAAAAAATAAGAAAATAATTCAAGAGAAATTGTTAAATTTGGAGATCTAATTTCCAAATAAGAGGAGTTTCTAAATGTGAAAAAACAGACAAAAGGTTCAAAACCAATTTTCAGAGAAAATATTATTTAAAAAAAATTGCAGAGAGTACTACCAAAGTCCTACACAAAAATCAACAACAAAAAGCAACACCATGGCATAGTTTCATAAAAATTTAAAGCCGTAAGGGGAAAAATAATTCTGCAAGTTTTCAAGCAAAAAAAAGTAGGTCATTTTCATGGAGCAAAATTTCAAACTAGCTTTGGTTTTTTCCACTGCAATGAGCAATGCTGGATGACAATGCAATGACATCTTCTACAGAGGGCATAAAGTGCAAGTCAACAATAGTGGACCACATCAAGCCATTTGTATAGGGAGGCAACAGAGAGATACTTGCAGACATGACCAGTCTTAAAAAAATGTGGCAGCCAGGGGCTTCTTTTGAAAAAATTGCTCACAACTACAACATATAGTATGAAAGGCTAAAATTAGAGAAAAATTTGAATGTATAATGGCTTAAAAAAATGAACCTGTGAGGCTGGGCCCGGTGGCTCACGCCTGTAATCCCAGCACTTTGGGAGGCTGAGGCGGGTGGATCACGAGGTCAAGAGATCGAGACCATCCTGGTCAACATGGTGAAACCCCGTCTCTACTAAAAATACAAAAAATTAGCTGGGCATGGTGGCGCGTGCCTGTAATCCCAGCTACTCAGGAGGCTGAGGCAGGAGAATTGCCTGAACCCAGGAGGCCGAGGCTGCGGTGAGCCGAGATCGCTCCATTGCACTCCAGCCTGGGTAACAAGAGCGAAACTCCGTCTCAAAAAAAAAAAATATCAACTAAAAATGAACCTGTGATAATTATTGATACCAACTGTAATTAAAGAAGTAAAAATAACTGTGGAAGGGTTAGTCCTGATACTGCAGTAATTATTTAAAATAAGACACAGAAAGTATAAAAGAAACATGAAGAGAAAAAAAGTGAGAAATATCTAATTTAATTATGAATGGGAAATTGGATGTAAGGAATAAGAGATGCAGACAAAAAAAGTAGCATCCTTTGTCTTTCTTGCAGAGACGTACACAGGCTTTTGATTAGGGAAAGAGAAATAGAATGCTTACAGAACATTTCAAGATATTTACATGAGGCTTTAAAATAGATTTTTTTTGTCTTCTAAAACGTTTTAAAAGATAAAGGGAAAAATATAGTCCATATAACCAGAGACAATAAAGTTGCCTAATATATATTGAAAAAATTAACACCATATATGCCAAACACTGGATCTCATATAAATAATGTGAATCCACCATTAAAAAGCAGTTTCTGCCTAAAGTAATAAACAAAATTAATAGAAGAGAGGCCAGTTAGGTCAAAGTTATAAGGGTTTTAAAAGGTTAAAGTCAGAAAGCCTCACCCAATATATAAGTCATTTAAAAACAGCAAGTAAACAAATAATTAAAAACTAAGACATAAAAGTTGATAAAAATTAGTGTCAGATAATAGAGTTAGAATAAAAATTGAATAAGCATGATATAAAGTTTTAATAAAAACCACCAATATTCAATTTAAATGGACCATAAAAAATAGAAATATGAAATTTTCTATTATGATCTTTCATGTTATAGAGAATTGAATCAAGCACAACTAAAAATCAGTTTTTACCCTCATTTATCTATTACAGACTTTTTTTGATTCTATGAGCAGGAACTGATTGTATATCAATATACATATTTTTGGCTATTAATATTTCTGCAAACTTGCAAACTAACTTAATACTATTGCAAGGATCAGGAGACAGCATTCATAAAGCCTGCAGTTGGGTAACATTGACCAGAGATGGTTAATCTTGATATTAACAATAAAATATCATTGGATAATGCTCACAAGACTTTGGTCAACTTGGTAAATATTTTCATGAATTCTGGTTTAGTTTAGTGTAATGGCAAAATGGACTTTATAGCTGGAAACAGATTTTATGTATAATTATATAGGTACTAATTTTCTCATTTGTGTTGATATTAAGGTAACATTACTATCAATTAAGGTTAGTTAGGAAAACTGTCACTCACACACAGAATTTTTGCATGGGGGGGACAGATAGAATAATAATATATCCCCATAGGAACATTTCCCTTCCATTTCAGAGATTACCAGATAATTAGAGGCTCTGCAAAAGATTTTGTCATGCTCTTCAAATAAAAAACAGCTTTAATTTTAAAGGGTGGATAGCCCTGAAACCCATCATTTATCAAGCCCTGATGCATGTTCTGAAAGAAAGGGAGCTGTCCAGGGCTTTGCATGTCAAAGGGCCAAGTGTGTCCTGGGAAGGAGCTGCAGAGCAGATGCTACAATCAGGATGGTGTTTCTGCTTATGAATATTAATTTAGGCACTAAAGTCCCTGAGAATTAATGTCTGTCCTTAGGAAGTATGTGTGTGGTCAATAGTTATGTAGTGGATAATTAAAATTAATAAAAAATACAGAGGGTCTTACAATGACAGGAGCCTCTAAGAGGATACAACTTGGAGGTGAATGCTCACCTGCACATTTCTACTAGACCTCATGTGGAAGCCCTTGTGATTATTTTATGTGGAATAATCTGATCCTTGGAAACTGGACTGTAGGGCTCTACTGTGTCTCACTGATATAGAAAGAAAAGGAGTTAGACCTTAGAGCCAGTTTTCTAAGACTCAAAATCCAGAGGCAGTAAACAAACAAACAACAAAAAACAACACACACACACACACACACACACACACACACACACACCACACACACACACACACACACACACACACACACACACACACAAATTAGGACACCAAGGAAAAATGGTTGGTTCCAGGGATGGGGCAGAAACAATGTAAATTGTATTTTTAAATGTTCTTTCTTTTATGTTCTATAAAAGAAAGATTGAGGAATTATTTCAAATTGAAGGATACTAAGAACACAGGTCAGTTATACAATATGTGGTCCTGGATTGGGTCTTGACCAGAAAAAGGACATTAGTGAAAAGCTGGTGAAATTTAAATAAAATATGTTATTTCATTAACAACATTGCATCGCTGTCAGTTTCTTGGTCATGATAATCGTGCTATGCTTATGTAAGATGGCAATATCAGGGAAAGAGGTGAAGGGCATATGTAAACTCTCTGTACTATTTTTGCAACTTTTTATGAAAGTTTAATTTCAAAGTAAAAGTTAAAAGAATTCTAAAGGAATAAACTCCCCCTTGAAGTGGCTTTCTAAAACAATATTAGTATAGTAAGCACTTAAATATACGGGAAGAACAAGATATTTTAAACTTTCTAAAAATGTTTTCCTACTTCTTATACTTTAGATATGTGGTTCTGTAAGAAAATATTTTCTTGGTAAAGCTGTAACAGGAAAAAAAAAAAGATTTCCCAAGTTTAATTAATAGCCTTTGTTATTACAAGAAGTAAGTACTTTATTAAAAACTTTCAAGTTTTAATATCTGCTATATAATGACACAAGAAAAGAGATCATGTAATATTCCTAAGTAAGATGTCTCTTTGAAGATAAAATGCCTAGGAATACAACTAACAAAGGATATAAAGGACCTCTTCAAGAAGTACAAACCACTGCTCAAGGAAATAAGAGAGGACACAAACAGATGGAAAAACATTCCATGCTCATGGTTAGGAAGAATCAATATTGTGAAAATGGCCATACTGCCCAAAGTAATTTATAGATTCAATGCTATCCCCATCAAACTACCTATGGCCCTCTTCGTAGAACTGGAAAAAACCACCTTAAACTTCATATGGAACAAAAAGAGAGCCCACATAACCAAGTCAATTCTTTTTTTTTTAATTGTAATTTAGGTTCTGGAGTACATGAGCAGATCATGCAGGACTGTTGCATAGGTACATACATGGCAAGGTGGTTTGCTGCCTTCATCCCCCCATCATCTATATCTGGTATTTCTCCTCTCATTATCCTTCCCCACCCTCCCCACCCCCGCTGTCCCTCCCCTATCCCCCCCTCAAACTGACCACAGTGTGTAATGCTCCCCTCCCTGTGTCCACGTGTTCAAATTGTTCAACACCACCTATGAGTGACAGCATACGGTGTTTGGTTTTCTGTTCTTGTGTCTGCAACGAAAGAAGGCAATTTGTTATTATCTTTAGGAATTAGCAAGCTCTGGGAGGTAGGAAGGCAGCTCTCTCCCTGAGTCTGTAAGGTCTGCAAATACTAGAGCATTAAAAATGCAGAAAATAAGAAAATCGAATTAATGTAATTGGCCCTGCAGTGCCAAATAGACAAACACAGAATCTAAGAAAACACAGAACACCATGGCAGCCTCTTCTCACTCTGCTCATGGAGGGAGCTTTGTCACAGATCGTGGCCTTTAGATTGCTTTCCTAGTAGTGACTCAAATACTAGTTTCTGTATCCCCAAATTTCAAAGGAAACATGACAAGTTCTCTGGGTGACTCTTAAGAACCCCCTCACTTGGCTTAACCTAAGAGGGAAACAAGCTATAAAAAGCAGAAACAGTACATAGCTCTGACAACACTCCAGTCTCTCATGCTCTAAAGAAACATTGTCTTCTAATGTTCCACCTCTCCACGAACTCTTAGCCTTCTCTTATGTAACCTAGAGGCAAAGGAGAGGCTAAAGGTGGAAAGAAAACAGATATTAGTGTCTCTTTTCATGTCCTGAGTAGGTGATTCAATATTCAGAGTTTGGTCTTTGAGGCTTTTGCTGAAAATCTAAGACAGGAAAATCACATCTAATATACTATTATGTCATCAGAATTTAAAAATGCACCATTTCTTTGGGTGCAGCAATTCTACTTCTCTGCAATTATCTTACAGATACATACATACATGTATAGAAACGTATGTACAGAGATCTTCATTGCAAGTCTGTTTGTAAAAGCAAGAGTTTGGAGACAATATGAATGTCTGTTGATAGGGAATGTATTTTGGTGCATCCATTCAATACAATACTATGTAGGCATAAAAAGAAAGAAGCAGCTTTAATTTACTGACAAAGTATAATTTCCAAGATAGATCTTTTAAGTGGAAAAAGCAAGTCACTAACATGTAAAACTGTACTCAATGAACAGTCTATGTGTATGAGTCTTTGTTAGTAAATGCACAAAATATCCTTGGAAAAATAAACTAAAATTTGGTAACAGAGTTTGTCACTAAGGAAAAACTAGGGAGTAGGTGGGAGACATATTTTTCACTGTGTATGCTTTGTTATGTTTTGAAATTTTTACCGTGTACATCTTTTAGTCTTCCAAAATGCAAATTAATAGCTTTTCCTTCTGTACCCTGCCTAGCTATCCCTTGTAAGGTTCTGCACTCCATTTAGGAACAGAGATTTTCTTTATGATTTCTGTCTATTTTCCTACCCTAGTTACCAGGGCTGACTAATGTAGAAGGAAGTCCCAAAGTCTATTTCTTTCTTCTGCCAAAAGGCCTAGGTTTTAGGACAGCTAGAATTACCCAGCTGGTGGGTACCCCTGTGCCTTCCATACTTCTACAAAGCTGTGTACCCCTAAATTGCCCTCTCTCACAAGATTGATCATTCCAGAAGGCAAAGAGAAGGAAAGAAAATTACCCAGCTGGTGGGTACCCCTGTGCCTTCCATACTTCTACAAAGCTGTGTACCCCTAAATTGCCCTCCCTCACAAGATTGATCATTCCAGAAGGCAAAGAGAAGGAAAGAAAATGGAGAAAGCTCTTGTAATTGGTTTTAAGAATTTCCAAACTTTCTGGCTCCAGGCCCGGGTCATTGTCCATTGATGACTTTACTGTAGGTTCTTGCTGTTAGGATACTCTTCTGTTTCTCCCTTCAGAAAGGAAGTCAATGTGTGGGGAAACAGAATATGATACTAACCCTTGGTTCTTGTCCTATCTCTGCTTTGAGTTAGCTGTGAGACCTCATCAGTAGTAATATTATAACAGCGCACTAGCACTGAGACTCACCCTGGCTCAACATGCCAGGTATCCTATATGCATTACTCACCTAATCCTCCCAGTGACCCCATGAAATAGTGACCATTATTAATTCTGTTTTATAGACAAGTTAACTGTCTCACCCAAGGCCACACAGCAGAGCTAGGACTCAAAACTCTTACTGCAGAATATCTGGGACAATTTGCCCAACTTTTTTATATTCTCATCCCTTATTTATAAGATACAGAGCTGAAACAAAGCTTTCCATGGTCCTCCCCAGCTCAGGTTATGGCAAGACTTTAATGCTATGACCACCTAGAGCCTGAACTTTTTCTCCCTTCTCTGTCACCAGAAACCTCCCAAATATTAGAACTGAGGCTTTTATGCTCAGCTCAGAAATCCTAATGGCTTAGCCCAAGACTTCATGGCTCTGCCACTTCCTTCTGTGCTTCTAACTTGGAAAGCCTGGCACCCCACCTCAGCTTGCTTGTCAATAGTGGTCAACAAGACTTTCAGGCATCTTGATAAACATCTCTTCCCTTTCCCCACAAAGAGAGTCTGGAGTGCACAACTCCACACTCTCCTCAAGTCCTTCACTCACCCCATTCCATGGCCCCTACCATTTCTGAGACCCAGGTTCATGGAGATATATGAGGGGTCTTCAAGAACTTCATGGAAAATGAGTATTATGAAAACACTATGCTGGCTTTCAAAATTTTTTATACCAAAATAAACTAAGTTGTTATCATATATCTGAACAGGATCGAGTTTGAGGCTCAAAAAAAAAAATAAGATTTTAGTTTGAAAAGAGTCCCCATAAGAGAAACATGAATGCTGTTAAAATTAAAGCAAAAACAAACATCAAATTTATGGCAAAGCTTGTATGGAAGAATGACAATTTATGAAAATTTATAGGGAAAGTGCCTCAAGGAAATTAGCAGTTTACAAATGGATAATCTGTTTTAAGAAGAGGCAAGAGGATGTTGAAAATGAAGGTCACAGTGACAGACCATCCACATCGATTTGTGAGGAAAAAATTTGTCTTATTCATGCCCTAATTGAAGAGGACTGATGATTAATGGTAGAAACAATAGCCAACACTATAGACATCTCAATTAGTTCAGCTTAAGCAATTCTGACTGCAAAGTTAAAATTGAGTAAACTTTCCACTCGACAGATATCAGAACTGTTGAGCCCAGATCAGCTACAAATAAGAGCAGAAATTTCAATGGAATTATCCAAGTGAGAACAAATGAGGCCATGATCCTGAAGCATTTATTCAAAGAATTGTAACAGGAGATGAAACATGGCTTTCCTGGTACTGTCTTAAAGGCAAAGCACAATCAAAGCAATGTCTACCAAGAGGTGGAAGTGATCCATCATGGCAAAAGTGGACCTGTCGTGGCTACAATTTTTTGGTATGCTTAAGGCATTTTGCTTGTTGATCTTCTGTAGAGCCAATAAATAATAACACCTGCTTTTAATGGGAGTGTTTTGAGCCAAAGCTTTAGCACAATAATACCTAGGAAAGCTTCACCAGAGTCCTCCTCCAGCACAACAATGCTCCTGGTTATTCTGTTTATCAAACAAGGGCAATTTTTCAAGAGTTTCAATGGGAAGTCATTAGGCACCCAGCTTACAGTACTGATTTGGCTTCTTCTGACTTCTTTTTGTTTCTCAGTCTTAAAATCTTAAAAGGGCATCCATTTTTCTTCAGCTAATAAAGTAAAAGACTGTATTGACATGGACTTTTATTTTGTTTGAAAATAAAAGTTTATTTTGGTATGAAAATTCCCAAGACCCTTGGTTCTGTAGAGATGGACTAAATGACTGGTATAATTGCTTACAAAAATGTCTTGAACCCATGGAGATTATGTCAAGAAATAAGTTTTTTTATTATCTTTTTTAGAATATATATATATATATAATCTTTTAATCCCTTTTTTTCCCCGCAAGCTTTTTGAAGTCCTCTCATATGAGGCAATGTCGTGTAAAGTGCTTCAAGTTTCTCTTCCCTTTGATTTTCACTGTGAATCCTGTGATTCCCAAGGCAGAATCAGGTGCTCCTTCCTCTATGACATGTGGCCCCTCTTCATTTTGTAAGGAAGTCCCTAGGGATCTTTTAAAAAATCATTGTATTATTATTTATCATTGTATTATAACTGTTTGTCTCCACCAGATTATGAAATTAAGGGTCATGTTTATCAAACATAGAGTCATGTTTATCCTTCTAGCTCCAGCACATTACCACAGAGCCTGACACACACACCACAGTCTCCATACATGTAGCAGAGTAAAAACTTAGTATTATATGTGTTTTAGAAAGATCATTCTGACAGCAACATAGAGGATGAAATGAAAGGAGTGAGATGACAGATAGGGAGAACAGTTAAGAGGCTAAAGCCCAGGCCCCAAGTAGCTGGGATCTGAATCAGGGCAGGGGGAGCAGAGGGTAGTTACAAGAGGTTAGTAAAATTGGCCAATTCTTGGAACCAATTTGATATTGAGGGTGAGGGAGGTGGAGCTTTATGTATTGTAGTCCCTGGTTTGGGGAAATGGATGGATGCTGTTGCCACTGATTGAGATAAGAAATAGTTAATTGACAATAAAATATCAAGCTCCATTTTAGTCAGGTTGATTCTGAGGTAATTTTTTCAGTAGATAGTTGGCTATTTGGATTTGAAACACAGAGGAGAGGTTTGGGTTAACAGTATGTTTGGAATGCACCAGGATCTACAAAAATCATATCCTTAAGAATTTCAAGACAGAAGAAAACAAAATTATTAGGAAGTAAGAGATGACAGTAATATATATATTAGTTATATATAATACTATATATATATATATATATATATATATATACCCTTAAGAAAAATAGTTTTCTGTGTTGCCCTTTCCTTTTTTATTGAACTGTCTTCCATTTCTACAAGAATACAGCATAAACGATCTAAAAACTATGGGAAATTGTGGTGTCTTATGTAAAATATGTTTGCAAGGACCCATGTTGCAATTCCCTTAGCTGGATAGGGGATGCCAAACAGCAACCCAGAGCCCTGATGAATAAGGCACTTTCTTTTTTCTATTCTTTTTTTTATTATTATACTTTAAGTTCTGGGATACATGTGCAGAATGTGCAGGTTTGTTACATAGGTATACTGGTGGTTTGCTGCATCCATCACCCCATCATCTATGTTAGGTATTTCTTCTAATGCCATCTCTCCCCAGTCCCCCCACTCCCTGCTATCCCTCCCCTAGCTCCCTACCCCCTGACAGGCCCTGATGTGTGACGCTCTCTGTGTCCATGTGTTCTCATTGTTTAACACCCACTTATGAGTGAGAACATGCAGTGTTTGGTTTTCTGTTCTGTGTCAGTTTGCTGAGAATGATGGTTTCCAGCTTTATCCATGTCCCTGCAAAGGAAATGAACTCATTCTTTTTTATGGCTGCATAGTATTCCATGGTGTATAAGTGTCACATTTTCTTTATCCAGTCTATCATTGATGGGCATTTGGGTTGGTTCCAAGTATTTGCTATTGTGAACAGTGCAACGATAAATGTATGTGTACATGTGTCTTTATAATAGAATGATTTATAACCCTTTGGGCATATACCCAGGAATGGGATTGCTGGGTCAAATGGTATCTATTTCTATATCCTTGAGGAAGCACTACACTGTCTTCCACAATGGTTGAACTAATTTACATCCCCACTAACAATGTAAAAGCATTTCTATTTCTCCACATCCTCTCCAGCATCTGTCGTCTCCTGATTTTTTAATGATCATCATTCTAACTGGCATGAAATGGTATCTCAATGTGCTTTTGATTTGCATTTCTCTAATGACCAGTGATGATGAGCTTTTTTCATATGTTTGTTGGCTGCATAAATGTCTTCTTTTGAGAAATGTTTGTTCATAACCTTTGCCCACTTTTGGATGGTGTTGTTTTTTTTTTCTTGTAAATTTGTTTATTTTCTTTGTAGATTCTAGATATTAGCCCTACCTCACAATGGACCATCAAAGAAAATGTCCATGACCTACAAACATTTTCTTGCATGTGCAGACAAGATGATCAAATTTCCAGAATCTAAAGATAAGGGAGTAGAACAAACAGCAAGGCACGTAAGCATTTGCATTTTTACATTAAGACTTATTTATTTCTCTAACCTCAACAAATGGAAATAATCAGTTAAGAGGAAAAGAATTCTGAATAGCTAAGAACACTAATAAAATTGCAGAATTTTGACAAACAAAGAAATCATGAATTACGGACTGTTATTGTCATGAATCACAGATAAACTGCTAAAAATTAAACAATCTCTTGGAGCTGTTTATAAAAATTTGGGGACAAAGGCTAAGAAGTATTTATTTAGAAACTTTAAACAGCTAGCCAACATGCATCACCTTAATTTTGTTACTACAATGTCAGTAGACAAAGCAGCCAAACATGGAATAAAGCAGAATCTGATATACCAACAGATGATTTTGGTGGAAAGCAAAATGTAACAACAAATGGATATTATTAAATTGCTGAGGGAGGAAATTTCAGAAGCAGATCATTTCACTAGTGGTTCAGAATAGAATAAACAACAATGCCTTGAAAGAAATGGCAAATATTGTGCTTCAGACAAATGCTTAAATTGCACTCCAAAAAATAAAGGCTCTAGGATAATTTCTATTTCTTTTACGTTGCAAGCTCCTCTTACAGCCTTATGGAGAACCTTCATGCACTGTTGGTGCAAGCTGATGTCCATGACATGTGAGTACACAACCAGTCGGTGCTACCTTATTGAGATATTTTTACTACCAAAATATTTCTCCCTCTCTAACAGTGACTCCCAACCTTTCTGGCACCAGGGACCAGTTTCATGGCAGACAATTCTTCCATGGACTGGGGAGGCATGGGGAATGGTTTCTGGATGAAACTGTTCCACCTCAGATCACCAGGCATTAGTTAGATTCTCATAAGGAGTATTCATCCTGGATCCCTCACATGTACAGTTCCCAGTAGGGTTTGCACTCCTTTGAGAATGTAATGCCCCTGCTGATCTGACAGGAGGCAGAGCTTAGGTGGTAATATGGTAATGCTTGCTTGTCTGCCAGTTACCTCCTGCCATGTGGCTAGGTTCCTAACAGCCGGTCCTTGGGCTGGGGGCTGAGGACTCCCTGCTCTAAAAAACTAACATGGTCTTCATCTTGTTACATTCTATATACATAGAACACTTTTTTGGTATGTTTGTTTAATTACAAAAAAAAGGGGTAAAACTAAACATATTGTTTTGCAACTCATTTACATAGTATTCTGTTCTACAGATGAAAATACATATATCTATATATTTGCACGTTTCTATAGGATAAATTCTGAAAAGGGAGGTTGCTGACATCAATATGTTAGTCATACAAGTTTTGGCATAAAATAATTGAGTAATATTTGCTTTAAATACTTTAAAGATTTTGCATTTGAAATACTCTTTGTTTATAAAACAACTGTGTTGCTATACTCACAAGTAGTTTTATTTTATTCCCACACTCTGGCTTTAATAAAGAATTATATAAACTTTCTAATTATGTGCTCAGAAATATATAAAATATAAATTTTGATTTTATTTTTCTTTAAGAAATGTTTAAAAACAAGACTACTAAAATAATGATGTAGATATGATTTGTCATTTGGTATTCAACTTTTAGTATGGTTTTTTTGTGTTTAAATGTGAAAGGAAGAAATAACAGGTTTAATTATAGAAGCATTATATTAAATAATTCTCCAATGAGGAGTTATAATAAACTCTAATCATATTTCTGAATTGAGAATCTTAAACATTTTTCTCTGACTTTAATTTGCAGAAGCTGTAACAGGTGATTTAAAAATAAAAAAACACATCCACAAGAGATACAGATCCAGAGCTGCAGGCATTTCATGTTTCAACAAAAGCTAACACTGTACAAATATTGTTGGCTGTTTCTCATCAATAATAATGAAATTACTTTCTGTAATTAAAATATATTACCCTATAGTAAATTTGAAAAATACCTCTATTTGTAGATATAAAAAGATGGCTTTTCTAATATACTTGAAAGGAGATTCTGAAGAAATTATGTGAGGTGGTAGGCATGCCATTGTTAAAGGCAGAGTAAAAATATTCAGTTGCTTAAATTAATCTTTTCTTGTACAGTAAATGCATATGTGAAATTAAGTTATTTCATTTACAAATCTCAATAAATAAGATAGAAGGGTTGAACTTTTAAATGGAAGAAAACTCATAGTATAAGTTTTAAAATATTCAAAACTTCTGCATGTCAAAAAACCATAAATAATAAATAGTATAATATTCGTGTAGAAATAGAAAAGTTGAACCATCAGAACAGATAAGAGAAGCTAGAAACAGACCCAGTGTATATGAGAATCTAATATATTATTAAGGTGGCATTTAAATCAGTGAGAAAAGAATGGATTATTTATTTGGGGAAATTGACCACTGAATGGGCAATCAATAAAATTAGGTCTTTACCTCACATCATATGCACAAATAACTTTAAATGGATTAAATATTTAAACATTAAAAAATAAAACCAGAGTGGTAAGTCAAAGCATAGGAAAGCGTTTCTATAACCATGAAACCAACAAATAATTTTTTTTCTTAACTTTTATTTTAAGTTCAGGAGTAAATGTGCGGGTTTGTTATCTAGATAAACTCATGTCACAGGGATTTGTGGTACAGATTATTTTTTTACCCAGGTACTAAGCCTAGTACCCAATAGTTATTTTTTCTGCTTCTTTCCTTCATCCCACCCTCCATTTTCCAGTAGGCCCTAGTGTCTGTTGTTCCCCTCTTTGTGTTCATGTGTTCTCATCATTTAGCTCCCACTTATAAGAGAATATATGGTATTTGGTTTTCTGTTCCTACATTAGTTTGCTAAGGATAATGGTCTCCACCTCCATCCATGTTTCTCTGAAGACATAATCTTGTTCTTTTTTATGATTGCATAGTATTGCATGGTGTATATGTACCACATCTTCTTTATCCAGTGTACCACATCTTCTTTATCCGGTCTACCACTGATGGGCATTTGATTTATTCCATGTCTTTGCTATTGTGAACAGTGTCAGGCAAGGAATGTCTAAGTATAACTTAAGTCCCCCAAACCACAAATAAAATATCTATAGATTCAATTATAATCAAACTTAAAATTTTAGCATAGCAGAAAATACACCGATGAAATAAAAAGACAAATCACCAACTTGTAACAACGTGTTAGCTACTATTTTCTCATAGGGAAGTCAAAGCCTACTCTCATTAGTGCTTACAGCAAGCTATAAGGAGACATGCGAACTCATTCCAGATTCTATGCCACACATATTTACAGGGTGTGTGTTAGGTGCCGGTCATGCTCCAAGGCACTAATGCTGCACACCTTGTTAAGACATTGAGCTTTATGGTGAGAGCAGGAGGTCATTGTTAAAGTGTTTTAAGGAGTTCAGTGAAGTTCATGCTCAGATTTAAATTTTAGTTTTATTTTATTTTATTTTATTTTATTTTGAGGCTGAGTTTTACTCTGTTGCCCAGGCATGATCTCAGCTTACTGCAACCTCTGCCTCCCAGGTTCAAGCAATTATCAAGCAGGGATTATAGGCACACACCATCAGGCCTGGCTAATTTTTATATTTTCAGCAGAGACAGGGTTTCACCATGTTGTTCAGGCTCATCTCGAACTCCTGGGCTCAAGCGACCCACCCACCTTGGTCTCCCAAAGTGCTAGGATTACAGGCGTGAGCTACCATGTCCATCCCAGAATTAAATTTTAGAATAGCTATGGTGTTTGTGGAGTAGAGAATCAATTGGAGGGGTGGTTGGGTAAGCAGATTTGAAGGTAGGAAAACCAGCTGGAATTCTGTGGCAATTACCCAGGTGAAGATGATAGTGGCCTGATCTAATTATGGGATGTGAGGATGGTGAGAGAGAGTAAACTAGACAAGACTTTGTGAATTGCACATAGGAGCTAAGGTAGATGCAGAAATAAAATACCATGCACAAATTTCTGCTTTGAGCAACTGTGAGAAAATAGTGCCATTTCACTAAGATAAGGAGGCGGCCAGGTGGAGGAGAGGAGCATAGAGGGAATAGGAATTCAGCTGTGGCCATATTGAGTTGTCAGTGCTGTGAAACAACTAAGTGGAGAAGTCTGGAGCATAACTGGATGTGCAGTTTAGTAGAACAATCTGGGCTGGAGAGCTGTATATCCCAAGTGTCTCAGGATGCAGCATCCAGGAGAATAGATTTAGTCCCATTAATATTATTTCCCAAGTTTCATGGGTTCATACTTAACACCTATGTGATTATAGAAAGCCTAGTCTCCTGTCGAGCTCTCTCGCCAAGAATACTCCTGGAATACTTCCAAATGTTCAGGAATGGAATCCACCCTTGCTTTTTTAAGCTATAACTGTTCCCATCACTCTTACCACACATATGTTTGGCTGAGCTGGGAAAGTGCAAAATGCAATGCTGGTGAAACTGCAAGTACCAAGGGCCATATCACTCCAATGGTCACACTCAGCCTGTGATGGGGTATTTGGACATGTCTGTTTCAGCGTCCACAGCCCCTCTCCTGTAGCATACACTCTGGAAAGGTGATTAGATTCTGATGAGTTCCAGTGTCACCTGCTGCCCTCCTTCTCCTAGACGAAGCCCTGCCCTCTGACATTAGTCACCAATGCTGATCCTAGTTCTCTTTGCCTCTGGCCCTTACATTGAACTCTTTTCAGGGTTCCTTGATGTCTGTCCCAGCAACCTGCCTCCTCCAAGGCTTCCCCAGCCATCAGACATTTTTTTATATATCTGAATTGCAGGGACCTTTCAGCCCTTGTGGAAATAAGTAGCTAAAAACAGGTAAGGGGAGAAATGTCATTCAATCTCCTTCACCTGAGCTCCAGTTGTTGCTGGAACAGGATTCTGTTATATATTCAATACTGCAATGCCTTTGTCTAAGATGAAGCCCTGCTTTAAACATGACGAACCTCCAAAAGTCTCATTCAAGACCCTCTACATCTTGGCAGAAGTCTATCTTTACAAACTTCCATCCGTTTTGCACCCACCTGTTGTCCATCAACACCAAATCACATCATCTTCCCCAATATGCCTCCCACTGCGTTGATGTGTCTGGTTATGGAAAGACCTCATCCTGGCATGTCTGTTACTCTGAGTCTTATTTGCCTCTCAGGGACCATCTAGATGCTATGGCAGACAGCCATATGAAAAATTAAACTCTCTCATTCCATAGACCCATGGCACTTTGAACTTTTGGTATAAACCTTTTCACTTATTTTCGCCACAAATATTCACAGAACAAAATTACTGAAAGGTGATATTACTAATGGTGAGGATCACTGGAGTAACACTCTCTGGGTCCATCCTAGATTTGCCCCTGACTAGTCATATAAGGTTTGGCAAGTTATTTCATCTTTCTGTGCTTCAGTTTCCTGTTATATAAAAATAGTAATAATGATAGTACCTTCCTGTTAGGGTAATTATGATAATTAAGTCAATTTATTCATGCAAAGCATCTAGAATAGTACCTGCACAAGTAAGTGCTCAATAGGTCTTGGTTATTGTTATATATTTTATTTTTAAAATACAGTAGAGCAACAGATCTGCCTTTTGGTCAACTTCTCTAGATCAGCATATAGGACAAATACAAAGCTTACCATCGGCCTCTGATCATACTGAACCTGACATATGTTCTTGAAGAATGCTTTGCCTTCACTTTTAACAATCTTTGTCCAGCAGTGAATTGACCCAGAATACATGCTCTGAACACACTTTTTGTTCTGACTGCATTGACTTTTGCTGGCTTCATTTCTCATTGAATGATAATTATTTAGTACCTGCTATATGCTGGGGCTAAGTTAGGACTAGATAAGCCATCATAAGGAAAACATATGTGATCCTGTCGTCAATGAAATTCAAAGGTATATGGGCATTAAATAAAGATAAAGATAAATGCACAAATAAACATATGATACAAAACTGTGGCAAGTGTTGTGAAGAAAGGAAGGGTAAAAAGGAAGCAAAACAAGAAGCACCTAATTTATATTGGGAGGTCAGTGAGATCCATTGAAAGAAGTGATATTTAATCTGTTAGCTTAGAATAGCCAGGTGAAAAGAGAGAGGAATCCCTCAGGTGTGCACAAAGGCCAGAAGGAAAGGAAGAGCTTGTTGATATCAGGGAGATGGAAGGAGAATAGTGTGATCTCAGCCCAGGAAATGAGATGATACAGGAAAAGGAGGCAAGGCCTGGTCACCTGGGGTTCTTAGGCCACACTAGGTATCAGAAATTCTATTCCAGGAGTACTGGGAAGCCACTAAAGGGTTGTATGCAGTAGAGTGACAAATAATTGAATTTATATCTAAGACATTGCACTTTCTACAGTGTGAGTGCAGACTGGAAAGCAGTGAAAAGGGAGAAATAATAAGCTCCTTGCAATGCCAGACATGACTCCCAAAACTTAGTAGTAAGCAAAAACACCAAGTCACAGGAGAATGCATTCCCATTGATTCTCTTTATATAAAAGTCAAAAAACAGGTGAAACAAAGCAAAACATTTGAATCTGTGTGTGTGTGTGTGTGTGTGTGTGTGTGTGTGTGTGTGTGTGTATTTATTAAAGAAATATAAAGAAACACTAACCCCCAAATTCATGAGAGTGGTTACTTCTAGGGAGACACAGCAGAGTCTCTAGTTCGAAAAGTTGCACATGGGAGACTTCAAAAGTGATTCAAAATATTCTATTTCCTAAGCTGAGTGCTGGGGACATGAGTATTTGTTCTTTAAAATGTTCATTTGCATATTATATACTGTTCTCTATGTGTGCTACATGTCATAATAAACATTTAGATGACCAAGCTCAAAAAATTTGTAAAATATTAAAATATGAAAAAGTTGGGTGGCAGATGCATCTGGGTGTTTATTATATTATTCTCATTGTTTCCATGTAGTTGAAATATTCCAAAAATAAAAATAAATAGCAAAGGGAAAATAGATCAAAGGAGGGAGGGAGGAAGGGAGGAAGGAGGAGGAAAGCAGCAGGGCCTCCAAGCTGCGTGATCCAAGGGCATCTTCTTATTGTAACCTATGGTGTATGGTGATATGCCCCTGGGGGTGCATGTACCTAGGCTACAACACACACATTGCCTCCTGAGGCCCTGCAGTGCCATGGCCCAACCACCAGTGGGGAAGCTCCTGCAAAAGTCTAGGCTATAGATAACTATGACTTAGACTAAAAGCGAGCAGTGGGGTTAGAGAAAAATAGACATATTCAAGCTATATTTAGGAGATAGAAGAGAGAACTTGGTAATAGATTGGATGTCTCACTATATCAAAGAAATGGGAGGCACTCCTACCCCCGTGTCATTTGGCTTTTAAAATGCTATTCCGAGAGCTAGGCTTCTGCTGGGTCACAGATGCCTCACAGACACTGATCATGCCACACTGGGAGATTTTGAAACTTTAATTCTCTCAGATTTGGCAGTTTTTTTCCACTGTCATCCCAAAGACCTTTAAATTCTGTTTTCATGCCAGATTTCCCAGCAGCGACTGCCAAACAGCTGCAGAGGGAGCCTGAAACAGAGAAGGGACTCCTCTGGCACCCCAGAAGCTAGGCTGATTTGGGAATGCCTCTAGAATCCAGTGTGCTTGTGTATCACTCATAAACTGTGAGTATAAACCACAGCTAAACTCATATCCTTCAATTTTTAAATTATAGTTGCACTTGGGGGAAATAGCTGCTGGTATTTGCCACAATGCCCTCCCCCTAGAAAGTACCCCACATAGTCATTACTTGGTCCTGCTCCTCAACCAGGAGCAGCCTGGGTTATCACTTGGCCAAGCAGTTATTACGTGGCCAGCCTTCCTGATGCACCTACATCAGCAACCACCACAGATGAGGGCCTGCCTTGGTGATGGCCCTCCCCGCAAATGAGCCACCTGCTCTGCCCTGGTCATGGAGGAGGCAGAGCCCTGTGCCCCTTCTCACCAGCACAGCCTCCCCTTGAGGTATAGACATTCATATGGTGATTGAAAAGAGGTTTATTTGACATTATACTCTAAGCTCATCCCATCTGAGCTGGACCGCGCAGTTCTCAGTTGTGTTCCTCAGCCTCTAGGGCACTGTGATGTGGCTTGTAGGAACTCAGGACATCCCTGTGTCATCTGACAGAACAATACAATGTGTGAAAGTGCTCCAGTTATCTCTCCTTCTTTCAATCAAAAAGTGGTCATTGAGGGCTTGTCTGATGTGAGGCACTGGGTCAGACTCGGTACAATAAAAGGAACAGGGGAGTCAAAATGCTAGCTGTGAAGGTGTTCATATTCACTTGTACTTTGCAAATGTGCTTTGAGTGCTTGGGGAGCTAATTTGAATAATCACAGTCTTTCCTACTCATGCAGTAAATTTTCTACCTTCCTTAAAAGTTTTACTTGTGTTACAGCCTTTAATTCATTTTACTGGGAGGGTTTCTATTCAATCTGTCTTTATTTTTAGCAATGGGATATTATTAAGCTGATTTCCCAAAACCAATTGGCCATTTTGTGTCCATAAGGTATTTCATCTAGAAGTATTTTAATGCCTATGGTCCTGAGCTAATACTAATGAGCTGATGGTATTTCTTCTGGCTTACCTTACCAAGGGTCAATGGAATATTAATGATGTGTGAGCTTGGGGCCCTTAGGCAACTGATGAACAGGAGACTGAATGTGAATTACCACAGCAGCCAGAGTCCATTCAATATACCTACATGTAGTGAGCAATATTATCATTTTGTGAGGAATATTATCATTTACATTAAGACTCATACTGAAGCCTAACAAAGAAAACAAATGAAAATAATATTATACACAAATTTCACTGGTGAATACAGCTTGAAAAAGTAAAATGTCAGTAAGACTACATTCAACAGTATGTTAAAGAATAATATATGACAAAGAAGTTTTTATTTCTGAAATAAAAATATAGCTTATTATAAAGAAATTTATTATATTCATAAATTACAAGAGACAAAAACAATGAAATCATTTTCAAGGATGCCAAAAGGAGAATAATATAATTTAACAGACATTCCTAACTAAATAAAAGCTATTAGAGAGTATTATGATAAAAACAATGTAACAGGAATCCAAAGCAATGTTAGATTAACAGTGAAACACTAGAGGCTATTCCATTAAAGTCAGGAAGAAGACAATTGTACTCACTGTCACTGCTATTTAATATTGTGCAGAAAACCAATTTAATAAGCAAAGTTTTCTAAAAACCTCTAAAAATGTTAGAAAAGACAAACTTTGTGTTGTCTTCAGATGCTATAATTGTCTTCCTAAAATGTTCATGAAAATGAACAAAAATTATTAGAAAATTGAAAGATTATAGCATGGTAACAAATTACAAGAAAAATATTCTGGAATAAATAGCTTTCTATATACCAGCAATAGTCAGTTAGAATCATAACTGAGAATAATCTGTTCACAATTGCAACAACAAAACAGTAAGATGTTTAGGAGTAAATGTAAATGGAAAATAAATGTATAAAATCTATAAGAAGAAAACTGTTCAACATTGCTGTAGGACAAAGAAGAAAATCTGATTATGTGGAGTGATATACCATGTTCATTGATGAGAAAACTCAATATTGTCAATAAGTCAACTTTCCTCAAAACAGATTTTTAAATTTAAGGCCATTCCATTTGAAATTATGGAAATTTAAAATCTACATAAAAGATGAAAAATGGTGCAGTAAGCATTTGTATAGCCCTCACTGCAATTTTGCCATTAATTGCACTAACCTAATACCAACTGTTAACATCATGCAACCTTTACTTCATCTCATACACTTTTGTTTTCTGTGCTATTTGAATATCAGTTGCAGACATCCATTGCACTTTGCCCCTAAACACATCAACATGCATTTTCTAAGCATTAAAGCATTCTGACAAAGTTTTACACTTGAGACGATTAATGATTATATGATACCACTGACAATAGTGCTTGTCAGACTTTATTAAGTATGCAAATCCCCTGGGGATCTTGTCAAAATGCAGAGGACTGGAAAGGAGGGAGCTGCAGGGAGAAGTTCACAGATTTATAGAAGTTTCCTCTTGAGCATTCAGAAGAATGCTCAAGTAGATCGGCACACATATGTGAGGAAACAACCAAGGCCAAGGAAAGAACCACAAGAAAGGTGCCTGTGTGCTCCCACAGGGCCAGGAATAGTGCCTCTTCCCACAAGCCAGACTGAAAAGCCTCATAATTCATGAAGCATTGGGCAGAGTGCTCAGAATAGTCTTCCCTTGGGAGTGGAGAATAATTATCTCTAGAATGAGCACTGCTCTGACCCATTTAACAAACTTCAAAGGCAAGACACAAAAGGATTAAACTGTTCCCTAGCAAATTAACTGCACCCCAGAACAGAAATAAAAAATATTAATAAGAATACAAAAATATCCAGCACCTAACAAGATACAATTCACAATGTCTGGCTTCCAATAAAAAATATAAGATATACAAAGAAGCAGGAAAATGCAATTATAATAAGGATAAAAATCAATCAAAATGGACACAGAACTGAAATGTTAGAATTAGCAGAAAAGAACATTAAAACACGTGTTAGAGTTCTATTGTATATGCTCAAAAGCTATGTAGAAACATAAAAGATTTTTTAAAAATCCAAATTGAGCTACTAGAAATGAAAACTCCAGTGCATGAGATACAAAATACACTGAATGGGATTCACAACAGATTAAACATTGCAGTAGAACAAAAATAGTAAATTTGAAGATGTAGCAATAGAAACTATCCAAATGAAACATACATAAAAAAATTTTAAATGAACAAACCTTCAGTGAGCTGTGGGACAACTTCGAGTAACACAGTCTACATTTTATTGGAGTCCCCAGAGAATAGGGTGCAGGAGGAGAAACAGGAAAAAAAAATCAAAGAAATCATGTCTGAGAAATATCCAAATTTGATTTTAAAAACTATAAAACCACATAATCAAGAAGTTCAATGAACTCTAAGCACAAAAACATGAAGAAAACTATACCAAGGCATATTATAGTCAAATTAATCAACATGAATGATAAAGAGACCACCTTAAAAGAGGCTAAGAAAACAGAACATATTATACACAGAGGAACAAAAATAAGAATGACACATATTTCTTATCAATGCAAGCAAAGCAAGCAATAAATTGTACAAGCAAGAAGACAGTGGGGCAATGCCTTTAAATAATTAGGAGAAACCATCAACCAAGGATTCTATACCCAATAAAAACATCTTTCAAAAAACAAAAGTTTTCCCTATTTCAGACAGGTCAAGGACCCTCTCTCTCACCCCTTGTATTTAATGTTGTACTTGGTGTTCTAGGCAGTGCAATAAGCCAAGAAAAAGAAACAAAATGCATCCAGATTGGGAAGGATTAAATAATCTAGATTTAAAAGAAAACAGTAAAACCTTTCTTACTCACAGGTAACATGATTGTCTAGTACAAAATCCAATAAAATCTGCCCTAGCTACTAGAAATGTTAAGTGAGTTTACTAAGGTTGCAGGATAGAAGATCAATATACAAAAATCAATTACATTTCTATACACTAGCAATGAATAATCAAAAGCTCAAAATTTCTAAAAACCACTTGAAATAGCATAAAAGTATAAAATATTTGAGAAAATAAATGTGATAAAGACGTACACGACTCATACACTGAAAACTCCAAAACATTACTGAGATAAACTAAAGAAGACCTAAATAAATAAAAAGATATCAAGTTTACCAGTTGAAAGACTCAATATCCTTAAAATGTCATTTCTCCCTGAATTGGCCTATAGAGTCAATGCAGTCCAATAAAGAACCCAACTGCCTTTTTTTGGTGGAAATTGAAAAGCTGATTCTAAAATCCATATGGAAATGCAAATGACTAGGATAGACAAAACAACTCTATAAAAGAACAAAATTGGCAGGCTAACACTACCTGATTTCAAGACAGTAAAGCTACAATAATTAATATAGTGTTGTGTTGGTGTAAGGATAGACAAATAGATTAATGGAACATAACAGAGTCTAGAAAGAGATTGACATACATATAGATAAATACATATATACACACACATATATACATGTATATACACACACACATATATACATATATATATATATATATATATATATATATATATATATATAAATCATGTGATTTGTATATATAAACTGACTTTCTGATTTTGCCAAAGGTGTAAAGGCAACAAAGAGAAATCAAAAATGCCTTTTCTTTTCTTTTTTTAATTGTTAGAATTTTATTTATTTATATATATATTTTATTGCACTCTAGGTTCTGGGGTACATGTGCAGAACATGCAGGATTGTTGCATAGGTACATACATGGAAATGTGGTTTGCTGCTTCCAACCCCTCATCACATATATCTGGCATTTCTCCCCATGTTATACCTCCCCAATCCCCTACCCACTGCTGTCCCTCCCCAAGTCCCCCACAACAGACCCCAGTGTGTGATGCTCACCTCCCTGTGTCCATGTGTTCTCATTGTTCAACACCCCCCTATGAGTGAGAACTTGTAGTGTTTGATTTTCTGTTCTTGGGTCGGCTTGCTGAGAATTACGGTTTCCAGATTCATTCACGTCCCTACAAAGGAGATGAACTCATCATTTTTTATGGCTGCATAGTATTCCATGATGTATCTGTGCCACATTTTCCTTGTCCAGTCTATCATTGATGGGCATTTGGGTTGGTTCCAGGTCTTTGCTATTGTAAACAGTGCCACAGTGAACATAAGTGTGCATGTGTCTTTATAGTAGAATGATTTATAAGCCTTTGTATATATACCCAGTAATGAGATTGCTGGGTCAAATGGAATCTATTTCTAGGTCATTGAGGAAGTGCCACACTGTCTTCCACAATGGTTGAACTAATTTACACTCCTGCCACAGTGTAAAATTGTTCCTATTTCTCCACATCCTCTCCAGCATCTGTTGTCTCCAGAATTTTTAATGATCACCATTCTAACTGGCATGAGATGGTATCTCAATGTGGTTTTGATTTGCATTTCTCTAATGACCAGTGATGATGAGCATTTTTTTTTTTTTTTTTGGAGACGGAGTTTCACTTTTGTTACCCAGGCTGGAGTGCAATGGCGCAATCTCGGCTCACCGCAACCTCCGCCTCCTGGGTTCAGGCAATTCTCCTGCCTCAACCTCCCGAGAAGCTGGGATTACAGGCACGTGCTACCATGCCCAGCTAATGTTTTGTATTTTCAGTAGAGACGGGGTTTCACCATGTTGACCAGGATGGTCTTGATCCCTTGACCTCGTGTTCCACCCGCCTCGGCCTCCCAAAGTGCTGGGATTACAGGCTTGAGCCACCACACCCAGCCGATGAGCATTTTTTCATATGTTTGTTGGCCTCATATATGTTTTCTTTTGAAAAGTGTTTTTTCATGACCTTCGCCCACTTTTGAATGGGTTTGTTTGTTTTTTTCTTGTAAATCTGTTTTAGTTCTTTGTAGATCCTGGATATTAGCCCTTTGTCAGATGGGTAGATTGTAAAAATTTTTCCCATTCTGTTGGTTGCCAGTTCACTCTAATAATTATTTCTTTTACTGTGCAGAAGCTCTGGAGTTTAATTAGGTCCCATTTGTCTATTTTGGCTTTTGTTGCCAATGCTTTTGGTGTTTTAGCCATGAAGTCCTTGCCTATACCTATGTCCTGAATGGTTTTGCCTAGGTTTTCTTCTAGGGTTTTTATGGTGTTAGGTCTTATGTTCAAGTCTTTAATCCATTTGGAGTGACTTTTAGTGTAAAGTGTCAGGAAGGGATCCAGTTTCTGCTTTCTGCACATGGCTAGCCAGTTTTCCCAACACCATTTATTAAACAGAGAATCCTTTCCCCTTGCTTGTTTTTCTCAGGTTTGTCAAAGATCAGATGGTTGTAGATGTGTGATGTTGCCTCTGAGGTCTCTGTTCTGTTCCATTCGTCTATATATCTGTTTTGGTACCAGTACCATGCTGTTTTTGATTACTGTAGCCTTGTAGTATAGTTTGAAGTCAGGTGACATGATGCCTCCAGCTTTGTTTTTTTTGCTTAGGATTGTCTTGGCCATATGGGCTCTCTTTTGTTTCCATATGAAATTTAAGGTGGTTTTTTTCAGTTCTGTAAAGAGGGTCTTAGGTAGCTTGATGGGGATAGCATCAAACCTATAAATTACTTTGGGCAGTATAGGCATTTTCACAATATTGATTCTTCCTAACCATGAGCATGGAATGTTTTTCCATCTGTTTGTGTCCTCTCTTATGTCCTTGAGTAGTGGTTTGTACTTCTCCTTGAAGAGGTCCTTTACATCCTTTGTTAGTTGTATTGCTAGGTATTTTATTCTCTTCGTAGGAATTGTGAATTGCAGTTCGTTCTTGATTTGGCTCTCTTTAAGTCTGTTATTGATGTATAGGAATGCTTGTGATTTCTGCACATTGACTTTGTATCCTGAGACTTTGCTGAAGTTGTTTACCAGTTTCAGGAGATTTTGGGCTGAGATGATGGAGTCTTCTAAATATACAATCATGTCATCTGCAAATGGAGTTGACTTCCTCCTTCCCTAATTGAATACCCTTTATTTCTTTTTCTTGCCTGATTGCTCTGGCTAGAACTTTCAATACTATATTGAATAGGAGTAGTGAGAGAGGGCATCCTTGTCTAGTGCCAGATTTCAAAGGGAATGCTTCCAGTTTTTGCTCATTCAATATGATATTGGCTGTGGGTTTGTCATAAATAGTTTTTATTATTTTGAGATATGTTCCGTTAATACTAGTTTATTGATAGTTTTTAGCATAAAGTGCTGTTGAATTTTGTCGAAGGCCTTCTCTGCAGCTATTGAGATAATCATGTGGTTTTTGTCTTTGGTTCTGTTTATGTGGTGAATAACATTTATAAACTTGTGTATGTTGAACCAGCCTTGCATCCCCGGGATGAAGCCTACTTGACCGTGATGGATAAGTTTTTTGATGTGCTGTTGCAATCGGTTTGTCAGTATTTTATTGAAGATTTTTGCATCTATGTTCATCATGGGTATTGGCCTGAAGTTTTCTTTTCTTGTTGTGTCTCTGCTGGGTTTTGGTATCAGGATGATGTTGGTCTCATAAAATGATTTGGGGAGGATTCCCTCTTTTTGGATTGTTTGTAATAGTTTCAAAAGGAGTGGTACCAGTTCCTCTTTGTATGTCTGGTAGAATTCAGCTATGAACCCATCTAGACCTGGGCTTTTTTTGGTTGGTAGGCTATGAATTGCTGCCTCAACTTCAGCCCTTGTTATTGGTCTATTCAGGGTTTCAACTTCTTTCTAGTTTAGGCTTGGGATGGTGCAAGTGACCAGGAATATATCAATTTCTTCCAGCTTTACTGGTTTATGTGCATAGAGTTGTTTGTAGTAATCTCTGAGAGTACTTTGTATTTCTTTGGAATCTATGGTGATATCCCTTTTATCATCTTTTATTGCATCTATTTGATCCTTGTCTCTTTTGTTTTTTATTAATCTGGCTAGCGGTCTGTCTCTTTTGTTGATCTTTTCCAAAAACCAGCCCTTGGATTCACTGATTTTTTGAAGTGTTTTTGTGTCTCTATCTCCTTCAGTTTTGCTCTGATCTTAGTTGTTTCTTGTCTTCTGCTAGCTTTTGAATTTTTTGGATCTTGCTCCTCTAGCGCTTTCAATTTTGACGATAGGGTGTCGATTTTAGATCTTTTCTTGCTTCTCAAGTGGGCATTTATTGCTATAAATTTCCGTCTCGACACTACTTTAAATGTGTCCCAGAGATTCTGGTACGTTGTGTCTTTGTTCTCATTGGATTTGAAGAATATCTTTATTTCTGCCTTCACTTAATTGTTTATCCAGTCAACATTCATGAGCCAGTTGTTCAGTTTCCATGAAGTTGTGCGGTTCTGAGTTAGTTTCTTAATCCTGAGTTCTAATTTGATTGCACTGTGGTCTGAGAGACTGTTTGTTAGGATTTCTGTTCATTTGCATTTGATGAGGATTGATGTACTTCCAATTATGTGGCCAGTTTTAGAGTAGGTGTGATGTGGTGCCAAGAAGAATGTATATTCTGTGGATTTGGGGTGGAGAGTTCTGTAAATGTCAATTAGATTTGCTTGGTCCAGATCTGAGTTCAAGTCCTGGATATCCTTGTTAATTTTCTGTCTGGTTGATCTGTCTAATATTGGCAGTAGAGTATTAAAGTCTCCCACTATTATTATGTGGGAGTCTAAGTCTCCTTGTCAGTCTTTAAGAACTTGCTTTATGTATCTGGGTGCTCCTGTGTTGGTTGTATATGTATTTAGGATCACTAGCTCTTCTTGTTGCATTGATCCTTTTACCATTATGTAATGCCCTTCTTTTTCTCTTTTGGTCTTTGTTGGTTTAAAGTCTATTTTATCAGAGACTAGGATTGCAACTCCTGATTTTTTTTTGTTTTCCATTTGCTTGTTGAATCTTCTTCCATTCCTTTATTTTGAGCATATGTGTGTCCTTGCATGTGAGATGGGTTTCCTGGATACAGCACACTGATGGGTTTTGACTTTTTATCCAATTTGCCAGTCTATGTCTTTTGATTGGGGGCATTTAGCCCATTGACATTTAGGGTTGATGTTGTTATGTGTGAATTTGACCCTGCCATTTTGATGCTAGCTGGTTGTTTTGCCCATTAGTTGACACAGTTTCTTCATTGTATCGATGCTCTTTACCATTTGGTACATTTTTGGAGTGGCAGGTACTAGTTTTTCCTTTCTATGTTTAGTGCTTCTTTCAGGAGCTCTTGTAAGGCAGGCCCGGTCATGATGAAATCTCTGAGCAATTGCTTGTTTGTAAAGGATTTTATTTCTCCTTTGCTTATGAAGCTTAGTTTGGCTGGATATGAAATTCTAGGTTGCAAGTTCTTTCCTTTAAGGATGTTTAATATGGGCTCCAACTTTCTTCTGGCTTGTAGGGTTTCTGCTGAGAGATCCACTGTGAGTCTGATGGGCTTCCCTTGTGGGTAACCTGACCTTTCTGTCTGACTACCCATAGCATTTTGTCCTTCATTTCAACCCTGGTGAATCTGATGATTATAGGCCTTGGGGTTGCTCTTCTTGAGGAATATCTTTGTGGTGTTCTCCGTATTTCCTGGACTTGAATGTTGGCCTGCCTTGCTAGGTTGGGGAAGTTCTCCTGCTTAATATCCTGATGAGTGTTTTCAAGCTTGGATTCATTCTGTCCATCACATTGAGGTACACCTATCAAATGTAGATTAGGTCTTTTCACATAATCCCATATTTTTTGGAAGCTTTGTTCATTTCCTTTTACTCTTTTTTTTTTTTCCTAATTTTGCCTTCTCATTTTATTTCATTGAGTTGCTCTTCAATCTCTGATATCCTTTCTTCTGCTTGGTGGATTCAGCTATGGAAACTTATGTATGCCTTGTGAAGTTCTCGTGCTGTGTTTTTCACCTCTATCAATTCATTTATATTCTTCTCCAAGCTGTTTATTCTCGTTAGCATTTCATCAAACCATTATTCAAGGTTCTTAGTTTCTTTGCATTGGGTTAGAACATGCTCTTTTAGCTCAGAGAAGTTTATTATTGCCCACTTTCTGAAGCCTGTTTCTGTCAATTCATCAGACTCGTTCTCCATCCAGCTTTGTTCCCTTGCCGGTGAGGAGTTGTGATCCCTTGGAGGAGGAAAGGTGTTCTGGTTTTGGGTGTTTTCATCCTTTTTGCACTGGTTTCTTCCCATCTTTGTGGATTTATCTACCTGTGGTCTTTGTAGTTGGTGACTTTCGAATGGGGTCTCTGAGTGGACATCCTTTTTGTTGATGATGAAGTTATTTCTTTTCTGTTTTTTAATTTTCCTTCTAACAGTCAGGCTCCTCTGCTGTAGGACTGCTGGAGGTCCACTCCAGACCCTCCCTGCCTGGGGATCACCTGCAGTGGCTGCAGAACAGTAAGGGTTGCTGCTGGTTTCTTTTGTTATCTTCATCCCAGAAGGATACCCACCAGATGTCAGTCTGAGCTCTCCTTTATGAGGTGTCTCTTTGGATATACTGGGGTTGGGGAGCTGCTTGAGGAGACAATCTGTCCCTTATAGGAGCTCAAGTGCTGAGCTGTGAGCTCTGTTGTTCTGTTCAGAGCTTCTGGGCAGGTACATTTAAGTCTGCTGCAGCAGAACTCTTAACTGCATTTTTTCCCCAGGTGCTCTGCCCTGGGAAGGTGGGGCTTTATTTATAAGTTCCTGATGTGCTGCTGCCTTTCTTCAGAAATGCCTTGCCCAGCGAGGAGGTAACCTAGTCATAGTCTGCCAGCAGAGGCATTGCTGAGCTGCTGTGAGCTCTGCCCAGCTGCGGTGTGAACTTCCTTGCAGTTTTGTTTATAGAGGTATAGTTAGAACTGCCTCGGTAATGGCAGTGTGCCTCAGTAATGGCAGACTGCCTCTGTAATGACAGACTGCCTTGGTAATGGCAGATTGCCTCGGTAATGGTAGACTGCCTCGGTAATGGTGGACTACCTCGGTAATAGCAGATGCCCTTTCCTCCACAGAGCTGGACCATCCCAGGTCCAGCTGTGCTTGCTGTGAAACTCTCAGTCCAGAGCATTTCAGATTGTTGGTCTTTGTGGGGGTGGAACCCACCAAGCCAGATCACCTGGCTCCCTGTTTCAGTCCCCTTTTTTCCAGTTGAATGGGTGACTCTGTCTCCCAGGCATTTCAGGCACCAGTTGAAATGGCCACCCAGATTTGAGTGAGTTTTTGTGCAGAGACCCGCTGTGCCAGCTGAAACAGCTGTGTTGGAAACTCCTGGTGCTCTTCTGCCCAGGAATCTCCTGGTCTGTGAGCAGTAAAAACTCGTTTGAAAACGCGGTGATCACTCACCCTCTATGTTCTCACTGGGAACTGCACTCCAGAGCTGTTCCTATTCAGCCATCTTGGATCTGTCCAAGAATTGCCTTTTCAATAAATGTTGGGAACAACTAGCTAACTATATGTAAAAAAAAAAAAAAAGAAAACCTTTGATCCATACTTTATACCATGTACAAATATCAATTCAAAGTGAATCATAGGCCTAAATGTAGAACCTAACACTATATAATTCTAGGAAAAAATGTAAGAAATAATCTCTGATCTCAGGATATACAAAGATTTCTTAGATACATGTCCCCAGTGCCTACAATAAGCATCACTTCTGGGAAGTCCTTTCATGCTTGAACATTTTGCTTTTTTCCTTTCATTCTTCTTTAGTGCTTTGTACATGATAATCATTAAATTATACTGTAAGTATGTTTATATATCTCTCTTCCACTGAGTATCCCTGGAGTAGAAAACGTGTCTTAATCCTTTTAATATTCTCAAAGTCTAATAAATGTTAATTACATGATATCTTCAACACCAAACTTAATCAGAGAGCCTCCCAGAATATTTCCCAAATCATTAGTAAAGGCTAAGGGAATTACTATTATTTCCTTGGACAAACTATGTTTTGCTTTTTGGGGATGGGCATCTCTTCTCTAAGGATGAGCTATGGCTTTTGGGTAGCCTGGATGCAGAGCCTGCCACAGGGAACCTAACGGAAGTGTGGTGATGGGGAAGCTGGTGACACTAATCAGGCTGCTTCATTTTCCACTATGAAGGTATAAGTGACAAACAACCTTACCTTATGTTTAGATTTGGAGGAAAAACTGTCAGATATCACTTTATTTGAAAATAAAAAGAATAACACAGCCATACTGCAGTAGAAAGGATGAAATCATTTATCTTAAACAGCAAGACTTTGCACTGAGCTTTTTATAGCTTTTTAGACAATGCATCTATAGAAAGAACCTCGGTAAGCTTTACTGCTGAATCATTTATATCAACTCATACAATTTTGAATATTCATTAATTTTCACAATAGCCACTATTTTAGAACTTACATTATTATATAAACATCTTCACAAACCTTAAAACTAACTCAAGCACAAATATCTTTATTGTAAATGTTAGAAGCGAAAAAAAAATCTAACTAGTGCTGTGCATACTGGGAGTTTGTATTTTTCCTTGTGGATGTAGGAGCTTACAGAAAACAGAGTGCAAGAAAAAAGATGTGCAAATGTTGAGCTGTTTATAGCTTAACAAATCTGGCCAGAAAGATTTTACTTAAAAAATTAGCTCTTTTTATAAGAAGTTTATATTTTTTATATTTTGTATTTTTGTTTGTTTGTTTTATATTGCTAAAGATGATCTCATATTTTTATTCCATGGTCTGAATCTCAGGCTCTACCTCAACCATGTCAGGATATGGAAGCACTGGAAGCAACTGCTCAGGCGGAGTACACGAAGAGACAGTTCTCAGGTCTGGGGACAAGCAAATTGGGGGAAAAGGGAGAATCCAGAGCTTCATTTTCACCTCCTCCTCCCAACCCTTCAACGATTTATGCCTTTAGAGGCCTAAGAAACTGTGAATAATCTTCCCCAGTTGCTCTCCTTCTAGTCCGTTGTCAAAGGAAAATCTCCCAACTCCAAGACTAAACTCCCTGGCTACCAAGTTCCCCTTAGACCAATCTAGAAACTTCCATAAGGGTCAAAATTGCCATCAAATCTACCCTGGCTGGTCTGTGATTGGCTTGGCCCCAATCACAGCCCTTCTTGTTTTGACTGAGCAGTGACAATAATCAAAATTGCTGACCTCACAACAGGCTCTGTATGCAGCTCCATTTCTTAGAAACCTGTCCCCTTGGATCTAAAGAGTAAGAAGTAGATGGGGTTCAAAGCTTCAGTTGTCACTGGAGTTGAAAGAAGACACAATTTCAAGAAGGGACACCTTCAGAAATTTTCCAACCTAGTGGCCATGAAGTCCAGGATAGTGCCACCTGGAGCTGAAGATCAAAGGGCAAAAGTGATGCTTCTAAGGACCATTCCCCTTTATGGACCCAAGCCCATGAGATACCTGGAGTTTCAGGACTTCAAGATCCTCAGGTCAGAGCAGCAGAGTTTGAGGCCATAGCTCCTCAGTTACCAGTTTTGTTCACCAATCATCCAGGATTGGGCAATGGTAGATGGACCATATCATATTCTCCAAGGGCCTAAAGAGCATCATTGTGATCGTATTGTCCCCCAAAGCTCTGGAGCTTGAGAATATAGTGCTGTAGGATCCTGGATGCAGAAGGGAAGATGGGCTGGATTATAAATCTGGAAAGCCCTTGACAATTATACCAGGACAAGTGTAGTTTATTTTAACTATAATCTACAGTGTAAATGTAACAAGTATCCGAAATTCCTGTGGTATTCAGAGACTCATAAAAATAATTTGCATAATCCAGACATTAAGATGAAATAACTGTCATTTCAGAAAAATGAAATTGTATTTCCACATGCTATGGAAAATCCAGTGTCCACATCCTGCCCCCATTTCTGCAAATTTCTAGTATCTTAGGCTCATGGACACAGGCTCTGAGCTCCTGCTTTTAATTTGCTCTTTGCCCAAATCACAGCTTTCCTGCTGAGACTGGTTCTTCCTTTTCTCTCTTTTAATACCTTTCCAGATATATAACTCAGTCACCACTGCTGCCAGCTAGATGCAAATGCTTCTTGTAGTCTTCTTGTCTCCTAATCTTATGGGAAGCTGAGAAAATCAGACCAATCCTGAAAGGAATTCTGAGGGTTTTCTTAACCAGCTCTAGGAAAATATATTGAGGTAGGGATTTGCCTTTACTTCTTTAATCTTTGTTTATGCACTCTCCCTCCTGGTAGGAGTTGCAATGAGTATGGGTGTGGCTTTCCTTGGTGGCAATAGGAAGGTGTATTAGTCCATTTTCACGCTGCTGAGAAAGACATACCCAAGACTGGCTACTTACAAAGAATAAAAGGTTTAATGGATTCACAGTTCCATGTGGCTGGGGAGGCCTCACAATCATGGTGGAAGGTGAAAGGCACATCTTACATGGTAGCAGACAAGAGAGAATGAGAGCCAAGCAAAAAGGGAAACCCCTTTTAAAACCATTGAATCTTGTGGGACTTAGTCATTACCATGAGAACAGTATGGGAGAAACTGACCCTATGATTCAATTATCTTCCACCAAGTCCTCCCACAACATGTGGGAATTATAAGACCTACAATTCAAGATGAGATTTGGGTGGGGACACAGCAAAACCATATCAGAAGGAAAACAGGACTTGGCATTCACAAATCATTTTAGGCCAATAGTTTTTGCTTTCTTTTCTTGTTCACAACTAATGGAAATTCTTAAATAGTCTACAAGAGCAGAAAAACCCATCTTGTAAGTGTATGTCTGATCATTTCTGCCTTATACATAGACCAGCAATTTTTTAAACCAACATTCATGCTTTTGTTTACTCCTTCTAGGGTGGGAGCCTCATTTCTGGTTGTACTAGTTAAGGGAAGGGAATAGGTGGTATGAAGACTCTTGGGATATAAGTAAAGGAATTCCAAGAGCACAGAAAAGCTGAGGACAGGGTGATAAAGCAACCAATGAACACTTTGAAACATTATCCCACTACGCAGAGATACAATAAATAGATTATTTGAGGGATTTTTTTAAGCTAAAAGAGAATATTGTGATAACCTCTGTGCTAATACATTTACAAATCTTCATGTGATGGATAATTTTATGAAAATACAAATTTAGAAATTGAACCCAGAAAAGGAAGAGGACATTGAGTGCATTAGAAAAAGTGTCAAATTTCTATCTCCAGAAGAGTATGAATGAGACACATGTAAGGTGCAAAACACAAGTCAAGAGGAGCAATGGAACAGAATACAGAGCCCAGAAGAGTGTGTGTGCCTGTGTGTGTGTGTGTATAAATGACATCTAAAAGATGACACTTTGGATAAGTGCTAAAAGAGTTAATTAGTAAATCATGTGCTACAGTTAATTATTAGAAAACAAAGTTAGAGTTTTACCTTACAAAATATAGTGGAATAAATTTCTACCAGGTTAAATATCAAATTTTAAAAAATCATGTTTTGGCTCCCAGTAATGGTAGAATAGCTTATACCAAGCTCACCTTCCTGATAATTATAACCATAAACTTTAGGTACAATTTAGTACTACTGTCTGAAGACATTGAAGAGAGATCAAAATTAAGCAGAAACAAATGAAAATTCAAACCTTGAAAGAAGTGTCTCATGCTGAGTGAGGTCCACATTTGTGTGTGTGTTACCTTTGAAAATACTCCCCAGTTCAGTGGTGTACAAGGGATAGATCTTGGGCAAAAATAAGCTTTTTAGAAAAACTTTTATTTTAGGTTTAGAAGCACTTATGCAGGCTTGTGACATAGGTAAACTTGTCTCGGGTGTTTGTTTTACAGATTATTTCTTCAACCAAGTATTAAGCCCTGTAAACAATAGTTATCTTTTCTGCTCACAATGTGACTATATTTTAAATTTTAATGAAATTTGGTTTTAATTTAAAATTGATGCCCAGTTCAGTTATGGGAAAACTTTTGTGTTGAAACAGCTTGGGCATGTGAATCTATTTTTTTCAACTATAAATGTTATAAAATCTAAATATATGCCAAGTATTTCTGATGAAATTTAGCATTTGAATTGAGATGTGCTGTCAGTATAAAATACATACTGGATTTCAAAGCCTTCAGGAACAAAAATTAAAAGGCCCAGGTGCAGTGGCTCAAACCTGTAATCCCAGCAATTTGAGAGGTTAATGTCAGTGGCTCACTTAGGCCAGGAGTTTGAGACTAGCCTGGAAAACATGGCAAAACCCTGTCTCTACAAACAAACAAACAAAAATACAAAAAATTAGTCAGGCACGATGGCATGTACCAGTAGTCCCGGCTACCTGAGAGGCTGAGGTGAGTAGATCACTTGAGCCCAGGAGGTAAAGGCTGCAGTGAGCTGTGATCATGCCATGGTACTCTAGCCTGGGTGACAGAGCAATACCCAGTCTCAAAAAATAAAATATCTTCTTAATAATTGTTATGTTGACTGTATGTTGAAATAATGTTTTAGATAAATTGGGCTAAATAAAACATATTCTTTATTTTTAATACTTAAAACATGGCTACTAGAACATTTAAAATTATATGTGTGGCTCACATTATATTTCTGTATTTTTGTGATTGGTCAAAGATTGCTCCACAGGGCATTAATTGTCCCACCCCCACACTTAGTAATTGTATTACTTGGCTCCTCTGGGCAGTGGCATAGCAGCATAGCCCTTAATATAGGTCCAAAAGTAGAGAACAAGGCCAGGACCATGTTTAGCCAGGTTCTGCAAGATCTCTTGACACCAGCAGAGGGTCAGAAGGCAAAAATGAAGAGTCAGAGCTGAAATTCAACCTGGAGAATCTCCTGGCCTTGACTAGAACATAGGCTGAGCTGTAGACCCTGGCGCACAAAGAATTGAAGCTGCTTTTCAGAGCGCCAAGAGGAGGCATGGTCCAGCTGCCCAACTGCTGCTGGAGAAGCCACTGCCCAGCTACAGCTCATTTACTCATGCACTGGTGAATACCCTCCATGCAGCTGATTTATATCCACCCATTCTGGTATGGGATGAGGTAAGGAGGCAGCAGATGGAACTCTTCATTGAGCAAGAGACCTAGGCCTGGAGATGGTACAACTGAAAGAATCTAGAAAGGGGTTGCATAACTGGATGTGGTATGTCCTGTGAATTGTCAATTTCATTTAGAGGCATACACCATAAAGAGATTTTCATTCACATGTATGAAGAAACATGTTCATTATAATATTGTTTGTAATAAAGAGTTAAAAACATTTGTCTATCAATAGGCAAATAGGCAAATAAGTTATGGTGTATTTAGATAATGAATACTGTCCAACAGTTCAAACAAACTAATTATTCAAATGGAACTTATAGAACTAAAACCTATAATAACTGAAGTTTTAAAAAACATTATCCAGATGTGGTGGTACATGTTTGTAGTCCCAGCTACTCAAGATGCTGAGGTGAAAGTGGGAGGATTGCTTGAGACCAGGAGGTTGAGGCTGCACTGAATCATGATTGTGCCACTGCACTCCAACCTGGGTGACAGAGTAAGACCCTGTCTCACACAAACAACAACAACAACAACAACAAAGAAACACTGGATAGACTCAACAGCAGAATGGTAAGATTGTCCCAGAAGGCAATGGGATTTAAAAAAAAAAAGAATAGCTAAAAAACTTCCCAAATTTGACCAAAGACATAAACCTACAAATTCAAGAAAGTAAGAGAATCCTCAATAGAAAAACAAACAAATAAAGCAAGCTACCTATAGGCATATCATAAGCCAATTGCTGTAATCTGAAGCTAAAGAACCCTCAAAAGCAGCCAGAAGAAAACAGCATATTACCTACAGGGGACAACTCAAATGACTGTCGATTTCTCATCAGAAACTGTGGAGCCAGAAGAAAGTGACACAGCATTTTTTTAAATGTTGAAAGAAAAGGTCTCAATCTGTCAACCCAGAATTCTATATTCAGTGAAAGTGTCCTTCAGGATTGAAAGTGAAATAAACATTCTGAGATAAAGGAAAACTAAGAGAATTCAGAGGCAGCATATCTGTTCCAACAGACTTGCTAAAGGAATTCCTTCAGGCAGAGGAGAAATGATACAAGAACAAGACTTTGAACATCAGGAATGAAGTAAGGGCTACAGAAACGATTAAAACTGGTTAAATATAATAGACAATTGTTCTCTTTCTTGTATTCTTTAAAATATGTTGATTGTTGAAAGCATAAGTCATAACATTGTCTGATAAGATTTTCAATTTATGTCTTCTATGCACATTTTTCTTCCCCTTCCCAAATTTAAATAGTCAGGTCTGGAGCCTTCTACCCTAAAGGTTATGAATCTGATCTCTTTTTCTTTCACTAACCCTGCATTATATCACTTTTTGATAATTTAATTTTTTAAAGACTTTTAAATGTTCTCAGGTATAACTTTTATGATAAGCATATTACAGTTTCTCCACTATCATTTTTTTCAAACAAGGTCTCACTCTGTTGCCCAGGCTGGAGTGCAGTGGTATGATCATGGCCCACTGCAGCTTCAATCTCCCCAGCCTCAAGTGATCCTCCCACATCAGCATCCTAAGTAGATGGGACTATAGGCATGTGTCACCATAGCATAAAGTAGAGAGGGTAAGGGGTCCTATAAGGTGATAAGGTTTCTATATTCCATTTAAGATGATAAAATGATTGTAAATAGATAATGAAAAGCTGTATATTTTTTAATCCCTAGAGCAACCACCAAAAAAAATAAACAAAGAAATGTGATAAAAATCATGATTGATAAATTAAGATGCAATATTTAAAAAATATTCAAATAACTCAAAAGAAGGCAAGAAAGGAGAAACAGAAGCAAAACACAGCAGGAACACACAAAAACAAATTTAAAAAGTGCACATCTAAATCTAAATATATCAGTACTATGAGTACATTATAAAGAATGAGAAAAATGTACATCCACTAACAGAAAAATCTCTATGATGTTATATAAAAAGCAAGTTACAGAACAAAACAACCATTATAATATCAGTTAGGTTTTAAATATATTTCTATGTGTTCATGAACATTTGATTTCTAGCTCAATGTAAATGTATTAGGAAATGTCTGGAAGTATACTCAAAGTTAAAATTGTTCTTGAAAGGTCACTGCAATTAGGGAGAAGTAACAGAGTCAAAAAGGATTTTTTCTGTATAATTTTAACTTTTACGATGAGAATGTAATTATGTATTACTTTGTCATTAAAAATAAATGAAATAAAATTTCTTTTAAAAGAACACATTGTTCACCATATGCTGGTGATACTGCCATCTGGGAATTAGAAAATTTTAGGTCCCCTGACTAAGGTGCATATTCAACTGTTTTTAGCAGAATTTGCCAAATGAAGTTGTTAGTGTTCCAGTCTATTTCCTGTCTATACCATTTTTTTCTTCCCCTTCCAAAATTTGAATCTTCAGGTCTGCAGCCCTCTAATCCTAAAAGTTATGAGTCTGATCTCTCTTTCTTTCACCCACCCTACATCATATCACTTTTTGATACTTTAATATTTTAAAAACTTTTAAATATTCCCAGGTATAACTTATATATTAGGTATATTAAGCAGTTTCTACACTACTTTTTTTTTGAAACAAGGTGTCACTCTGTTGCCCAGGTGGAGAGCAGTGGTGTGATCATGGCTTACTGCAACCTTGACCACTCCAAGCTATGGTGATCCTCCCACATCAGCCTCCTGAGTAGCTGGGGCTACAGGCATGTGCCATCACGCCTGGCTAAATTTTAAATTTTCTGTAGAGATGGGTTTTCACCATGCTGCCTCTGGACTCAAGCAATTCACCTGCCCAGGCTTCCCAAAGTTCTGGAGTTACAGGCATTAGCCACCATGCCCAGTTTCCACTACCATTTTTAAAGAAGCTGTGGAGGACTGTTTTTCAAATTGCGGGTCTTGCTAATTAGTGGGTCATAAAACTAATGTTGTGGATTTCAACTAACTTTTTAAAAAATGTGTTCCATGCATTTCAAAAAGTTTTTTAGAGCAGTTTTAGGTTTACAGCAAAATTAGGAGGAAGCTACAGAGATTTTCCATATATCCACTGTCCCTGTACCTGCATAGCTTCCCCTATTATTAACATCCCCCATCAAAGAAATACAATTATTATAATTGATGATCCTACATTGACAAATCTTAATCACCCAAAGTCCATAGTTTAGAGTTCATTCTTGGTCTTGAACATTCTGTGGGTGTTTACAAATGTATAGTGACATTTATTCATCATTAAAGTACCTGCAAACATCATTTTGTTACTCCTCACTTTATTGTATTTTGCAGATATTGTGTTTTTTACAAATTGAAGGTTTGTGGCAAACTTGCATCAAGCAAGTCTATTGGCACCATTTTCCCAAGAGCATATGCTCACTTCATGTCTTTGCAACACATTTTGGTAATTCTCACACGTAATATTTCAAACTTTCTCATTATTATATTTGTTATGGTCATCTGTGATGTTACTATTGCAATTGTTTTGAGGTGCCACAAACTGAGCCCATATAAAATGGTGAACTTAATCTATACATGTTGTGTGAGTCCTGACTCCACCAAACAGCCTTGTCTCTTTCCCTCTCTTCAGGCCTCCCTATTCTCTGAGACACAACAATATTAAAATTAAGTCCACTAATAATCTTGCCATGACCTCTAAGTGTTCAAGTAAAAGGAAGAGTCACACATGTCTCACTTTAAATCGAGTTGGACATGATTAAGCTTAGTAAGGGAGGTATGTTGAAAGCCAAGATAGACCGGAAGCTAGTCCTTCCATCAAATGGTTAGCCAAACTGGGAATGCAAAGGAAAAGTTATTGAAGGAAATTAAAAGTGCTACTTCAGTGAACACAGGAATGATAAGAAAGCAAAACAGCCTTATTGCTGATACGGAGAAAGTTCTAGTGGTCTGAATAGAAGATCAAACCAGCCACAGCATTCCCTTAACTCAAAGCCTAATCTTGAGCAAGGATCTAACTGATTCTCTTCAATTAAAGAGAATTATGACACCTGAGAGAGTTGAGGATGTTTCCGAAGAAAAGTTTGAAGCTAGCAGAAGTTGGTCCATGAGGTTTAAGAAAAGAAGCCATCTCCAGGACACAAGAGTGCAAGATGAAGCAGCAAGTGCTGATGTAGAAGAGCTGCAGCAAGTCATCCAGAAGATCTAGCTAAGAGAATTGATGAAGGTAGCTACACCAAAAAACAGATTTTCAGTGTATACACAACAGCCTTCTATCGGAATAAAATGTCTTCTAGGACTTTCATAGCCAAACAGAAGTCAGTGCCTGGCTTCAAAGATTTGAAGGACAGGTTGGCTCTCTTATTAGCGGCTAATGCAGCTGGTGACTTTAAGTTGAAGCCAATGCTCATCTACAATTCCAAAAATCCTAGGTCCCTTAAGTATTATGTCTGTGCCCTATAAAAGAAAAAACAAAGCCTGCATGACAGCACACCTGTTTACGGCATGGTTTACTGAATATTTTATGTCCACTATTGAGATCTACTCCTCAGGGAAAAAAAAATTCCTTTTGAAATATACTGCTCATTGACAATGCACCTGGTCACTCAAGCTCTCTGATAGACATGTACATGGAAATTAATGTTGTTTTCATGCCTGCTAACACAACATCCATTCTATAGTCCATGGATCAGGAGTAATTTTGACTTTCAAGTCTTTTTTTTTTTTTTTCTTGAGATGGAGTCTCACTCTGTCTCCCAGAGTGGAGTGCAATGGCACAATCTTGGCTCACTGCAACCTCCGACTCTCAGGTACCAGCAATTCTCCCAAGTAGATGGGATTACAAGACAGGCATGCACCACCACACCTGGCTAATTTTTTGCATTTTTAGTAAAGACAGGGTTTCACCATGTTATCCAGGCTGCTCTCGAATTCCTGACCTCAAGCGATCCGCCCACCTTGGCCTCCAAAGTGCTGGGATTACAGACGTGAACCACCACAGCTGGCCTGACTTCAAGTCTTATTACTTAAGAAATATATTTTGAAAGACTATAACTGCCATAGACAGTGATTCCTCTAACAGATTTAGGCAAAGTTAATTGAAAACCTCCGGGAAAGGATTAATCATTGTGGATATCATTAAGAACATGTGTGATCATGGGAGGAGGTCAAAACATCAACATTAACAGGAGTTTGGAAGACATTGATTCCCAGCTCTCATGAATGACTTTGAATGGTTAAAGACTTCAGTGAAGAAAGGCAAGTAATAGCTGATGTGGTGGAAAAAGCAAGAGAACTAGAATTAGAAGTGAAGCCTGAAGATGTGTCTGAATTGCTGCAATCTCCCGATAAAACTTGAACAAATAAGGAGCTGGTTTCTATGAATGAGCAAAGAAAGCAGTTTCTTGAGATGGAATCTACTCCTGGTGAAGATGCTATGAACATTGCTGAAATGACAACAAAGGATTTAGAATATTACATAAGCTTAGCTGATTAAGCAACAGTAGGGATTGAGAGCATTTACTCCAATTTTTAAAGTTTTACTGTGGGTAAAATGCTATCAAACAGCAATGCATGCTACAGAGGAATCTTTTGTGAAAGGAAGAGTCAATCAATGCAACAAAGTTCACTGTTGTGTTACTGGAAGAAATTGCCACACTTACCCTAACATTTAGCAACTACCACCCTGATCAGTCAGCTGCCATCAACACTGAGGCAATCCTGTACCAGCAAAAAGAGTATGACTTGATGAATGCTCTGTTGATTGTTAGCATTTTTTTGCAGTGAAGTATTTTTAAATTCAGGTATGTACATTGTTTATTAGACATAGCGGTATTGCACACTTATAATACAGTATAGTATAAACATAACTGCTGTATGCACTGGGGAACCAAAAAATTCCTGTGACTTGCTTTATTGTGATAATTGCTTTATTGTGGTGGTCTAGAACTGAACCTACAGCATCTCTGAGGTATGCCTGTACACATACTGGGACTTTGGTTCACTGTGGTTTGATTCTGTCATGCTTGATAAAGCAATATTTCTTTCCTTCTTAACCGTCCTTCCTTCTCTTTCTTCCTTCCTTCTCTTTCTTTCTTTCCTTCCTTCTTTCTTTTTCCTTCTTTCTTTCTTTTCCTCCTTTCTTCTTTTCTCTCTCCTTTCTTTTCCTCCTTTCTTCCTTTCCTCCTTTCTCTCTCTGTCTCTCTCTCTTTTTCTTTCTTTCTTTTCTTTCTTGCAGGGACTGGCACTGTTGTCCAGAGTGGTGCAACCACAGCTTACTGCAACTGACTTTTACCTTCCAGGCTCAAACCATCCTTCCACCTCAGCCTCTTGAGTAGCTGGGACTGCAGCTATATGCCTTCATGCCTGCAGCTATATGCCGTCATTTTTTTTTTAAATTTTTTTAATTTTTTTTTTTTTAGAGATAGGATTTCATTGTTCTGCTAGGGCTGGTTTCAAACTCTTGGACTCAAGTGATCCTTCCACCTTGACCTCCCAAAGCACTGGGATTACAGGTGTGAACCATCATGTCCAGCCAAAAGCTATGTTTCTAGTCTTTTGAATATTTCCTTTCCATTTTGGACAATTTTTCTCTAAAGAAAGTTTTATTCCTAAAGAGTTCATTTGGGAGATATTATTTAGCAGTCAACTAAGAAAAGAGCAGTTTATTTCAGGAATACAGCATATGTACAAATTTGGCAGGTTATAAATATATGGGTTCATACTTTTCTGCTTAAAAGCATTATTGGGGCTCAGTGTAGTGGCTCATGCCTGTAATCCTAGCACTTTGGGAGGTCAAGGTGGGTAGATCACAAGGTCAGGAGATCAAGACCATCTTAGCCAATACAGTGAAACCCCGTCTCTACTAAAAATACAAAAAATTAACCAGGAGTGGTGGCACACACCTGTAGTCCCAGCTACTCAGAAGGCTGAAGCAGGAGAATCACTTGAACCTGGGAGGTGGAGGTTGCAGGGAGCGGAGAGTGCACCACTGCACTTCAGCCTGGGCGACAGAGCAAAACTCCATCTCAAAACAAAAAAAAAACATTATTGATTAGTTTTGTCCAGTTCAAATCACTTCAGCCTTCTGGCTTTTACTCTCATTTGATCCTAGAGATTGTTCTGACCCTTTCCCATAAGTTCTTATGCTCCTATATTCCTTTAAGAACAAGACACCTCAATAAAGAATAAGAGACTGGTGTGGAGCTGGTTTTGGATCATCTACTTAAAACCTGTTGGAGGTTCATTCCCTCTGCAACCTTACAGCAAAGTAGACCTTCCATCCTCTCTTGGAAAGCTTTAGTAACATGGGAAATCCCCATGCCCATGGCTATATTTCCTCTTTGGGGATTCGGAAACATCTTTTTAATAGGAGCAGAAACCTTTCTCTATGCATAGCTTCTTCCCATTGGTATTAGATGTATCCCTTTTACTTACACCATTGAGCATTATTGAGCAAGTCAATTTTCTCTTCCCTGTGACCGCTCTTCAAACCATGAAACAGGTTTTATTATCTTCATCTATGCCACTTTTGCCTGGCCTTCTCGCTGCTAAGCATTCCCAGTTCCCTCTCGGTCACTTTTGGTCATCAGACAAGAAACATATCCCAGAGTCATTTTATTTTCTCAATTTTTGTAAAGTGTCTTATAATATTGTTTTAGGCCCCTCCACCACCACCCACGCACAGCAGGGCAGCATGCAGCTCCCAAACTAGTCCTGATTGCAAATTCTGGAGCCACTGAGGATAGATCATCAAGACCTTTACTAGGTTCTTTACACAATTATTACTAATAAAGGTAAATTTACCTAATGCTTAGTATGTGCCAGACACATATCATTTAATCATCACTTTTATAGATAAGGAAAAAGTTGAGACTTTAACTTTACCAAAGTAAAGTTTTACTCATATAGTAAGCAATAGAAGATTTTTTTTTCCATTTATTTATTTTATTGCATTTTAGGTGTTGGGGTACATGTGAAGAACATGCAAAATTGTTACATAGGAACACACATGGCAGTGTGATTTGCTGCCTTCCTCCCCATCACCTACATCTGGCATTTCTCCCCTTGCTATCTCTCCCCAGCTTCCCACCCCCCACCCTCCCTCCCCTATTTCCCCCCAACTGACCCCAGTGTGTAGTGCTCCCCTCCCTGTGTCCATGTGTTCTCATTGTTCAACACCCGCCTATGAGTGAGAACATGCGGTGTTTGATCTTCTGCTCTTCTGTCAGTTTGCTGAGAATGATGGTTTCCAGGTTCATCCATGTCCCTACAAAGGACCCTAACTCATCGTTTTTTATGGCTGCATAATATTCCATGGTGTATATGTGCCACATTTTCCCTATCCAGTCTATCGTCGATGGGCATTTGGGTTGGTTCCAGGTCTTTGCTAGCAATAGAAGATTTTAACCCAGTCCACCAATTCCAAAGCCTATGTTCTTAAGCAGGAAGCTATACACCAAATTGAGGCACAACTCCTACTTTTTTCTTCTATTCCCCTTCTAAATTTTGTACACTTCCAATATTCAGCATGACAGAGTTGATGCTTCCTCTCTCAAAACCCAATTCCAGAGTCCACCAGACTCCACCCACTCTCAGATGGTTAACACAAACCCTCACTGTCTTGCAACCTCAGCTGGATCAGGAAGCATTATCATCTGGAAGGAGCTGCAAGATACAGCTTACTGCCATTCTAGTCAGGTTGGCTTTGACCCCTATAGAGAAACATAAGCCATGAGAGAATATAGAAGGACAAGGATAAATGAGATGGGTGGTATGGCAAAAAAAGAAGGAGAATTAAGGCTCAGGACAAGAGTGTGTGGAAACCAGTCCTGAAACAGGAAACATGAATTGCATAGTCAGACAAAATCTCAGGGAACCCCTGTCCCCAAATGCTGAACCACAGAGTAGACACGCAGGAATGGATTTATTTAAAAGACCAGAGAATGTGTAAGTTGACTATGATACAGAGGATACTCCCTTTCTAAAAGAATGAAAAATCAACTAGAAAAGGGAAACTGACATTGTTAAGAAGCTCAAGGGTCTTTTTTGTAAGCAAAGAATGACAAGGAGGAAGGCATCTGTGGAGCTCATGTCCCTTTTATCAGTATGATGAAAGAAATCTAAAACAGGAAAGGCCAATCAGTTCTAATTGTTCTATTAAGCAGCAAAACTGGAACGGTAGCCAGCGGACTCTGAGCCACAGGGATTTATGACAATGGCGAATACACTATGATGTTCAGAGAAACCGAGCAGCTGAGTAGAAGAGTGATGTCAGCTGCGACAATGGACGATCCCAGTTCTTTCCTCATCTTGCTCATCTCCTGCCCCTGACCTGGAATCAGGGAAGTCTCTAAGAAGCCTCAGGGTCTTTTGGTGGGAAATGATATTCTAAGACCACAATCTGAATGCCAGGGATGCAACTGCTTTGGGTTGGTTGTTGTTTCTAGGCTTTTTCTTCGGATGGAGACAAAAAAAATTATCATGAGTTCAATGATACTCCCAAGACAAATTTGAAACCACACAAAGGCCTGAGGAATAGATAACTATTCTACTACCACTATTTTTGAAAATAGCTAAAATTTTCCTTTGTGAGTGCCATCTCCAACCTCCCCTTCATTTTTACACTTGTACTAGACCCACATTACCAAATGATATAGCCATTACATACCATACTCCCTCTTTTATAACTCTCAGTTTTAGTTCTGTAAGTAACTGATATGGTTTAGCTGTGTCCCCACTTTAACCTCACCTTGATTTGTACTAATCCCCACATGTCAAGGGCGGGCCAGGTGGAGATAATTGAATCATGGGCGTGGTTTCCCCCATTCTGTTCTCGTGGTAGTGAATAAGTCTCACGAGATCTGATGGCTTTATAAATGGGAGTTCCCCTGCACGAGCTCTTTTGCCTGCCACCATGAAAGGTGTAACCTGACTCCTCCTTTGCCTTCTGCTATGTTTGTAAGGCCTCCCCAGCCATGTGGAACTGTGAGTCAATTAAATATCTTTTTCTTTATAAATTACCCAGTCTCAGGTATGTCTTTATTAGCAGCCTAAGAACAGACTAATACAGTAACTATATTTAGTTTTTTTGTTTTGTTTTTGAGGCAGGAGTGCCCAGGTTGGAGTGCGGTGGCACGATCTCAGCTCACTGCAACCTCTGCAGCCTGGGCTCAAATGATTTTTGTGTCTCTGCCTCCTGAGTAGCTAGGTGGGACTACAAGCACACACCACCATGCCTGGCTAACTTTCTGTATTTTTAGTAGAGATGGTGTTTCACCATGAAATCCTGAACTCCTGACCTCAAGTAATCCTCCTGCCTCAGCCCCCCAAAGTGCTAGGATTATAGGTGTGAGCCACCACACCTGGCCAATATTTAGTTTCTTATAGTTCTGCCGTATCTATAACATCAGCTCAGAAAGTCATTATACGTCATACTACCTTCCTTTTAAACTCATTTCTTATAGTTTGTTTTAGTTCTACAAGGAACTATAGTATTCACCGTCAGTCCTTATGTCAATGTCCCTTTAGTTATTCTGGTTGTCGAAAGCTTGTCTTTTGGGGGATTTCTCAGGAAGGGCTAATGAGATCAAGTCTCTAGTTCTTACATGTTATGTTGGTGTGTACCCCTTTATACAGGCCTACTGCTCTCCAGGCTTGTGGTAGGAAGCCTTCAGTGTATCTGGGAATTGTTCACCAAAGCTGTCTTTGGTCCCAATGTGGGCCAAAGGGGTGTGGGTGGGGCACTCAAGTTCTGGCACTGTTTTGACTTTCAGGCACCAAGGGTTTAAATTGTATGAGATGATAGTTACTGCTGTGGCACTTATCTGTGGAAGGCTGAACTGTGTGAATGCAGGTAGACCAGAGCCAGACTTTTAGCATAAGGATTTGAGGGAAGAATGAGGACTGCAGGAACTGATCTTTACTCGCTGATCCCTTTCTATTGTGCCAATAGACTGGGTTCTGTTTCTCTTCATGGACTAGCCGTGTGCCTTCAAATCATATTCCTTAGATTGCTTCAAGTCATCAGGCTCACAGAGATGTTTAGGAAACAATCCACATGAAAGCATCTAGCAGCATGCTCAAAATGCCTTTTTCCTTTCCTTCCTTCCAGTTATCTCTCTGCCTGGGTTCAGCTCCTTCCTTTCCCTAAGACTCCAAAGAACACCATTTAGTTTCTGGCAAAGCTGACATCACTTTATCTGGTTTTAATGATAGTTTCATATCACAAGTCCCGTTTTCTGATGTTCTTTATTATTTCTGCCAGTGGCAGTTTTGAATCAAAGAGTGTATTTGAAGCATGGACTCATTGTTAATAAGACGTTGCAGCAGGGTGGCCCGAGGACCCCCTGAAGCTCCTGCACTAGACACAAGCCTAAGCTCAGGTCTCCTGACCCTCAGAGGTCTCCAGTGATGTGGCTTGTGTCTGGAAAGCGCAAGAAAGACACAAGTCCCACACAGTCCTCAGGCCACCCTACTCTGCATGGAAAGAAGAGGTGGAGCTGAGACTAATTACACATTCCCCATAAGCCCTGGGGTCCCATGGGATGCTGTGAAGTCAAGACCCCTGTGGGAATGAGTGAAGGGCTATAAGTGAAGAGATGTGGGCTGTGCAGGGATGTGTAGAAGTCATCCCAGGCCTGAGAGGACCGTAGACCCCAGAAAGGAAAATGGATAAGACTGTGAGGGATAGTGTGTGATCTTTCGCCTATCATGAAGGTTCTGAGGTCATGTTAATCCAGCTCCGCAAAGGACAGTGCCTCTCCACAACCCACCTCTGTACTCTGAAGACACTCTTCATGTGATCCCCCGAAACCAGGTCCTCAAGGAGCTACAGGAACGGTTAAAAAGTCAGAGACACTCATACAGATGGGGTCACGTCACATGGGCTATGTCCTTGTGATGTGCAGGCCTGCATGCTTGTGAAAGAACTGTGGGGGTGGCCTCTCACAAAGAACTGATCCTGATTCTGCTGCTGGTCCTAAAGGCTATGGATATCAGAGCAAATGTCCACAGGTTCAACCCAGAGTGTCCAGCTCTCTGTGGGGTATGGTCTGAAAGGGAAAGGCACACTACTGCTCAGGGAGTAGGAACAGGAGCTGCTCATGGTTTTCACCACCGTGCTAAAAAGCAAGTGTGGATTACTCCTGGTACCAGACAGTTTACCCGAGTGTTCTTTGGTGCCTGCTCCCCTGCCAGGGTCTTGGTGAGGCCCAGAAGGGCTGTTTTACTGACATTACAGGCCCCCAGCCTCTGTAGAAAGAAAGGGAAATAGATTAATAGATTGGAACTGGGAACAAGGGAGAGTCATTTGGGTTTCCTGGGTTCTGCTCAAGGAATTCATCCCGACAACATCTCCAGATCATCAAGTGTGAGAAACAATGTACGAAAGACGTGGCAAGAGGCCCTACTATGTGCATTATGTAAAAGGCAAGGTCTGTGACACACAATAACCACATTTGCACTGGAGAAGTCCTGAGGGAGCAATTGTCAAACTTTGGATATTTCCATATATCCAATTTTCCAGATGAAATGAGTTTCTGCTTACCTAACCTAGAGACATGAGATGGTCATACCTACAGCAAGTGGAATATAGGCTGAAACTGAGGAGACCAGGACCACTGAATCTTGCCTGGAAAGATTAAGATAGGGTGGTATGTGAGTAGAAGACAGTTATTATATTGTGTGTGACTGGGAACAGAGAGTGTATGAAGGAGGGGTGGAGGACTATGTGAGTAAACAAGAATAGCTTGGGTCTGGTGGAGGTAGAGTACAGTGGTGAGCTGAGTACATTTTGTATTATGTGCTGAGGTTTATCTGTCCTACTTCAATTTCTTGATTGCTAGCCCTTCCTAGAACTATAAATTTCCTAGAACTGTTTCTATAAATAAATTTCTATAAACTCACTCAACAGAAATAAAAAATTTAATAAAATATGTCATTTCTGTCTAATCAGATTTTAAAATTTTAATTTGATTTAAAAATCTAGCTTGACAATCTTTATATTTTAACTGTCATCACTGATACACTAGGGTTAATGTCTAACATCCAATTTTATGCTTTTTAAAAATTCTCCCAGTTCTTTGTTTTCTGTCCCTTCCTGCTTTTTTTTTTAAATTTTTTTCCCCAATTCCACTTCTCTCTCTGTTAGATTAAAAATATACTGCATACTTCATTGCCATTCATGTAGCTTTGCCCTAGAATGGTAAACATGCCTGTTTTGCTTATCAAAGTTTAAGATTAATATCTTTACCTTTTCTCTAACATGAAAATCTTCTAACACCTTAACTCCATTTCTATCTACTGATTTAAATGTTATTTTTGCCTATTTAACTATTTGTGGAGTTAACTTTTTAACTCCGTAAACCTATTGCTTTTTACAAGAAGTAGTTCAATTTTTTCATGTTACTATATTCTACGGTTTTCATTCTTACTTTCATCTTAGATTTTCTGTACGAGATCATTTATTTCCTTCTGCCTAAAGTACGCCATTTAAAATTTCCTTTAGTCAAGATCTTCTGGTAGTAAACTTTGTTTTCATTTCTCTGAAAATGTTATAAATTTGCCCAAATTTTTGAAAGATATACTTGATAGGTATAGAGTTCTAGGTTGATAGTTATATTCTTTCAGCATATGGCAAGCTCCATTTAAATTGGATTATGAATAATAGGATTTTGGCAAGTTAATAAGAAATAGAAACAACTTAAGTGGAGCTTCCTTCATGAAGTCCTGTCTTATCCACAAGGTTGAAGAAAACAATCTTTTACTTGCTCAGATCTCACAATTAATAATAGTAGTAGTAATAATATTAATAATGTTTATTGTAAATATTGAAACCAATTAAATTATTAAATTTTATTTATACTACTTATAATTTATACTATAGTTAATATTCATTCTTTACTTTTTTAATATTTTATTTTAAGTTCAGAGTACATGTACAGATTTGTTACATAAGTAAACTTATTTCATGGGGATTTGTTGCACAGATTATTTTATCATCCAGGTATCAAGCCTAGTACCCACTAGTTATTTTTCCTGATCCTCTTCCTCCTCCCACCCTCCACCCTCTGATAGGCCCCAGTATATGTTATTCCCCATTATGTGTTCATGTGTTCTCATCATTTAGCTCCTACTTATAAGTGAGAACATGTAGTATTTGCTTTTCTGTTTCTGCATTGTTTTGCTAAGGATAATGGCCTCCATCTCCATCCATGCTCCTGCAGAGTACAAGCTCTTAAGTTTAGTTAGATCCCATTTGTCAATTTTGCTTTTGTTGCAATTGCTTTGGCTTCTTTGTCCTGAAATCTTCGTCAATTCTTATGTCCAGAATGGTATGGCCTAAGTTTTCTTCCAGTGTTTTTATAGTTTTGGGTTTTATATTTAAGTCTTTAATATATCTTGATTTAATTTTTGTATACAGTGTAAGGGAGGCATCCAGTTTCAATCTTCTGCATATGGCTAGCCAGTTATCCCAGCACTGTTTATGGAATAGGGAGTCCTTTCCCCATTTTTTGTTTTTGTTAGCTTGGTCAAAAATCAGATGGTTGCAGGTGTGTAGCCTTGTTTCTGGGCTCTCTATTTTGTTCCATTATTCTATGTGTCTGTTTTTGTACCAGTATCACAGTGTTTCGGTTACTGCAGCCCTGTAGTATAGTTTGAAGTCAGGTAGCATGATGCCTCCAGCTTTGTTTTTTTGGTTTTTTTTTTTTTTTTTGCTTAGGATTGCCTTGGCTATTTGAGCTCTTTTTTAGTTTCGTATGAATTTTTAAGAAGTTCTTTTTCTAGTTCTGTGAAGAATGTCATTTGTAGTTTAATAGTAGTAGCCTTGAATCTATATATTGCTTTGGGCAATATGGTCATTTTAACAATATAGATTCTTCCTATCTGTGAGTGTGGAATGTTTTTCCATTTGTTTGTGTCATCTCTGATTTTTTTGAGCAATGTTTTGCAATTCTCATTGTAGTAATCTTTCACCTCCCAGGTTAGCTGTATTCCTAGGTATATTTTGTGGCAGTTGTGAATGGAATTATTGACTCTTGGCTTGGCTGTTGTTGGTGTATAGGAATGCCAGTGATTTTTGTACATTAATTTTGTATCCTGAAGCTTTGTTGAAGTTGTTTATCAGCTTAAGGAGCTTTTGGGCCAAGGCTGTGTGGTTTTCTCAATATAGAATCATGTCATCTGCCAACAGGGATCGTTTTTTCTTCTTTCTTCTCTTCCTATTTGGATGCCCTTTATATCTTTCTCTTGCATGATTACTCTGGCTAGGACTTCCAATAATATGTTGAACAGGAATGATGAGAGACGGCCTCCTTGTCTTGTGCTAGTTTTCAAGGGTAATGCTTCCAGCTTTTGCCCATTCTGTATGATGTTGACTGTGAGTTTGTCATAGATGGTTCTTATTATTTTGAGGTATATTCCTTCAATACCTAGTTTATTGAGACATTTTAACAGGAGGGGAGTTGAATTTTATCAAAAGCCTTTTCTGAATCTATTGAGATAATCGTGTGGTTTTGTCCTTAATTCTGTTCATGTGATGAATCACATTTATCGATTTGCATATGTTTTGCCAACTTTGCATCCCAGGGATAAAGCCTACTTGATCATGGTGCATAAGCTTTTTGATGTGCTGCTGGATTCAGTTTGCAAGTATTTTTTCTTTTCTTGCTGTGTGTCTGACAGGTTTTGGTATCAGGATGACGCTGGCCTCATAGAATGAGTTAAGGAAGAGTTCCTCTTCCTAAATTTTTTGGAATAGTTTCAGTAGGAATGGTACCAGCTCTTCTTTGTACAGCTGGGAGAATTCAGCTGTGAATCTGTTGTTCCCAAGCTTTTCTTGTTAGGCTATTTATTACTGATTTTATTTCTGAGCTTGTTATTGGTATGTTCAGGGATTCCATTTCTTCCTGGCTCAGTCTTGGGAGGGTGTATGTGTCCAGGAATTTATCCTTTTCTTCTAGATTTTCTAGTTTATGTTCACAGAGGTGGTCATAATATTCTCTGATGACTATGTGTATTCCAAGGGGTCAGTGGCAATACCCCTTTTGTTGTTTCTCATTGTGCTTATTTATATTTTTTCTTTTTTCTTCTTTATTAGTCTAGCAATCTATTAATTTTTTTCAAAAAACCAACTCCTGGATTCATTGATCTTTTGAATTTTTTGTGTGTGTCTCATTCTCCTTCAGTTCAGCTCTGATTTTGATTATTTCTTGTCTTCTGCTAGCTTTGGGGTTGGTTTTCTTTTGGTTCTCTAGTTCTTGTAGTTGTGATGTAAATTTCTTTCAGTTGTGAAAAACTTTAGTTGTAAAATACTCTTGTGATGTTCTTGTAGCTGTGAAAATGAAAATATTCATTTTCAAATAATTTTTTTGAGACAGGGTATCACTTGATTACCCAGCTGGAAGTACAGTGGGGTGATCATAGCTCACTGCACCCTTGAACTCCTAGGCTCAAGCGATGTTTCCACCTTAGCCTCCCAAAGGGTTGGGATTACAGGCATGAACCATTGCATCTGGCCAATGTCTGTTATTTACTCTAGTAAATATACATAGACACAGTCTTTATTATGTGCATAATCAACATATTTTATCGTGCCAATTAGTGTCCACAAGAGGTCTGCCAAGCATCATTATCCCACTTAATAGGTAAAGAAATGAAGGCCCAGAGAGTTTAATTAACAAGCATGTACAGCTAGTGACAGAGCAGGGATCTAAAGGTAGATCCCTCTGACTCCAAGCCCATGCTGTTTTCATTACATTCGTAGTTTGCAACCAGTTTTGTGAAGCCAGATTCTGCAAGAGGTGCCCAGTACCAGCAACAGGACCAAATGGTTGAGCACCAGGCCCCTAATGCAATTTTAACTTTGGCATTTCTGCTTCTGTCTGTTTTATATATTGGACTCCTGTGGAGGTTATTCTTTGGCAAAAGGTTTCTGCCATTAAAAGCAATTTGAAAACGATTGTATTGTGTTCAATCACATAAATTACCGTATTTGGCCATTTTCTATCAACAAAAGTGATATTTTTTGTCCCTCCCACTTTCTCTTACACTGTCCCTGTCCTCCCCAACCTTTTCCCAGCCCCTGCCAGTCATTTCCCAAATTAGGAAACCTGCTTCCTTGTTCTCCCCACAGCCTGTGGTAGATGCATTACCTGTGGGGTGGGCCTAGGGCTGTCTCAGCATCAGTGACTCGGGTCCACTGAGATTCAATCTAATATCACACCATGCCTGTGTTAGAGCTGGAAGGGGCCTCAGAAGTCATCATTAGTTAGAAGTCCTGGTTGTGTTTCACAGATGATCACACAAGTCCAGAGAACAGCCCAGTCTATACTAGCTGCTCAGTACATACTTGCTGAATTCAGCGGCTGCTCCAAAATATCAATATGGGAACTGAAGGGAAGCAGAACAGTTGGGGAAAGAGTCTTAAAGCTACATCTATCTGCAAAGCACTTTACCTGAGACGAGGAAGCTCACTTTACCTCCACTGACCATTTTAAAGAAGAGAGTGAAGGCAGCGCTGGTGGAGATAACTGGGTGGCCCTGACTTTCAGAGGAGGCATGGCTAGGTGGGGAGAAATGTTTAAGAGGCAGGGCATGGCCAGAGGGATCTATTTTAGAACAGGAATGAGATAGGCCCAAGTAGGAGGAGTGGAATGGGGATGGCTAGAGCACCTTCAGGAGAAGCTGTGTTCCTAAGGTGATCAGAAAATGAAAGCTTCCAATGCTTGGGCTGAAATCCAAGAACTAAAAAGGAGCTCCCAGGAGCACAAGCAGATTTTTCCAACCCCAGTACAAATGGCATGGGGAGAACATCTGGGAACATCCCAAGTTACTGAGACCAGTGGGGAATTGACAGCAAGAGACAGCCCATCCCACAGGTGATGCATCTACCACGGGCTGTGAGGACAGCAAGGAAGCAGGCTTCTTAATTTGGGAACTGACTGGCAGGGGCCAGGAAAAGGTCAGAGAGGTTGGGGAAAGTGTCAGAGGAAGCAGGAGGGACAAGAGTTGAATGGGACTGGAAAACAACTGCTCTGGTTACAGGTCAGCTATCGGGAGCCTCAGAGTCATCAGCCTGAACTCCTGTGGCCAGAGCTCCTGTAGTCAAGTCCTTGCCAGACACCCTGCGCACTCCAGATGTGAGAGAATGACATTAATTTGTAGAACTGTTTTGTGTTTTTAGCTGACCCAGAAGTATGAAAATCACACTCACCATTCTTTATGACTGGCTCAGCTAAGCCTGTTTCCCACTAGGAAGGCCTAACTCTCAAATCTGGCCCTTCTCACTCTAGTTCCCCTGATCCCTGTTTGATATCAAGCCGCTACGTCCTTATTCCCCTTCTCCACCCTCACCCCATCTTTTCCATGTGGGGCAGCAGCTGACTCAGCAGCGTTCTCACCATATAAGGAAATACCAGGTCAGAATGTGGGCATGACGACCTCTGGTGCCCATGATATGGGCAGAGTGTTGGCTTTCCTGTGCATACATGGAAATGGGGGTATCCTGAAGATGCAGGAGTAAAGGGATCAGGTTGAAGACTCTTCTGGCAGAAGACCCCAGAGTCTGTGGGTTGTCTCCCCATGTCTCCAAGCTTACCAGTTTCATCTGGAGCAGAGGAGGCATCAACAGCTGAGTCTGGGGAAGGCTAGATTTCAGGGAGGTACCTGTGTTAGGGATTAAGCTGTCATTCTCTTCTCTGTGCCCCATATTTTTTGTGACTATTTGGTTTTTGATTGGACATTCCCTGCACACTGGCAGCTCCTGAACAATAGGGACCAAAATTGCTACTTAGACATTCCTACATCCATCTCACAGGTGGAGAAATTCAGGCTCAGAGAGTCTGAGCCCCTGGCCTCACTCTGCACCAATGAGTCTGTCATTGGAAGATGGATGTGTGGTAGCTGAGGATCAGCTCTGGATGTGTAAGCTGAGATGGAGAGAGGGTTACATGGCAGGAAGGTGAGGATGAAGTCCGGCCTGCCCTCTGCTGGCTTCCCCAGACCTCACCTTGTCCCAGACCTCCTCACTGCCCCCCAAGGTACTTCCCACCAAGGGACTAACCCCTGCTATGCATACCAGGAAGTCCACATCCCCAGTGTTCCAGGGCCTATGAGTGAGAAAGGGACTAGTGTTAGGGAAGAAGAAGGTGTCTACAGCAGTGGGAGGTGTGTCATGTCCCTGGGGCTGTGCCTGGATCAAGTTCAAGGCACAGAAGAACAATATGACGTGAGGATGGAGATTATCTCTTCTCCTTTAGGAACCAGGTACTGAGCTTCTGGATAAAAAGTGGTGGAGCATCACCCGAGTACCCTTTCATGTCCTCCTCCTAGTCCCAGGCACTGTTGGCTACCTGTCCCCAAACACATCTCTCACCTGCACTGTGTCTTGAAATTTCACTGTCCCCACTCCATTTCCCTGAACACTCAACCTCTGACTATAAGACAACTGTTCCCTTCTGGACAACATCTGTCCCCTCAGACTCCTCCTCAGGGATCTTCCAGGGGGGCCTGGATGGTATTCAACACAGAGCTGGCAGAGAAGCCAACTTCTCCTTTCTCACCAGCATGGTCCCCACTCCAACATCTCCCTGTGTCCCAGGTGACATCCACTCCCTCTCACCCTGAGGGAGAGAACAAACCTGGGTGGAGAAAGGATACCCTCCCTGAGCTGGTACTTTCTCTGCCCAGGTCTGTTAAATGGCAATTGGGCCTCGTGGACAAGGCTCCAGCGACACATAGTTGACCTGATTCCTGTCATGGTGACTTTATCCCTCTCCTCTAGTGTGGATTATAGAATCAGAATCCCTTAGTCTGTCTGCACCTCCTTCTATGCCCCTTACTGTGACCACCAGCCACTCCCAGTCCTCAGTCTTCCCCACAGGGCACACGGTGCCTGGCACACACTCAGCCCTTCCCCTGCAGCATGGCCACAGCCCAGTTCACATTCTGCTGCTTCCGGCTGCTGATGGCCACTTGGGCCCTATTCTGGGCCAGACGCTGGGCAATGGTGAAGCCAATCCTGGGGGCAGAGATGAGGAGGAGGCGACAATTCAGACTAGGACTGTGACTTTTCTTACTGCATTTCTAGCCCTGAGGCACCAAATGAATTCTCTCCACTAACTCAGAGCAGCTAACCTCATGCTCTACTATGGATGGTCAGAGGACCAGAAGAGATAAAGAGGAAATAGGTCAGTCCACAGATGTATTGAACCTCCTATGTCCACATCAGATCTTCTTGGCCTCTACTCCCACTAGAATTCCTACTATAAAAACTTGTTCTTAGTTCCTCAAAGTTTTGGTTTGCTTTGTAGCTGCAACCAGAGAGCTCCCTGCCTCGGGCATGTGAAACCACTGAGTGCTCACAAACATGCAACTTGAAAGTGTGAGGCATTAACCAATGTAGGGCAACTCTCAACTGATGGAGGAATTCTCTTCTTTTCCCCGATAGATGCCTCTGAGATGCATTTCATGCTTCCTAGAGACCTGTGGAACTCATCACCCAGCAGCCTGTAGTGGGCCAACTCCATAACACATCCCACGCTGGTTTTGTCTCCTTTTCTAGTTTCCTCTCCTGTTCCTCAATGTTTCTCATTAAGATCACCTTCCCAAAAGACGACTAGCACTTGTAGGCTTTGTTTTGTGGGGCTGAGCCTAAGAAAATTAGGTCAACAAAACCCAGAGACACCCACAGTTCCCAAATTCCCAAAGAGTTGCTCTCACCTGTTTGTGGATCCTGTTATCACGGATGCTTTGTTGGCTGGTTTGAGCCTATAGTTGGCTCCACTGCTGGTGCTTCTCATGTAGACTGGAGCCACAGAGGACATGAGGCCCCTCCAACCCAGGGTCTGGGGCCAAAACATGCTGGTTTCTCTTTGATCTTCTTCTTCTTGAACCCAGTCCAAGGAGGGAAGCCTCTAGAAAGGCAATCACAGTTCCAGTAAGCAGTTCCTGTAAATAGGGAGATGAAGCATCATCTCCCTTTTTGGGCTAGAACTGTTTGGGTCTAGGAATCACTCCTGGAAGATTAGCCTAGAGCCTGCTCCTTTAACCCTTCCAATGGTTTTAAGAACACAGAATTTCCTATATTAAAGCTCTTCTCTTTAAATTAGCTTGAGTGGCTTCTGTTATCTGGTATCAAATTCTGACATGCACACATAGTTTGAGAAAAGAAAATAATTTTTATCTGAGAAATACAAATCCTTTTAATTATCAGGCCCAGAGAGACATTGAAATGAGGGCACAATCCCACACCCTACTCTCCTCTTTGAGCTAAGTATTCATCTCTTGACCCTGCTATTGCCACAGGCAGCTGTAAATTAACCTAATAATGCCATACCAGACACTATAACACACACTTTATAGTTCAAAAATGTGTAGCCAATCACTAATCAATGTTCTTTGTGTAAACCAATGAGGATTTCTGACAAGCAATTTTGTAACAGCCCATTCCCTGTCCCCATTTTTTGCCTTTAAAAATCCACTTGTAACTCCTGCTAATTGGAGTGTATATTCAGGGCAGGTTGAATCTATGCTCCTGGGTTGCAGTCCTCAAGCTTGGCTCAAATAAACTCTCTACTTGTATTAATTTTGCTTCAGCTTCACCCTCTTAGGTCAACATATCCCATAAATATTTATTCATTGAGAGCACCTAAAATAATGAATATCTGCTTCACAAGTTTGTTGTGAGAGGCCCATATAAATTAAGATGTGAGAGGGCTTTGTAAACTATCAAGTGCCTAAAGTTCCACAGCTGCTTAAGGGTGATGTGTTTTATCACTTGGTCCTCCATGAGTCTCTAGCCTCAAGCCTCGAGATACATTTTGCTCCCTGCTCCCAGTGCTCTGCTCTGGCTGCTTTCATCCCTCTGCCTCTTCTGGACTTATCTTCATTTTCAGCACATGAGCAGAGTCCCTCCACCCCAAAGCTGATTTGTTGTCTGCTCCATGTGACCTGATGCTCTCCTATACTTATTCCTCACATTCACCTTTCTAACTCTAAAGTGACTGTGTTACATGTGTCACTTGTAGCAGGTGCCCAGCACCTAGCAATTGCTTCACAGGTGTTTGTTGAATGAATGAATGAATAAAGATTTGGCTGCAGTGATATAATGGTTTCTTAGGGGCCTCACTGGACCTACAGGCCAAATGCCTTAGTCACTGCATGTCAGACCTTTACCCTGTGTAGTCAGTGGTATCAGTTCAGCTCTGGTCTTAAAGCATTTGTTGTAAAGTAGCCATTCTTGATTTTTAAGTGTTCAGGCTTTGGGTGGCATCAGGCATTGTGTACACTGTGAACTTGTGTTTTCCTGATATTTAGAATACTGACTCTCTGTTCAAATCTTCACAAATCTGTAGCTATGAGCTTATTTACATAAAGCCTATTCCCTTATTTAAGTACTTCAACCTTAGTAAATCTTAGGTAAATATCACAGATAAATACTTTTGAAGCAAACTTTAAAGATAAATTCTCAATTTTTTTCTCCAAAATTTGACTCCTACAACCCCTACTCATTCATCATGGTTCCCTACCTCCCTTGTAGCCAAGTATTCGAAAGAGTGTTGGATTTCCTTCTCTTCCTACTTAACATTTTGTTAACGTCACTCTAAGCAGTTTATTTTTTTTCCCATTTATTTATTTTATTGCATTTTAGGTTTTGGGGTACATGTGAAGAACATGCAAAATTGTTGCATAGGAACACACGTGGCAGTGTGATTTGCTGCCTTCCTCCCCATCACCTACATCTGGCATTTCTCCCCCTGCTATCTCTCCCCAGCTTCCCACCCCCCACCGTCTCTCCCCTATTTCCCCCCAACTGACCCCAGTGTGTACTGCTCCCCTCCCTGTGTCCATGTGTTCTCACTGTTCAACACCGGCCTATGAGTGAGAACATGCGGTGTTTGATCTTCTGCTCTTCTGTCAGTTTGCTGAGAATAATGGTTTCCAGGTTCATCCATGTCCCTACAAAGGACCCAAACTCATCATTTTTGATGGCTGCATAATATTCCATGGTGTATATGTGCCACATTTTCACTATCCAGTCTATCGTCGATGGGCATTTGGGTTGGTTCCAGGTCTTTGCTATTGTAAACTGTGCTGCAATGAACATTCATGTGCACGTGTCCTTATAGTAGAACAATTTGTAATCCTTTGGATATATACCCAGTAATGGGATTGCTGGGTCAAAAGGTATTTCTATTTCTAGGTCCTTGAGGAATCGCCACACTGTCTTCCACAAAGGTTGAACTAATGTACACTCCCACCAACAGTGTAAAAGTGTTCCTATTTCTCCACATCCTCTCCAGCATCTGTTGTCTCCAGATTTTTTAATGATCGCCATTCTAACTGGTGTGAGATGGTATCTCAATAAAGTTTTGATTTGCATTTCTCTGATGACCAGTGATGATGAGCATTTTTTCATATGTTTGTTGGCCTCACGTATGTCTTCTTTTGTAAAGTGTCTGTTCATATCCTTTGCCCACTTTTGAATGGGCTTGTTAGTTTTTTTCTTGTAAATCTGTTTTAGTTCTTTGTAAATTCTGGATATCAGCCCTTTGTCAGATGGGTAAACTGCAAAAATTTTTTCCCACTCTGTTGGTTGCTGATTCACTCTAATGATTGTTTCTTTTGCTGTGCAGAAGCTGTGGAGTTTGATTAGGTCCCATTTGTCTATTTTGGCTTTTGTTGTCAATGCTTTTGGTGTTTTGGTCATGAAGTCCTTGCCTACACCTACGTCCTGAATGGTTTTGCCTAGATTTTCTTCTAGGGTTTTTATGGTGTTAGGTCTTATGTTTAAGTCTTTAATCCATCTGGAGTTAATTTTCGTGTAAGGTGTCAGGAAGGGGTCCAGTTTCTGCTTTCTGCACATGGCTAGCCAACTTTCCCAACACCATTTATTGAACAGGGAATCCTTTCCCCATTGCTTGTTTTTCTCAGGTTTGTCAAAGATCAGATGGTTGTAGATATGTTGTGTTGCCTCCGAGACCTCTGTTCTGTTCCATTGGTCTATATCTCTGTTTTGGTACCAGTACCATGCTGTTTTGATTACTGTAGCCTTGTAGTATAGTTTGAAGTCTGGTAGTGTGATGCCCCCCGCTTTGTTCTTTTTGCTTAGAATTGACTTAGCTATGCGGGCTCTCTTTTGGTTCCATATAAAGTTTAAGGTGGTTTTTTCCAGTTCTGTGAAGAAGGTCATTGGTAGCTTGATGGGGATAGCATTGAATCTGTAAATTACTTTGGGCAGTATGGCCATTTTCACGATATTGATTCTTCCTAACCATGAACATGGAATGTTTCTCCATCTGTTTGTGTCCTCTCTTATTTCGTTGAGCAGTGGCTTGTAGTTCTCCTTGAAGAGGTCCTTTACATTCCTTGTTAGTTGTATTCCTAGGTATTTTATTCTCTTTGTGGCAATTGTGAATGGAAGTTTGTTCTTGATTTGGCTCTCTTTAAGTCTGTTATTGGTGTATAGGAATGCATGTGATTTTTGCACATTGATTTTGTATCCTGAGACTTTGCTGAACTTGCTTATCAGTTTCAGGAGGTTTGGGGCTGAGACGATGGGGTCTTCCAGGTATACAATCATGTCGTCTGCAAATAGAGACAATTTGACTTCCTCCTTTCCTATTTGAATGCCCTTTATTTCTTTTTCTTGCTCTGGCTAGAACTTCTAATACTATATTGAATAGCAGTGGTGAGAGAGGGCATCCTTGTCTGGTGCCACATTTCAAGGGGAATGCTTCCAGTTTTTGCCCATTCAGTATGATATTGGCTGTTGGTTTGTAATAAATAGCTTTTATTATTTTGAGATACGTTCCATCAATACCTAGCTTATTGAGAGTTTTTAGCATAAAGGGCTGTTGAATTTTGTCAAAGGCCTTCTCTGCATCAATTGAGATAATCATGTGGTTTTTGTCTTTGCTTCTGTTTATGTGGTGAATTACGTTTATAGACTTGCGTATGTTGAACCAGCCTTGCATCCCCGGGATGAAGCCTACTTGATCGTGATGGATAAGCTTTTTGATGTGCTGTTGCAATCGGCTTGTCAGTATTTTATTGAAGATTTTTGCATCTATGTTCATCATGGATATTGGCCTGAAGTTTTCTTTTCTTGTTG